>NW_026586550.1:12156484-12163750 GCF_907164565.1 Psammomys obesus
TCTTCTTCTTCTTCTTCTTCTTCTTCTTCTTCTTCTTCTTCTTCTTCCTCTTCCTCTTCCTCTTCCTCTTGTTGTTGTTGGCTTTTCATCTTTTACATGTGCTCTGTCTACTTTCTAGTTAGTCTGTCTTTATTAAATACAGAGTGATAGCCAGGTCTTTGGCTAGAAAGCTGACTAAGAACTGTCAGCCCAGTGAGAGAGACAGAGAATGAGTTTCATGGGACTATGCCATGGCCAGTGACAGTGCTGGCTTCTGGAAAGCCCAGATGACCTGGGCTCTGTGGGAACATGGAAGACAGCTGCTCCCCCCCTCCTCTGTCCATTCCCCATTTTCTTCCCTTGTCAGTAGATGTAATGAGTTCATTTTATGTTTAAGGCTGTAGCCTTAGAACCCTTGTTTCTAGGGAACCTTCCACCAAGCAGGAGTCAATATGGCTGTGGTGTCTGAAAGACTTGGGGTGGGGCTACAGTTTACATCTTGGTCACCTCCTGGCTGCTGGAGGGGACTCAAGGATGGAACTTCATCTATCCAAATACCCACTTTGTTCTTCAGGGAAACAGTGAGTGTGTGATCGTGTTTTCCTCATGGAATTGCTGTTATGATGTGGTCAACTTGGGATAACAGAAGAGTAACTAACCTATGCTAGGTATGGAGTAAATCTTTTTTATTATTAACAAAAAAGGAAATTTGGGGCTGGATGATGTAATGCAGCTCAATTGATAAATTGCTTGCCTTGCATTGTGTTTGATGCCCAGAACCCATGCGAAAACTGCCAAGCATAGTGGCATGCATTTATAACCATGGTGTTGGGGAGGCGGAATCCATAGACTTACCGATCAGTGGCATAACTGTACCAGTGAGCTCCTGGTTCAGTGAGCGGCCCTTTCTCAAAAATAAATAAATAAATAAATAATAAAAAAAAAAAGGAGAAAAGTGATTAAGGAAGACACCCAACATCGGCCTCTGGCCTCTGTATGCACACATATCAACATTATAATAGCAACTCCATGAGGAAAACATGATCACACACTCCCTGTTTCCCTGGAGAACAAAGTGGTTATTTGGACAGATGGAGTTCCATCCCTGAGTCCCCTATAGTGGCTAAGAGGTGGCCGTGATGTAAACTGTGGCCCAATCCCAAGTGATACATCGATTATGCTCAGGGCTGGTCTGTGTGCTCACCAAAGGGGTCCTCCACTAAAGAGCAACAATGGAGGTACTGTCAGGAGCCAAGGGCGGGAACAGTGAGAGGCTTGGATGCTGTTTTCTTCTGCTCAGGCTGGCTAGGACTCTCTCCGTGTGGCCACCCTCTACAGGTTCTAGTTGCAGTGACCTACTCTGTCCCTCAAGCCTCAGGTTTTGCTATCTCTTTGGTTGTCAGTCATGGGTCTCTTCTATTATCCTCTGGTCTCTGAACTGATTTTTTTTTTTTTTTTTTTGAGATAGAGTTTTTCAGCATAGCCTTGGCTATCCCGGACTCGCTTTGTGGACCGGGCAGGCCTGACTCACAGCGATCTGCCTGCCTCTGCCTCCAGAGTGCTGCGATTACAGGGTGTCCCCCCACACCAGGTATTTGGGGGTGGAGGGTGTTTGTTTTCTGTTTATTTGTTTTGTTTTATTTTTCCTGTGTAGCCTTGGCTGACCTGGACTCACTCTGTAGATCAGGCTGGCCTCCAGCTCACAGAGATCTGCCTGCCTTTGCCTCCCTGAGTGCTGGGATTACAGGCGTGCACCACTGCACCCAACTCTGAACTGGTTTTTGAGAGCAGCTTAGTGCTATTTCCTACAGGCATGTTATTGTGAGAAGACCCCTAGAGCTTGTTCATCTTTATATAACAAATTTTACACTTATTGCACAATGCTTCGTTTTGCTCTCCACTTGTATGAGTTTAAACTCTTTCTGATCCCTTGTGTAAGTTGGATCATGCAGTGTGTAGTTCTTTCGTGTAGTCATATGTGCTGACATCTCTTTTTAAAGGCTGAATAGCATCTCTTTGGTGGACATACCACAGTTTTTTCATCCGTCTATCCATCCATCTATCCATGGATCTTTGGGCTGATTTCTTCTTTGGCTATTGTAAATGATGTTGTAATAATTGCAGGAGAGCAGGCATCTCTTTGAGATACAGACTTCAGTTCTCTTTCTTTTGGGTATTGCTTAGTTGGCTCTATGGTAGCTCCATTTTAAAGTTTTTGAGGTCTCTCCACACTGTCTTCCATAGTGATTGTTCAACTTATATCCACAGTATACAAGGGTTTCAGTTTCCATCCCTCACTGAGGTAGAGTCTCACTATGTAGCCCTGGCTGTCCTGAAACTCACTATGTAGACCAGGCTGTCCTTGAACTTACAAAGATCCACCTGCCTGTGCCTCCTGAGTGTTAGAATTAAATGTGCGGCTGCCACACCTAGCCCAGCATGTCTCTCTTCCCTAACAACTTGCTTTCATTTTTGGTAGTAGCCATCTTAACAGGTGTAAGGTGATATTTCACTGTGGTTTTAATGTGAATTTCTCCTGATGGTTAGTGACACTGAATCCTTTTCATGCACCTGTTAATCATTTAAATGCCTTATTTGGTAAAATAGCACTCAAGTTTTACCCATATTAAAATCAGTTTTTTGTTCTGTTTTGGTGTGTGTGTGTGTGTGTGTGTGTGTGTATAAAATTGTCTTTAAAGTTCTCTTCATTATTCTATTTGAGTGTTTTTTGTCTTGCTGGGACTTTGATCTATATGTATGAAGGCCATGACAGAGGCCACAGCAGGGGTTATGGGGGTGGGGAGGAGGTGGAAAGCTGTACTTTGAGCCTTACTGGCCAGTTCTTCCCCCAGCTATGGCTTCATAGGGGCCTTACAGTCTCTGGCCTGAAGAGCAAGTGAGGGTGAAAGCATCTTTGCCCTCCTTTCCTGAGGAGATTCCTGGATGCCCTCTTGCCTTGCAAATAGCCCTTCTGCAGCATGCACTCGGGAAACCTGTCTGTAGCCAGAAGCTCACGTTCTGGGCACATGTACTGGGTTTGCAGATGGTGCCTGTATTTATGAAAAGCCCAGCACACTGACAGGACCTGCAGACACATGGATAAATATTATGCCTTTCTTTTTTAGGCAATATGTGAATCTTTCCAATTTAATTGCTGTCAAAGGCAGGATGCTTATAGTCGCTGAGGCAAAGCAAACAGTGGGGACTTCCAAGGAGGCTGTTCCTACTGTTCCAGCCTGGCTCTGTGGCCAACACCTGCATGAATTAAACCTTAGTTTCTTGCTCTTGTTGAGTGTTAGGGGGCCTTTTCTCTCATGGGCTGAGAGAGCTACAGGTGGAGAGGCCAGAGAAGAGACAGCTCATTTCAGCTCTCCTATAACCTGTAACAATTTGTTGGGTGTATGTTCAGGCTGAGAGAATCTAACCTCAGCTAAGAAATCAGTCACTTTTCTCAGACATGAGTGACAGTCACCAATTCTGGCCATCTCAAGTGGCATCTGGTCTTGTGCTCCACAGCTGGGTCCAGAGAACATTTTGTTTGGTTTTAAAATTATTCCATGTAGGGCTCCAGTTAGCTCACAAAGCAGTTTTTGTGTGTATACAAGTTAGGTAAGGGCAGCCCTTTCCCTTCCAGAGTACAGGGTTTGACAAACAGAGCTGCAGCTGGCTTTAGGCCCACAGGTACTCTGGGAGGTTCCGTTAACTGACCACAACCTACCCTACCATAAAGACTCAACCCATTGCTGGAAATTCCTTTTTTTAAAGATATATTTTATTTTTATTTTTATTAATTACAGTTTATTCACTTCGTATCCCACCTGTAGCTCCCTCCCTCTTCCCCTCCCAATCCCACTCTCCCTCCCTCTTCTCCACCCATGCCCCTCCCCCAGGCCACTGATGGGGAGGTCCTCCTCCCCTTCCATCTGTTCCTAGTCTACCAGGTCTCATCAGGACTGGGTGTATTGTCTTCCTCTGTGGCCTGATAAGGCTGCACCCCCCTGTATTTTAATCTTCTGCTCTTTCTTTTCTACCCCTTCATCTCAGCAAAAATAAAGCCCCAGTGACCTACATTTGCCAAGTACAGAGAAGTGTGGATCTGTGATTCCATGTGCTTTACCTCCGCCTCACTGTGATTGATAAACCTCTCCTTCCTTGTTCAGATGGGGTGCGTGCTACCCAGTCTCTTAGAGTTCTGCAACGATTGCCTCCTTTTATACAACATACTTTAATTTGCCCCAATTCTTTTAATTCCTTGCCTGTAATAAGTACAGCTGGGCTCTGTACATTGTGACCTCCCAAAGGTGTTAGTCATGCCTGTCTTCAAAGTACGTGGTATCAGTGTGTGCCTTGTGCTGGAGGCGAGAGAGATAACGATGAGTGGAGAAGACAGAGTGCCTGTCCTTGAGAAATGCAAAATCTAGAGAAGTGAGGCATAAAAACAGATAAAGTCCAGCCAGTGGTGTCTTGCCAGCCTGAAGAGGTGTGAGCCCAGCGCCCAGAGCCCAGCAGGAGTGCTTTCCTGGTGGCAGGTATGGCTTTGCTGGGAAGCTGCCGTGTGAGTGTTCCCTCGGAACCACTCGCCGTCATCAGACTCCATTAATGAAGCACATGGCCATGTTTTCTTTGTATGACACAGGGAATGGGGTAGCTGGATGTAGGGAGGTTCTGGGGAAGAGAACCCTGAGTTCTAATCCTGGCCAAGTCACTTTATCTTCTTATGCCATCACTTTCTTAGCATTTGTAAAACAAGGAGACAATGGTAATTAATAGTATAATCTACTCAATGAGGTCATACAGTGGACGAAATGGAGCATTATCTCTAACAGAACCCAGGAATGGACTCTAGATGTGTTAAAAATGCTGGTTCCTCCAGCTTTCAGGGATCCTGGATAGGGTGTCTAAGTTGTTTATCCTGGGGTGTTCTGCATTCACCTCTGTGTGTATGTGACATGTGTGAGGTTGGAAACCACATAACCTAGTTTGGCTGAGCTAGGTTATTATTGTCATATGTAATCTAATGATGAGGACATATTCTGAGAACCTATCCTCAGGAGATTTTGATCAACTTTGTGAATTTTATAGTGTGTTTACATGGACTAAGATTGCCATGGCAGCAGATATCAGTAGGTGATTTTTTCTTAAGGAATCTCCATCTTGTCTGTGGCCCGGCTTTGCTCGAAGCACTAAGTTGCCTATGACTTTATTAGAGCAACTGCCATGGAGAAAGTGGGGATGGAGAAGAAAGACGAGATCCAGGGACATTTTTGAAGGAAGTTAGATGGCATTAGATGACTAGGAAAGAAGGATCTCCCAGGGAGGAAGTGGCTTCAGAGATGATGTGATGGATAAAGAGGAAGTGATGCTATTAATGGAAATCATGAAACTCAAGCACACAAGGTGTGGATTTGAGCTGAGGTAGTGGGGACTGTCTGGTAGGTATGTTCTCTAGACCAGTCTAAAGAGGCGGGTAGGATGAGTCATGAGAAGGTGGGTTGGGGAGTGATGAGGAAGGCCAGGGCGTGTGAGAAGCCACAAGGACTTTGTGGGTTGAAGCAGAAGTATAGTGGGGCTGAAAACTGAAGATACAGGGAAAGAGTGTACAGCATTCTGCAGAACTTTGTCTCTGGATAGAGGCTGTCCTGTTAGAGGAATATCTGCCAATAACTGGGAACTGGGCAATTGTCCAAATAGGATTTACAATAAGGCATCGGTTTCACAAGGCTTTCTGTAAATTATTGCACTCCACCAATTGCCAGGTTCCCTGCTGACAGTGGGCCAGGGGGGTCAAACAATTCAATCAGGTGCCACCAGTTATAAATTGAAAATCAGTGGGGTGCAAAATGGATTACCATCAAAATCCATTCAGGTGAAAAACCAAATTTCACAACCCCTAACCTTTAAAAACCACCCCTTTCCTGATTCTTCGCAATGCTCCGACACTAAGTTTTTAATATCCCCCAGATGAGCAAACATCAATAGAAACTTCAGGAGGCTGAAAGAGAGGAGGGAGTCAGTCCTAGCCAGCCTTCCTTCAGAAACTTCCAAGACGGCAGTCTTCAAGTTTAGACAAGAAGCACCTGGAAGGAAGGCTTCAGCAAGGCAGTTTCAGCCAGGCTGTAGCATGGAGTTTCTGTGTATCTGGGCTTAGGTCTGAGGTGACACCTTTCTAGCAAGTTCCTATGGAATGTTCACCCTGCTGGTGCTTAGGCTACCTTTAAGGATCTGTCCTTAAAATGTAGGAAGAATTTGGCAATTTGACTAGCTCAACAAGCTGATTAATAGTGACTTAAATTGTTTTTTGAGATTACAATTACACCATTTCCCCTTTCCCTTTCTCCTTCTAAACCCTCTCATATACCCTTCTTTACTCTCTGTAAAATCCATGGCCTCATTAAATGTTGTTACATGCATGTATGTAAATGCATATATATTCCAAAATATAACCTGCTCAGACTTTATAATATTACTTGTATATATGTTTTCAGGGCTGACCATTTGATATTGAATGACAAATCTGTGTGCTCCTCCTTGGGAAAGACTATTTCTCCCATGCTCAGCATTCCTTAGTGGTCTGTAGTTCTTTGTGTAGCATTGAGGCCTGTGATCTTTCCTGAATCCACTTAAACATCTCTATTGTTCTTGCTCAGCTCATGATTAGGCACTTATGTTGGTGAAGTTTATGTGTGTGGCTTTTGATATTGTAGGAGACATGGTCTCAAACTCCCTGATTCTCTGCTTCTTACAATATTTCTTCTTCCTCTTGCAAAATATTCCTGAGCCTTAGAAATGGGAGCTGCTTTATAGATGTATTTATTTGGACTGGGATCCAAACTCTGTCCTATGATTGACTGCGGTTTTCTATAATGATCTCTGTCTATTTCAAGGAGAAGTTTACTTGATGCTGGGTGAGGACTCCACTTATCTGTGGGCGTAAGGACAAGTATTTGGAATGTAGTTAGGGAGTGTGCTGGACCAGGCACTGAGTCTGTTGTTGGGCCACAGTTTTAAGAAACCTGAGAAGAGAATGGTCCAAAGAAATCCAGATTGATTTGAAAGCCCTGTGTTCAGAAGTGAGGTTAGGTGGAGGGAGAGAAGAAAAGGAAGGTAGCCTTTCCGTCCCTATCCTTGTTCTAGAAGACTGGGTGCTGAAAGTGCAAGTTCTCTGGCCTGTGTGGAAACAAATTTATTTGATTGCAAATTCCTTTTTAAATTTGAAGTGGTGTGTGCGTGCATGCATGCGCACAGATGTTGTAGTTCAATGGGTGTGTGCATGCATGCACACAGATG
>NW_026586550.1:12163760-12309344 GCF_907164565.1 Psammomys obesus
ATGTTGTAGTTCAATGGGTGTGTGCATGCATGCACACAGATGTTGTACTTGTATGAGCGTGCATGCATGCGCACAGATGTTGTAGTTCAATGGGTGTGTGCATGCACACAGATGTTGTACTTGTATGAGCGTGCATGCATGCACACAGATGTTGTAGTTGTGTGTGCATATGCACAGGTAGGCAAGAGGACATCGTCAGTATTGATGAGCAGTGTTCCTCAGGTGCCACCAACCTTCTCAAACTTTGAAAGTCGATTTTCTCAAGGCTAGCACACATGGGCACTGCTTCTTAAAAAAGCTTTCCATAGTCTGAATTTTGAATCTTTCACTCTATGCATGACCCTAGAGATTCATTTTTCTAAGCCAGTGCCATCTGATTGTAAGCTTTACTTCCTTGTTCTTTTTGAGTCAAGCTTATTGCTCAATATAAACTGGAGGCCCAACACGAAACATGTTTCTTTCTCCAGGATGGACATGTGGATCCTGGGATGCTGAAGAGATGGTGTGGTGGTTGGAATAGAAATGGCCCCCAAAGACTCAAGTGTTTGAATGCTTGGCGCATAGGGATTGGCCTCATTGGGAGGTGTGGCCTTGTTAGAGGAAGTGTGGGGGAAGGCTTTGAAATCTTATATGCTCAAACTACACTCACTGTGGTACACAGTCTCCTTTAGGTGCCTGGGGATCAGGATGTAGAGATCTCAGCACCATGTCTGCCTATAGGCCACCATGCTTCTTGCTATGATGATAATGGACTAAACCTCTGAAACTGTAAGCCAGCCCCAATTAAATGTTTTCTTTCCTAAGAGCTGCAGTGTCTCTTCATGGTGTCTCTTCACAGCAGTAGAGACCCTAACTAAGACAGGCGGTCACTGCCGCACTCACGTTTGGCTTTCTACTTCTCTCTTCCAGGAGAGACTGAGAGGTGCACGTACATCAAGTACCACTACTCCTCAGCAACCATCCCCAGGAACCTCACCTTCAACATCACCAAGACCATTCGCCAGGATGAGTGGCATGCCCTGCGTAAGTGCCGCCGTGCCTCTTTGCTGTGACCGGGCTGTGATGGTGTCACTTGGGGGGCTTTGAGGGGCTGTCTATAACTTCTGAGATCTGTGGGTGGTGTCAGAACGCTGGCATAGCTCTACTATCTATGAGGACCCGCTTCTATGGATCAGAACCGTCTGAGTTGGTTCTGACTGCACTGTAGATGTGTGAAGTTTGTTTTAAATCTTAAAAGACAAGCCAACCACACAAAACTCAAACCACTATCAGTTAGTCATCTTAATTTATTCTTCCGGTAGCCATCTGAAATTTCACTGCCCTGATGGGATCTGCTCTGGGGACTGAACTATAGCACATCTCCAAGTTGCTTGAAATACTATTGTGGCAACCTGCTAGTCCCTTGCGCTGTTGTTTGTAAAGGGTGAGGCATGCTCAGGGGTTCAGGCTGTCTCTAGGGGACCCACGCCCAGGTGGAGGTCATTAAGCAGGAGGGTCTGGTTCTGCTTACACACTTCCGTGTGCCTTCAGATGACAGCAGCTGGCTCTAGTGTGATCACTCAGCAAAGAGCACACTAGCTCTGCCCATCAGTTTGGGAATTTCTAGTCTGGGGATCTTTAGAGACAATCATTAGGATGAGAGAGTGACTTAATGAGCAAACAGAGTTGGTTAGCTATTTTTACACTTCTCTATGGGAATTACTGCCAGTCTGTGGCAAAAGAGCTCTAACTCACCGCTCGCTCCCTTCTTCATGTTGACCTGTTGATCCCGTGAGGAAGCATGGGGCATAGCTATTGGGTTTGCCAGGTGTTCTCCCAACATCTTTTCACCCAACGTTTGGATCAGTTTATCATTGCATAAACATGAGCATTTTTTAAATCACATCCTGTTAGGCTCCCTAAGCGGATGACCGCTGTGGAAGGCAGTTTGGGCTAGAGCACTCTTGTCTTCATTGTTATCTTCTTGCCTGGTTATCAACGCAGGTGTAGAGCCCACCACCTGTGGTTCACTTTAGCTTGACTTTAGGCAGCCACAGCTCGTGTTGGGGAATGACGAGGTGAAAGAGAGGAAGGAAAAATAAAACAGAACCTTCTCTGGTTTCAGGAGGGAAAACCCTAAAAATTCATATCCAGATGATGTGATGGCCCCTCTGTGCTCCTGGTCTGCGGTGGCAGGGCAGGTGCCAGAGGATGGCTTTGAACACCATACTGTTGCCACTTTAAAGGCAATAAGTAGCATGTGGGGACTGAGAGCTAATGCTCAGAGTGTTCCCATGTGCTAGCCATTGAGCTAAGTACATCATATACATGTTTAATTTTAATGTGAGGTTGGCCTTAGAGACTCTAGTAATCAGGGTTATTAATTTCTTTTGGATGGTAGGCATGGAAGACTCCAAATACAGAAATATATGGTGATTATTTCTGATTTCTCACACTACACTGTTCTAGTATAGTCACTTAAAGGAACGTTAAGGTGCATAAGTCTTGTTGATTAACCACACAAGTGTAACAGATTCTGGGATTCATAATAAGGATTCAGATTCTAAGAGGGAAAATGTTACTGACATTTTCAATAGAAATGAACTCAGTCTGAATTTCCCTAGTTTCCCTACATACCAGGCAGGCACTGGATATCAAGGCCATGGCTCTTTTAAGGAGCTGGAGTCTGGGGGTGGAGAAGGTGGGGTTGGAGAGAGATAGTCACAAAGCAAATAATTACAAGGCAATGTGATAATTACAGCATAGTAGAATTGCTTCAAGCAATTAAAATAGTTTGTGGGTATTTTTTTTTTTTCCGCCAGAAGGAGAATGATTTCAGTGTAAATTGCAGACACTTTAAGGGAGGCCTGGTGAACCTTATTGGCTCTGGCCATGGAAGATGTCTGGAGTTGCAAGAGATTTTCTGCTGTGCCATCCTTGGAAATATGCCGCGTGGCATCAGCCAAGATAGAGCGCTCTGCGGGGGTCCTCTTTGAGCTCTGTGTGTCTCCAGGGTGCTCATTCTCCAACTGTAGTGCTGTTGGCCTTTGAAAAATCTAGCATGCAGCTCCTGTAGCCAAGCAGTGTGCCGACTTCTATTTTTAACGGATCAAAGCCATTTGGACGATTGATACACGCAAGGTCTCTAGCCCATGGTGGTGGGTGAAGTCGATTCTCCCCTTTGGTGATGGATTCATTTGCCTCTTTCATGAAGTCGCCTAATGGGCTATTAAGCTGGCAGAGAGCATTTGCTGTGTCTGACATCTATGACAGCTATTTTAAGCCCGAGGGCAAGTGAGCATCTGTCACAATTGAAGTTGGTCCTAAGTATAACTGGCAGTGCTGGCCTGATGGGGGAAGCATGGTCTGTGTTCATGTTAATTTTCAGGGGTCAGATTTTGATGACATGAGGTGGAAAATAGGCACAAAAACTTCTTTTGAAATACAGCGATAATGGAAGAAATTAAACATTAGAAAATTCGTGTGAAACAACCCCACCTCCAACCTGATTTCTTGGGCTGGGTATGTAGCTTGGTGATAGAGTACTTTATCCAACATATGCAAGCCCTAGGATTTATCTCTATAACAGAACTAATAAAACCCACATCAAGTTTTTAATAGCATGTGTGCTAGTAATCTAAAGGGGACAAAATAAGTTCATCTGGTTATCATATTATGATTTCTCTGTAATACCGTATATTTTATAAATTTTGTCAGATAATTTTTTTCATCGAGGATTTTGGGGGTGATGGTGTGATTGTAACTTGTTTGTTATGAAATAACTTACAACAAACACTTGAACTTTGGTTCCCTTTGTTTGTGTGTTCCTAAGTTTGTGTGTGGCCTGATCATTGACCCCTGTTAAAAAAAATAAGGCAGTTTGGCTTAAAGCTATGTTATATCTTTTGAAAAGTTAAACTGGCCAATGGGAAGCTTAACTGTGGGGCTCTAAACTCTTCCACCTCATGGTTGTATGAACAGCAGCTGAAAGGATAAAATGACCCATAGGGCACTATGCTTCCAGATCCAAGTGTGTAACATGCTTACCCCATGTGTTAAAGGCCTTTAAGGGCATGTTTGCACGTGCACAAGTGTGGGGGTCAGAGGAGTGCTCTTCGAGTCTCGGTGCTCTGGGTGAATTGTGGCAAGGCTCTGACCTTGGCTTGATGACCAGGGTTAGTGAGGTCTCATGGGCGTGTTTTTCTTTTTCTTATGGGGGGTGGTGGTGGTGGTGGTGGTGGTAGCAGAACTCCTTCTGGAGCTGGAATCTAAGTCCTTGGTCCACTCAACCCTGGCTGTCCTTCGCTGTTGTTGACTTGCTTTAGTCCCAGCTCAGGTGGGGGCAGAGATGAGACAGCTGCCTCCGTGGACTGTTGGTGCGCTGTTCTTCTCAGTTAGAGCTACTGTCATTTCCAGGGCTGGCGCAGGACAGGACACGATCCCACTGGCTAGCAAGAAGTGGATGATGAACTAGCAAACGGCATGCTTTGGATCAGTTTTCTGGTTTAATGCTCTGCACATGACAGAATCTGATTACCAGTGGCCAGGGCAAACTGGCTGGCACTGCTGTAGCATTTCAATGGCTTATCTCCATCCTCTTACTAGAATATACCTCCGTGGCTTTTCACAACCCGAAATTCAGTCTGAGGGGGCAGCTCTTGTTTAGTGAATTCTGGGTCCTCAATTAGCCCTGCCCATATTCCTGGAAGCTATCCCAAATGTCCCTACCTTTGTCATTCCTCTTACTGTGTCCTCTGACCTGTCTGCAAGCCAGCACACTTACTCAGGGGATAGCAAAGACAGATACAGGGGTGGTGTCTCTGAGGGACCTGAAATAGGGACAGAGCAGCTGGGGTGGGCTGGCAGAGCCACCATGACAGAAGCTGCCTGAAGATGCTGGGCAGACACTTGGCAGATGATATGAGGAGGCTGGCCCTCCTGGTCCTGACTTTCTGATCTTCCTGGCGGGCACTCAGGCAGCTGTGCCCGAGGTCCACAGTGAGAGCCTCAGCCAGGGTGCCTGTAGGCTCACAGTTTTGCCATTCTGCTTGGTGTGCACATCTAAGACAGAGGTTTCAGCTCATAGCTGGTTGCCCCTGGCAGTGAAGATCAGGGAGCTGGGACTTCACTCCTGAAATCAGATCTTCTTCATTATCTTTTGAGAGGCTGAGAGCCAAGGAAACTAGATTTTTTATTCTTCCTGAAGCCTCATCCTGTCAGAACTGAGGGTTTAACTAATTAGATTGGATGGTCACATTGCACAGTTTCATCTGGCTGGGAGGAAACCAGGAAAGGAGGGGAGGGGAAAAGGGGAGGGAAGTAAGTAGGAAGGGAGGGAAGCCTTTCCTGACTTTCTGGCCTCAGGCCACAACCGCACCCAACAGGTTCACACACACTGGCCTTGAAGCTATGCTCCAGGGACACAGAAAACGACACAAGTCCCAGACAGGCTTCTGCTTACCTCTAGTGTGGGAGTCCTGCATCCTTCGCCTGTGTTGCAGCCACCTTGTCAGTGTGATAGAGAACATTTGTGCTACATAATGATCCATGCTGCAGCTAGGTGTGGAGAATGCAGAGAAAGTCCAACCTGTTTCAAGAAGGAGAAGAGAGAGGAGGAAGGAGGGAAGGGCGGGGGCGGACAGAGATGGAGACATAGGCTATGCCTAGGAGACAAGGCTTTGTAATCAACTGTTGCATAGTTAATTCCCGGGAATTAAAACATCCATCCTGGAAAGAGGAGAGAAGCTCATGCAACTTATCAGGCTTAGAGAGCTCAGGCTCTTGCAAGATTTTCCGGGTTTATATAAGCAGCACCAGTTATGGCAGGAAAGAGCCGCTCCCATCATCAGAGTTGCCTGCCAGCTCTGCAGGGAGGGAACTCCAGGGATGCAGTTTTGTGAGTTGTCAGCTATGCTGGGGTGGACTTATCAGTGATGCAGCCATCTTTGAGTCACCTATGCAACCCCAAGTAGCTCCTCATCTATGCTGCTATAAGTAGCACCTCAAGTGATCTCATGGGCACACTCAGGTAGACTTGGATGGAACTGTTTCTTTGCTTTGCTTTGTTGTCAGTTCCCTGTCAGTTCCACTACAAACAGCAAGACCGTGTGGAAACCGCTGCTTAGAGCTGTCATGTTCACAACAGACAGCAAACGGCTACTTAGTCCCTCAAAGCTCTTATAGGTCAGCTCAGTCTTGGGGGACCAGCCCTGCCTAGGCTCATATGTGGGGAAAATGCCCTGACAGTGCTGTTCTTCCGTGCAGGCCATACCTGATCCACCTCACCTGGCCTCTCCTGTACTCACCATTTGCTCTTTCTGGAATCAGAGGACCTGTTTTCAATCTTAGTCTGCCTACAGTAGCCCCCAGTCTTGCAGCACAGGTAGTTCATTGTCTCTCTCTGTGGTATTGACCTTATGGCCTCAGACTTAGTTCTTTGCCCAGTGGCACCTGACTTTGCCATTGGACCAGATAGCTCAAGCCAGTCTGTTTATCTGTAAACAGCTGTTCTCCATACTTCGCTGTATTTGGACTTACCTCAGAGCAGTCTGGATTCCTGGTCCATTCTTCCTCAGCCATCCCTAGATTGTAAGATAGGTGCTGTGGACCCAAGGGGCTTGGGATGGAACCACCAATGGTTAGGATACACTAACCACCTACCCCTTTGTTCATGTGGGCTGTAGTGTTATGCTGTTTCCTTGAGGAATCTAGTCGGTCAGTCTGTTGCTGTGGCTCCTTTTAGACAAAGTAACCAGGCCTAGGAGCAAGGAACTACCTAGAGAGCCATCTTAGCCTCAATGAGCCTCAGAATCTTGGCCTTAACTTTGTCCCATCTAGGGACAAAGTTTTTCCCCATTTCTGTTTTTGGCTTATGTTATGTAAAACAGACTAATGAGGTAAACATCCCAGACATTAGAATCTTAGATCCCCTGCAGTGTCAGCCATTTTCCTGCTTCTGCTTCTGCTTCCGTGCCCAGCCAGTGCTAAGCTCTCACTGTGTGCAATCTGTTGTGAGCCGTCTCTTGCTCACAAGAGTGACAACCAGAGGGGCCTTTAGGAGCAAGAAACCATCTCTGGACTTGGGAAAGCTTGGTAGCACAAAAATCCAACCAACAGAACCTTGCTGTATGTTGCCTGGTAACGAAAAGTCCTAGCTTTTTGCAAACCATTGTATGTCTCTGCCCTGGCTCCTGCAGGGAACGCTGTAAACCTTTGGGGACATCCAAACAGCCTGCAGCCCAGAGGCTGCCCTGAGCATGTTCTCCCGACACTCCTGTGGTGTTATTACTGCAGCAAGCCAGGCAGAGAGCACAAACCCTCTTCATAGGACATTGTACGTAGACCCCTCCTTTCCGCAGAAACTCAAGCAGGGACAGTACTCTGCACAGCTCTCCTGCCTGCCCAGATGCACTTCTCCTTTATTCTGCTCTCTCAGGATTTTGCCATAAAGCAGGTCCCCTAATTTGGTGAACCGTTTGGCCATCCCTGGACAGCATTTTCTAAATTTCCTTTGTTAGGATCTTACCCAAAGAGATGACGGGGAGGAGACTGCAGTAGTGCGGAGGTACCTTGAATTCGTTAACACACACACGAATGCTGATTCAAAAGTCAATGAGGAAAGTGAGTGGGCGAGAGGGAGAGTTTGTTTTAGAGGGGTAGAGGACAGAGGTCTGGAGTAGGAGTGGAGAGGAGTATGTACAGCCTTCTGTGTTAGAGACACCCGTGTGCCAAAAGACATCTGAGATCTGTTGTGTTGGTTTAACTGCAGCCTTCAAGCCACAATTCGTCTGAATGTGCAGGTCCAATTTTGTGCTGAGAATTAGTCAGAAGTCTGGCCTGGAGGCATTCTCGCAGCTTCTGCAGATTGGAAGTTGTTTTCTGCTGGCTGAGTAGACTGCGCTGTATGCCACCAGGGGGAAATGGGCACAGCCCACTGGCCTCTTTCATCCATTTGTTCATCTACTCATTCAATATCTATGGAGTGCTTTCGCTGTGAAAACTCCCATGTTTGGTGCTGGAGGGGACATTAAAAGGTATTCTGCTTCCCAAATTGGATGATATATTTCTAGGTGCTGTTCAGGCAAGGGACCAAACTGCTTGTTGTTTGGCGTTTATTGACTGCAAAGAGCACGCAGGACAATGTTGCCAATTTATATATATCATGGGTCCCAACTTCCATAGTTGAGTCAGCAAGGATTCATTGTGAGGAAAATAAAAAGAAAATTTTAACACAGGACTACCAGATCACAGAGGCATGGCATGGTATTTTATAGCAGGAAAACGTGGGGACTGTGTTGGATCTGATTGTCCTGCCCCTCTTTCAGGAGCTGTCTAAGCTCTAGCTGCTGACAAGGAAGCTCAATATTTTAGGTCAGTCTACCCAAAAGGTAAGTCAATCAGAGCTCAGCATCCAGCATTGGTTGATGATACAATGATGAGATGGTCCTTGGTGGTGGCTGAGTGTGTTAGCATCATTGTACTGAGCATTTGTTGACACTACAGTGATGAGGTGGTTCTTGGTGCTGGATGATTGTGACAACACCAAGGACAGCTCAGAAATGGAATGCTGAATCTAGGCACAAATGTCTTCTGGCATCAAGGCCAGAGCAGAGAGTATGGAATCACAGGTGTGCCTCTGGGTTTAGGGACACCATAATTCAATTTCTAGGGAGGAGGCCTAGCCAAATGGAATAAAGTCCTAATTTTCCAAGAAATCTGAAGTATTAGAGAGGGAAAAATATGCAACAAAGAGTAGTGCCTAAGAGAAAACTGGGGTATACACGGTAAAATGCCATACCTGTAACAAATGTAAGGCCATTTTAGTTAGAATCACAGCTCCAGCTGCAGCTAGGTTTGGTGATGGGATTAGGAAAAGGGGTTCTGAATATGGGTGGGATTGCAGAGAGGTATCTGAGAGATGCTAAGGCATAAAAAGTAGAATGTTCTAAACCGTGGAGTCAAAGTCTTACCATTAGTGCCGAGTCTATAACTCAAAAGTGGGTATCATCTGCGTATAGAAATGAGAATTTCTAGGTCTCGGACCAGATACTGAATTGGAAGGTCCAGGGATGGGTCCCGGAATCCTGTGTGATCCTGTAACATATTCAAGTGGGAGCTCTTTTGGACCAGTGGGCATGCTGTGGGCTGCTGTGTCAGAAGTGTCTCAGGGCAGAAGAGCAAGGGTCCTTTGTGAGGGCTGGGAGATGGAGGCTGCTTTAGTGTGTCCTCTTCATGTCGGTTTGTAAGTTTGAAGATTTAGCTCCTATCCTTCCCATTTTGTGCTTTGACTAAAACAGCATGGGTGGGTTGAAGTGAATTTCCTTTTCTGCATTGTGTGTTTAAATATGTGGCCTCAAATCTCTGTCTTGGATCTACAAAGTACTAAATTACTCAAAAGCAGGCTTCATCCTGGGACACTGGGTCGAGTTTGGGCTCTGCTACCTCTTCAGACACTTTACCCCAGGCAAACAGTTCCACGTTTTTTGAACCCAGTGCATGTCATTTGAAAAACCAAGAGAGTAATTCCTGCCTTGAGATTTATTATAAGGCTTGAATGAGATAACATGATTCATGAAATATCTCTTGGTAACTGCACAAAGTTTGATGCCCACCAACATTAGATGCTTTAATGTTGGAACAAAGGAGGTATCCTAGGCACTGAGGTCCCTGTAGGACCCAGACGTTTCACTGATTATAGACTTTTCTGTTCTGCTCAAGGCACCTGTGAATGGGCTTAGCTTGCGTGAGGCTCTGTGAGTTGTCTGCTGGGTGTTTGCTGTCTACAGGTGTGTACACTGGCAGCTCATATCAGGTGTGTATGGCGTAGGAGTGGGTAATGGCTGAAAGTGTTATTTTGTGACAGTGGCATATTGTGAAGAGTGTTTCAGAAGCAGAAAATCTTGAGTGTTTGAGATCCTCAGTGGGATAGCAGCAGCCCTTAATTTATCAGTTGTATCCAATAAGAATGCTGTTTAGACAACAGCACGTTCTGAGAGATTTATGTACTCAGTGTCTAAAAGGCAACATTTTTAAGCTCTGAAGACAAACACAAAGCAAGTGCATTTGCAGTGAAATTGCCCTGGCTCTTCAGGAAGCTTTCTTTTTCCTGCTGTAGCCCAGCCCTGCCTCCTAAGAGGAGGTAGCCTCTCAAAGGTGCTGTGAAAAACTGAAAGCTTGTTGCAGAGGAGGACCCTGTGTTAATGTTGGCTGCAGGAAGCATGCAGGTGCGTAGGTTGGGCAGAGTGGGGAAAGAATGTTTTTTATTTGCAGCCTCTCCCCAGGTGGTCCAGAAGGCTCCTTTCGGCTGTGGGTGTGGATTCCGCATATGTGTCTTGCTTCTTAAGAAGGAAGGACCAAACTGCAGTGATTGATGGCTTGCCTCTGAGCTACAGATGATCTTGGGAGCTGCCTCCATCCTGCTTCATGTGTGCCACTGTTTTTTCTCTTCTTTTCCTTGCAGTAAATTCTAGTTTTAACTTGGAGGTCATAGTGAGCCAAGAGGCCTACATGGTCCCAGTCATTGTGGCTTCCCTGAAGTAGTTGATCATGGAAATATGGCCTAGAGGTGTTGAGAGGGGGAATGCAGTCTTAATCTTATCTGGCTTGCCTCTCTCTCCTTGCATGTATGTCTCAGGTCACCCTGTGGGATGTTACTATAGAATACAAGGAGACATTCTTAGATGCCTTTAAACTCAATATTCCTGTTATCACTATCTGAAGGGAATTCCTGCTGTGATAAGTATCTGCCCTGCCCAACACAACAGACACAAACCACATATGGTTAGTGAGTACCTGAAATATAGTGAGTAGCTGAAATATGACACAACAGTAGCAGGGAGACTCATTGGAAAGAATGGGAAGAGGCGGGGCTGGGAGACAGGGTAGTGGGCGTGGGTACATGTATGAAAATAGCCAAGATGTATTATATACTGGTATACAATTGTCAAAGAATTAGCAAGAAACTGACTTTTAAATTTTATTTGATTTGATTTAAAGTGAAATAGTCACAGATGGCCAGTGGCCAGTGTATTAAACACAGCCATTCCAAATGAGAAATCCTTCTATTTCTTATATGGATGCTACTTCCAAGTTCTCACTTGACCATGCACATGTTAAAAGCTCACCTTTATAGGTTCCTTAGGCTCCCTGGCTCTCTTCACATCCATTAGATCCCGGGTTTGCAGTCTACCCTTGGATTCCAGCACCCACAACTCCAGGATTCTCTGAGCCATTACTGTTCTTTTCTGCTGATCTTGGCTCCATGAAGGCAAAGAGAAGAAAAAGGAAGGAGGGAGGGAAGGAAGGAAGGTCTCACCATCTGCCCGTGTGTGATCTAGTTCGGGCTGACACAGGAAAGCTCTCTGGGAAGTAGCTGCAGAGGGGAGAAGAGGCAGCATTTTGCAGGAAAAGGAATCTAGGCTGGGATGCATGGACAATGGCCCCCTTGGAAAGCACTAGCCTCGGGGTGGCCCTGCACACAGTCTCTTGCTTCAGGCTGAAAAGGTTGGGCCTCCACCCTCCTACATCGGTCATTTCTTAGATAGGGACTAATGAAGTGGGATGATGGGAGCATATGGCATAGTCCCTAAACAGGCCAGTACTGGAGGCTGATATGATCCTCCCAGAGCCTAGGTAACAGGTCCTGTGCTGAAGTAGGCCTGCCCTGTGTTCCAGTATCCACTGTGTAAGCATCCTCTGAAGTAATCTTTTGAGTTTTCTTGGAAGGTAACTGAGATGGAGGAGATAAGAAGTTCCCAAAGCTCCAGGGAGAGATGTACTTGGACACTGAATCTATTCTGCTCACCCACCCCCGGGAGCACCCACATCTCACTGCACAGACCCTCTCGCCTCCTTTCTCCCCTCCATCTTCACCCCTTCCCCACCATGCGGGTTCCTCCAAGCCACTGCCTAATGTAAATGAAGCAATAAGCAAGCAGGCTGCACACCCTCCATCTAAGAGCTGGAGCACTCAAAAGGAATGAAAGAAAGCTATTTATTTTCCATTTTTCTGTTTTTCTTTTTCATTTAATTACTGGTATCACAACAGGATTTTTTTTTTCTATTGCTTTTCATTGCAAATGTGTAGTATTTCATCTACATTCTGAGTTAAAGATGCTTCTGTGGGCTGCCCTGAAAACCCAATCATCATTTATAATAGACAGGACTTCTTTGGAAATGGGTTCTGAATTCTAACTAAGTGACTCACAAATGAGGTTTTTAGAATAGAAAGCTGGAGCGTTTGCATTTTTCTACTTTCTAGGCAGTTTTGCCTCTGAATGAACTTGCCATCCTCACTCTGTCTACACCTGTCATTCTTAGGTAGGATCCCCCTTCCCCCAAGCCCCACATGTCCATGGTGAAACCTGAGTCCCCAGTCCCTGTTCTCAGTCTATAAGAGACTGTGTGTGTGTGTGTGTGTGTGTGTGTGTGTGTGTACTTCTAAAGCTGAAAGGCTGCTAAGCACCGGTGTGGAAGTGATACATTTGACTGACATCATCAACATCTCTATTCCATCCATCACCCAACACACTGCCTCACTCCCAGCACTCTCAGAGCCTGCCTGGTTACCATGGAAACAAGGAACAGCAATTGTACACAAGTTACCTCCTCCTCAAAGCTCAGGGGCATGTTCTCTGAGGAGAATGGGTAGAGGGGAAGGGAAAGGTCCCTTTAGGCAGTTGTCAGTGAGTGTGGAAGTAGTGCAATACTGACGCCAGCCGCTCCTGAGTGCCCCTTTCCCTCACCCAGCCAGTGTAGTTCCCTCAACCCACCATCATGGCCTGGTCAGAGTGTCACATGACAACCGCCACCCTCCTAGCCTAGCTTCTCCTTTCTTGGAAGTTAAAATTATTCCACATTGGAAGGAGTAGGGATGTCTGGCCTGTGGTTAAGGGTTGAAACCCAGCTACACGTTTAGCATAGCTAAGAAATGTACCATTTAATAAAAAAAAAATCACTAGCCCCACTCTGTTATCTCATGAAATGGGGACAGAGAAGTTGGCATCTTAAGTGTTTATAAGTCCCAGTTAGAGCTTTGTAATAAGGAACTATCTTTGGTGGTTCTCGGGATAACCTCGCATGTCTGGTCTTTGTTGAAGTTAAGGTTTTTGTTTTTGTTTTTTCTCTGCCAGCTCTAGCTCCCAAATAATGAGATAGAGAACTGTTACATTTATTAATAAGCTCCAAGCACCATAAGTGGGCAGATATCGCTATATTCTAACCCACCTAGGCTAGCCTGGCTGCTTCCCATGCTGCTTGCCATCTAGTCTAGCCCTGGCCGCTCCTGCTCCGTGTTTGTCCTCAGGGACAAACATGTGACTCCTCCTGGCCCAGTGCTCCTCACGGACTGCTGACCTTCTCTCCCCCCTCTGTCTTTTCCCAGACTAGGAATAGAAGTCCCACCTACTGTCTCTTCTGCTCAGTCATAGGCTCTTAAGCTTCTTTAATGACCAATCAGAGATACTTGGGGAGTAATTTTTACACAACATTGATAGAGTCCTCAATAGCAGTGGCAATACCAGAATATGTTGGCAATTAGCTCACTGGCAGTTCAGCAGTTAACAAGCCAACGTATAGAGATACACCTTCATACATGTGAGTGAAGATCACCTCTACAGGTCTTGATCGCTGGTGATGACTGCAGGTGTGTGGTCTAGACAGCATTGGATGTAGAAGTGGGAGTGAGCAGTGGGCCTAGAGTCTCGGAGGATGAAAGAACAGGGCTACAAAATGAAGATGGTGAAGGCCAGTGGCAGAGGATGACAATCAAAACGCCACCACAGAGCCCAGAGAAGACAAGATAACAGGTCAGAGCAGTGGCATTTGAAATAGGCCCAAATACAGCAATCATCTTTTCAAATAAGATGTACTGTGTTTCTGCCATTCACCAGGAACTCTTCTAGGCTTTGGATGCAAGAGACCACAATCCCTGCATACACGGAGCCTTCAGTCTTGGATGATAACAATAATCAACTACTGAACACTTAGCACAGATGTGCCAGGGACACTGTTAAGTCTTTCATGTGCATTATGTCATAGAAACACCAACTGCTAAGAGGCACAGGCTATCTCTGACAGGTGAGGAAATTGAGGCTAACAGAGGCTAAAGAACTCATTGAGTATGAATGTGTGAATGGTATGACTTTATGATATCTTAGTTCAGGGTGGATGGAAGAGACAGAGCCTGGACTCTGTGAGAATCCATCAGTGGTCTTCTCAGATAATGTTTCTACATAGACCTTTAGCAGTGATTTGTGACACTCACAGAATGAGGAGGTGGGGCCACTTTAAGTAATGTGAGAAGAGCTACAATTTTTAGACTCACAGACAAGGTGCATACAAGCTCCTGTGCTGTTTTGTACCTTCCCAGCAGGGGTGCCCTTTCTGATTCTCACATCTGAGAGCCATATGTATCAGTAATGCCTAGAGGCAAGGAATACTGGAAGCTTCTAGAACACAAGCTGTTCTTGAAGTATAGGAACTAATTAGATATTTTTGTTGAGCTGATATTTTCTTTCTCATATCCAGAAATAATAATCTTACATTCAAAAGTTAATTAAACCCAGGTGTTTGATATGTTTTTGTCCCCTCTAAAAACTTATGTTGATATTTGATTGACATTATGCTAATGTTGGGAAGATAGGGCTGTTAAAAGATAATAGATCATAATCTAAGGAAGGGTTTTGCCTTGCTTTTAGGACTGGATTAGTTATCACAAGGGTGGGTTGCTAGCTGTGTGTGGTGGTGCACACCTGTAATCCCTGTACTTTGGAAGCTGAGGCAGAAGGATCATGAGGTCCAGGTCAGCTTGGGCCACATAGTGAGACCTACCTCATAGGCCCTTTCCAAATAAAAAAGTGTGGGTTGTCCCAAAGTAAGGATGACCCTTGATTCTTGCCTCGTTTGTATAACCACTTTGACTATTATGAGGCCCTCACTGATACCATGATCTTAAACTAGAATCATAGGCTCAGCAAATAATTTTTCTTTATAAATTACTCTGTATCAGGCATTCTATGATAGCAACAGAAAATGGACTAAGAAATGCATGAAGCATGTAATTTTTGGTCTACAAGTCTCAAGGCTGACCTTTAAAAAAATCCTGTTGTTAAGCAAGTCCACTTATATAATAGCCATTAACTCATAAAATTAGTTTTCATATGTGTTTTATTCATATAAATGTAGATACACCAAGACCAAATCCTTGTTGTTGTTTTTTTTTTCTTTTCTAGTCAACTGAAAACTATTAAGTTGATGAAAAGTTAACTGAAGCACAATTCATAAGTTCTCTAGCTGTGTATGAACTCAGATTTAAGGAACTTTTCTTCTCTTGTTAAAGTATGATTCTTATCTAGGAGTCACAAGAGGGAAAGTCAATGAGTGGCTATCACTTACTCCCAGAAGAAGGGTGCTTCTGTCTGCTGTCTTCCTGGGTTGGAGCTATGAATAATTGAGGTTGAGCTTTATAAAAATTGCATGGCAAAGGACTGGTGAAGGAATGGCTGGTATCTTCCATATCAGCTGACGGAACCTCCGGTGTTAGTTCTTAACAGCCTCCACAGGCTTCTGGGAATATGAATCTCCCTCAGCTTGGGATGACCAGTGGGTGGGCAAGGAAAGGGAGGTGCAACTAGCTCTCTTCTGGATGTGTGGTTTTCCTCAGCATCGACGGAGCCTTCAGGAAGTGCATGGATGGAACACTGTCTCCACATTCATTACTGATCAGCTTAGTCGTTATTGTTGGCCTCATAATTAAGTATTTATAGGTTGCTGAGTGAAAGGCAATTGTTGAACAGATGGGGCACCCTTTTCAGAAGCCTCCCAAGATTATCTAATTCATCTTTTTCTCTGGGATGGAGTCTCCTGAGAAATATTCTCTAAGCATGAGCTAATCGGTTACAAGTGCTACTGTTTTGTTTTTTTTTGTTTGTTTGTTTGTTTTGTTTTTTGTTTTTTTTTGGGGGGGGATGGTGAGGTGAGGGAGGAGAACTTGATTGCACTTTAAGGATTTGTGAATGTATTTTGAAAGATGCTATCTTTCTTTTGAAACCTTTTCCCCTCAAGGTTATGTGTATAAAGTATATATAGTTTCTGGCTAGGATTCAACTTGGGGGCCAAAAATGGGTAGATATATGTGAAGCAAATAGGCTTGAAATCCTATAGACCAAGGCTGTATTAACTGAACAAGTGTCAAGGAACTTGAAATGCAAGAGTAAATCCAGTTAATTTTGGGAAGAAGGAGGGCATTTGAGACAGATGCCATCCTTAAATGCTACTCTAGACAGCAAGCATTCGCCATCATCTGACTCCTTTGCATCTCTGGGTTGAGTCCTTCCCTGCAAACTTTTACCCCAGCCACAGGTCCACTGAGTAGGGAGAGAGAGCCTCCTCCTCTTCTTTGTTATTCTTACTCTGTTATTATTACTTTCTTCCTCTATCATCTTGTTTATCCCGATTACCAATTAAGATATGATTATTACAGAAAAATCTGATGGAAATATATAAAAGAAGAGGAAAAGGAGTCACCCAACTTGTCACTATCAATAAATGAATAACTGATATGGAGTAAATCCTTTGCATTTCTTTCTATAGTACAAATAATATTTTATTATGATTTTGTATCCCACATCTTATTTATAATTCTAAGAAAAATTGTATGATTGATAAACATTTCCCCTTGTCATTAAGGCTCTTCATAAACATAATTTTAATGGCTTCACAATATTCTATCATATGGAAACACATAACTGATTTAGCCTTCCTATAAAGGTCAGTGTTTTTATTAGCTACTTCTGAGTGACTGTAATGTTATAGTGATAATTTTTATGAATAAATGGTTACATTTCTGATAATTTGTTTAGAATTTAATGCTGAGAATAAGAACTATTGGATCAAAATACAGAGACTCATGTTAGGCTCATTAATTTTTTTTTAGAATTTATTGTATGCATGTGAGTGTTTTGCCTGCGTGCGCGTGTGCACCAAGTGTGTGCTTTATGTCCACAAGGTCAGAAAAGGGTGTGGATCCCCCAGAACCGGAGTTATGCCTGGCTGTCAGCCGCCATGTGGGTGCTGGGAATGGAACCTGGGCTTTCTGCAAGAGCAAGTGCTCTTAACCACTAAAAGATGTCTCCAACCCTACTTTTTTTATTTTTGAGAGATGATACCAAATGGCTTTTTAGAGTGGTTGAGTCAGTTTATAGTCTTATCTGGCTTATCTGCATTGAAAATCCCCTTTCTACCCCCCAGATCTATACTTGTTAATTTGATGAAGAATAGCTGCTCAGGTTTGAAATTTTCATGCCTGTATTATGACAAGAGTTGAATTTGAGGCATTACATTTTGTTAGCATTTCTCCTCAGTCTTGTTGACATCTCTGAGTAAGTCGGTCGCACTTAGTCACTCACCTTAAGCTTCTTTGCTATTATTTGGGTCTGCTGACCTGGGGCCCCATTTCAGAGCTCATGGAAGGAATAACAGGACTGCCAAGGAACCTAGAAACTAATCTACATTTTGCAATTTGTGCAAAAATGTAATTAAATTCATTCTCCAGAGGTAATCCATTAATGTAATCAACGATTGCAGTTACTCAGAACATAACCTTAAGAAAAATTGCAGATGCCTCATAAAAATAAACACTTGCTTAGTAAAGTAATTCCACACTCAGTGCCAGCTATTTCTGTATTTTCATTTGCTATTTGACATGGTGTCTCCTCTGTAACATTCTTATTCAGGGATGGTGCAAGGCCTGCTTCTTGGATGGTGGGAGGTCTCTTTAAGATATCTCCTCTCATGGTGGAGAGCCGCTGAGCTGATGCCTGGTAGCATTCAAGGAGTGTCATGGCTCTTATTCCGGACAGTTCTCCTGTGGCTGTCTGGCAGGTGCTTCACATAATTAACTAGAGAATCTAGTAAGCATTGCTCTGTCCATACACCTCACCTCTTTGTGTGTGTGTGTGCGTGTGTGTGCGTGTGTGTGTGCGCGTGCGCACCCTGAGCATCAACACCTGAGGTTGTCTTCTGTCCTCTACACGTGTTGTAGCATGTACACGCTCACATTTACATACATATCATACACATACGTGCATACATTTTACACATTCTTTTTACAAAAGGTTTGCTCTCACGGTGTGGTGTTCATGGATCTCCAGCCATTCTGCCTGTGGCAGCAGCCAGGCTCATGACTCAGTAGGGGTCTGCTGCCCTGTTACAATGGTCTCTTGGGGTCCACCAGCCCTGAGCAAAGGACTAGTAATGAAAGCATCATAGCTCTGCTGGGGAGGCCTGAGGTCACTGACTGGGCACTGCTCAGAGCTGCCTTCCATAACAGCCAGAGGCACTAGATGATGTCAGCTCCAGAAGCTGGAAAACTCTTCTGTAATTTGGAGCAGATGGAAGAACATATTGATTCAGACATAACCCTGAAGGAGCCTGTCCATGCTGAAATGGGATTCTAGTCTTCCATCCTCTTTTCTCTCAGGTGAGTTACAGACACCGCTTGTGTATGTGCTGCATGCACACTTTCTGTTTGCATTGTGGTGGTTATATTTGGCTTTGCTTTCCTACCCTAAGAAAGGCGCATGGTATCTGGCACACAGTAGGTACAGGGACTTGTGAAAACTCCAGATTCGTGATCTGCCAGTCTAAATGACTGACTCAAAATCCATTGTTTGTCTAATTAGTTTTCACTAATCAGTTCATCCCTCAATACTCTTACACACGTGTGTCACACAGTCTGATTACACTTGCCATCCTCCCCATCCTTAGGCGCTTCCTCCCACCGAGCCCCCTTTCTTCTAACAAGTCCCTCCCCCACGAGTACATATTCTTGTTCTTTTTTTCTTCCTGTTTTGCTTCTGTCTATGACCCACTGAGTTAAGCAGTACTCACCCCTCACCTCTGCCCCCTACCCCCGCCACACAAGCACAGGTGTGAGACATTCACTGAAGTTTGGATGGGTAACTCACCAGAGTCTACACCACTAAAAATAATGACTCCTTTTTCTCCCAGAAGTAAGTTAAGGCCTTAAGTAGGGCGAGTGGGATGGTTCTCGATGCTAAGGTTGACAACCTGAATTCACTCCCTAGGACCCATGTGGTAGGAGGAAAGTGCTAGTTCCTAAAAGCTGTACTCTGACCTCCATTGATGTGTCATGGCACCCCCAAGTACATGAGTGAAAAAACAAATTTTTTTTGTTGCTGTTGTTGTTGTTTTTGTTTTAAAGCAACACAGTAAGTAAGCAGGCCCAGTAATTTGTACTTAACAGGTTTTGGAAACTCTGTGTGCTAGCTAAAGTTGGATAGGTCCCAACCCATGGAAGGGATGTTGACATCCTTCGGGGTAGTGGTACTTTGCTGTGCTCCTAAAGGTTGCCTGGCCAGCTGTCACTGAGAGAAGGTCTATAGTTATATTTTAAGGCCATGATAGGAATTATTGGGCATAAAATATAAATAACATGCAACACCTGTCCTCTGTTGCTTAAGATCTAAAAGTATGCATGCTTATACACAAATCACTTCAATAAAGGACATTCTAGAGCAAACCCAGGCCAAAGATGGACAGAAAGAGAGATAATTTTACTAGATTTGGACAATCCAGATCCAGTGAGAATGTTTTTTTTTTTTTTTTTTTTTGGAGGGGGGTCAGATTCAGATTGTCGGGGGGCCCTTGAAGAATGGATATTGATTGCCAGGTCTATGTGGGAAATAATGACTTCCTAAACTGAACAAGAGCTTGAGCAAAGCCCTGGGGGAAAGAAGACTGGAGGTCTGAACTGGAGGTAGGTGTCTCATGAGACTGGAGTAGAGGGGAGAGGAGGCTTTATCATGGGAGAAGAGGTCAAAACAGGATTGAAATTTAGATACATCAGGATTTTGTTTGTCCTCATTTGCTAGCAGAATTAAACCATGTCACTTCCTCTGATCTAGAATTGGGCCCAGGGCTTTGACCACCACATTTCCTCATACTTGGTTAATCAAACCCTATTCCTATGTGACTCTCCAGACCCAGTTCTCCCCCACATAGTTCTGTGCCAATACAGTGTATTGTGTGGCTGCTTTGATGCAAGAAAGGACTAACCAAGAAGGAGAGTGTTTGCCCAGTTCTGAATTATCTGTGCAGACAATGAAGGGTGAGGAATCCAAGCCAGTGGGTGACACAAAAGGCATTTCTATTTGGCTTCAAAACACATGATGTGATTGCTGGCAGCAGGAGCAGCAGATTTAACTTCCTAATTAGGCAAATATTCAAATGAGCTGGCACTCTCTGAACACATGCCACCCAACACCAACGCTGTGTAAAAAGAAACCCAATGATCAATTTTTATTATTTCTCATTACTGACATTAATACCAGTTAGAACACTCAGGGTTAGCATTAAGAAATTCCCATACAGTGGCTTCTGTGGCAAATGAGTTTCTATCTTCACATGTTTTTCATTGGCTTTTCATTAAGCCTGTGACAACTGCCAACTGCTAAGATATGTCAGTCATCGAATAAAGACTTTTATTAATTGCAGTTAGGGAAATATTATTATAGTAGTAATGGGAATTGCTATTAGTAATGGCTTTTTGGTTGTTGTAGAGTATTTGTTCAAAGTATGGTTTTCTTTTTTTAAGATTAAAAAATTGAACATTATTTTTATATTTGTATTTTGAACCTACTCACCCCCATCTCCCAGCTCCTCCCATAATTATCCTCTCCAGCCTTCCCTTTCTTTCCACTCAACTTGGAGACAACTTTTTCTGTTACCTTTCCTCACGGAGTCCAGTCTGTGTTTCCCAGCTTGTGTTGGGAGTAGGGCCTTCCCTGGCACGTGGCCACATAATCAAATGAAACAGACTCTCTGTCTCCCAGCAAATCAAATGCCAACACTTTAAAATTGTGTGTGTGTAAGTGTCATGTGTATTTGCACACATGTGCAAGAGTCCATGGAGGCCAAAGGCATTGGATCCCCCTGGAGTTGGGGCTAGAGCTGGATTTCCAGGCAGTTGTGAGCCTCCTGACTTGGGTGCTTAGAGCAGAACGCAGGTTCTCGCAGAAGCACTGTACACTCGTACTATTGAGCCATCTCTCCAGTCTCTCAGGCCATAATTTCTGCAGTTGCATGGTAGTGAATATGACAGCCTAGCAAAAGGTGTTCATGGTTTCAATTCTGTCTTGAACTTTAGTTTCCAGTAAAGAACTGTCAGATGTAAATTATAGCTTGCATTCTACACCCGTATGTTGGCAGAAGAGAATTTATAACCATCAATAAAAGCATTCATCTTTAACTTATTAATTTAATAATGGAATTTTATGGCTAGAAGTGACATTTGAGATCATCTAATCTAACTTTATCAATTTTTCTGATGAGGCCCAGAGGACATTAGAAACTTCAAGGGAAAAAGCTAAATGTGTTTCTACGGGGCACCAGCTAGCTATGGATTAAAAAGAGTACATTTGTTATAAAAACAGCAACCCCGCAAAAGCTTTCTGCAGTTAATTACAAACAGTGGATTATCTACATATGTTTTAGTCATCATACTTCAGGGGCATACATGATGGACTGAGTCCTAGGAAGTTTTAAGGTACTCCATAGGCCTTATGGTACAGAGCGTATGTGGCTCTGGCTTTACAGAGCTTTTCAGCTCTCTCAGGTATCAGATACCTGTCTGCCGGTGTTGGGTCAGTCTTATGTGTGCAATATTCCTTAAATGTATCTACTCTATATTTATTTTCCTAATGAGAACAAACACAGGAATGCAAAAGGATTTCATTTCTTCTATCTATAACGACCACCATCAAGAGATGTGAGTTAAAAAAAAAAAAACCAACCAACCAACCAACCAACCAACCAACCAAACAACAAAACAAACAAACAGCCCAGAGCTGCTGTGATGTTTCTTGATTCCAACCTGTAAATTTTTCTGAGAGGCAGTCCTATCAAATGGCTCCCAGGAGCTCGATTTATGTGAATGCTGGGAGATAAGGGCAGAGAGAGTCCAGGATCCAGAGAAAGTTGCTGTTAAGTAGGAGAAGTAAAATGGTTTCCCAGCATCATTTACCAAACCACTCCCCAGTTAAAGATATTGCAGAGGTTTGGTGAAGAGAAAGGGAAAGTTGGGAATGAGAGAGAAAGCAGATCTTTTTCCCTCTCCCCCTTCCTCCCTCCCTCCCTCTCTCTCTCTGCATGTATGTGCATGTACTGTGGGCTCCCAACCTTTGAGAAGGTCTCCAGAAGCTCTGGGTGCTATATGCCCCTTATTTCTGCTTACAGGACACAAAAACATATAGCTCACGGGAGCTGTTGACAGGAGGCTTATCAGGACACATGCAGGACACCACAGTTTTGGAAGTAGATGGCAGCAGAGCTAAGCCAACTTCCTGTAGCCACCATCCTCCTCAAAATATATCTGGTCGCTTAAGAGAATTGTCTGTATTCCCTTTTAAGAGTGATTCAAATTAAGGGAATATGGAAGGATCTAGGATGCAAAGAAAGAAGCTGATTAGAAATTCTTTAAGAGGGCTGGAGAGATGGCTCATAGGTTAAGAGCACTGGCTGTTCTTCCGAAGGTTCTGAGTTCAATTCCCAGCAACCACATGGTGGCTCATAACCATCTATAGTGAGATCTGGTGTCCTCTTCTGGCATGCGGGCATACATACGGACAGAACATTGTATGCATAATAAATAAATAAATCTTAAGAAAACAAAAGAAATTCTTTAAGAATGAGAAGTCAGTTGAGGAACTATTAAACACTATTAAACAAGTATTTGATAGGGGAAGACTTTCTAAGATTAGGACAAGGGACAAGAGTGATAAGACTGTATGTTTATAAATGAAAAATTGTGCATAACAAAAATTTGGAGCTGAAGAGATGACTCCAGTGGTTCAAATCGCTCACTGCTTTTGCAGAGAATGCAGGTTTGGTTTCCAGGACCCACATGGGTGCCTCACAACCATCTGTAACACCAGTTCCATGAAACCCAACATGTATATACATGTGCATACATGCCTACAGGTAAAACACTTATACACATAAAGTAAAATAAATTAATAAAAAATGTAGGATGCTTATGAAAAACTAAATAGCAAAGAAACTGGCAAAAACTTATGACAAATAAGATAGACAAAAAGTTAACTTTCTGGATATGATAAGAGGGTGCTTGGGTTTAGTTAAGTCTTTTCTTAACTTGGCTATATTTGGAATCACCTAGGAGCCACACCTTAGGTGTGTGTCTTCATCTTTGAGGGAGTTTCCACAGAGTTTTAACTGAGAAGGGAAGACTCTCCCTGAGCAGGGGAAAGCATCATCCATGACCCTGGGGTTCAGAGTGAATAAAAAGGGTGAAACCAGCTGAGTGGCAGCTTTCATCTCTCTCTTCTTCCTGGCTGGGGATGTAATATGACCAGCCACTTAATGCTCCCGCCTGGCTCTTCCTGCCACGATGGATGGTACCTTCAACCTGAAAACCAAAATAAGCCCTCTGTTCCTTAAGGTATTGTCAGGTATTCCATCACAGCAATGGGAGAATTAATTAATATAGCATGCAAATTGACATAAAACCTGATGTATACATGCCTAAAGGATGTGAGCATGTTGCAAGGAGAAGTTGGCATTTCCAACAGCCAAGAAAAGGGTTATATGCCTAGAGAGTTGATGCAAAAATTGATACATATATTAAGAGTAGATCTTCACCCCAACAAAATTTCACTCATTGTGGTGTATTGGTATAACATTATTTGAAATCAGTTTGGCCATGTTTGTTAAGTATTAGAATGTTCCTACCTTTTCAGTAAGTAATTTCATTTAAAGGCCTATATGATAAAGAGATAATCTGAAACACACAAAGATTTATGTTCAAGTCTTTCACCATAAAATTGAAAAAATAATTTAAATGCGGAAAAAGTAAGGCAGTGGCTTAACAAATTATTGTTCTTTTATAAGTATACTGTAACTTGTAACCATTAAATATGACATTTGTGCATATTGTAGACAGGAATCGCCTGTCTACAATATATTATATAGAGATTCAACAAATCTCTATATAATGAGATTTGTTGAAAATAACAGAATATACACAGATTATCCTTTCTAACTGGGATATTATGAGTAACTGCGCACACAGAAAACATGGGAAAGAGCTTACGAGGGCTGGGAAGATGACTCAGGGTGTAAAACTGTTGCCACATAGCATTGACGTAAGTTTAGATTCCCAGAGCCCACTTCAAGCCCAACGATAAAACACTGTCTGGGACCCTGGCATGCCATTACAGGGAGAAGGGGATGTGGGACAGGAGAATGACTAGAAACTTACCGGTCAGCTAGCCTGGTGTTTGCAGAGGTGAACAAGAGAGAACTTGTCTCAAATAATATGAAAGGTGAGGTCTGGCAGCTGAGGTAGTCCTCTGACCTCCTGCATGTATCCCTTGATACACATGTGCCCAATGTACATTCACATACATATACATGCATCTCTCTCTCACACACACACATGCACACACACACACTCATAAGAGGGGGGATAAAAACTGCAAGGAAAAAAACTTTAAACAGCAGCTATGTCTAGGTGGTATGATTATGAGTGGGTTTATTATTACTATAATAAATTTTTTCAATGTATAGGTGCTTGGCATACATGTATGCCTGTGTACCAAATATGTTCCGGGTGCCCCTGACAGCCAGAAGGTGGTATTGGAATCCTTGGAACTGGTTACAGGTGTTTGTGAGCCACTACATGGGTACTGGGAATAGAACTTGGGTCCTCTGGAAAAGTAGCTCATGCTCTTGACTCTGGAGCCATCTATCCAATCCCATGAGTAGCTTTAAAAAAAAGAGTTTAATCTTACTATTTCCCAGTTCTTTAATAGTATTCCCTGCATTCTGCCCAAAGTTTGGCCATAAGTCTCAACATCTGCTTTGATAGTCTGCAGGACAGAGGCTTTCAGAGGCCCTCTGTGGGAGGCTCCTAACTTGTTTCCTGTTTTCTTCTTCTGATGTCCATCCTCTTTGCCTTTCAGGACGGGGATTGAGCATTTTTAGCCAGAGTTCTCCCTCTAGATTAGTTTCTTTAGGTGTACAGATTTTAGTAGGTTTATCTTATATTACATGTCTATATGAGTGAGTATATACCCTGTGTGTCTTTCTGCTTCTGGGATAGCTCATTCAGGATGGGTCCACAAATAGAGCAACAGAACCAAAAAATTGAACACAGGGGTCTTTCCTGAGACTCATACTCCAACCAAGTACCATGCATGGCGATAACTTAGAACTCCTGCACAGATGTAGCCCATGGCAGTTCAGTGTCCAAGTGGGTTCCATAGTAATGGAAACAGAGACTGCTTCTGACACAAACTGATTGGCCTGCTCTTTGATCACCTACCCCTGAGGGGGGAGCAGTCTTACCAGGCCACAGAGGAAGACAATGCAGCCACTCCTGATGAGACCTAACAGACTAGGATAAGAAGGAAGAAAAAGAAACCCTCCCCTACCAGTGGACATGGGGAGGGGCATGCATGGAGAAAGGGGAGGAAGGGAAGGATTGGGAGGGGAGGAGGGAGGGAACTAGAAGGGGGATACAAAGTAAATAAAGTGTAATTAAAAAATAAAATAAAAATAAAAAAAAGTTTAAAAAATATTCATCCTGTGTGTATGGTTTGTTAAAGAACAACAACAACAAACTCAGGCACCTTATTTTGAAATTAAGGTCAGGAGGAGGTAAATAGGGTTGCAGTCAGAACAGAGCTGAGGATCAGGATAATTTGGGGGAGGCCCATTCTATGTCACATCTCCAGGCTCTGAGCTCGGGGAGTGGAGCGGGTGACCATAGGAGACAGGTCCTAACTTCGATAAGAGACAGGACCTAACTTACGCTCCAGGCATTTACTCTGCATCCAGAGATTTGATCTCTCTCTTCTTAACAGACTCTACAGAGCCAGCCCCGTGGTGGCGGTGCTAAGACTGGGGTCTCAAGAGCCTGGGACAAGAGGCCCTAGGGATCCCCAGAACACTGTCTAAAGGTTATATATGGGTTCTCTATTGCCAGTGTGTCACCCGCATCCTGAGATTCTCCAAAAGTTTGAGAAAATACTTGTACTATTGAACTAAAGAATCAGGGTGGAAGTGAACCAGACAGTGAGGTGATAATACAGAGAATAGAAAGCATGTTATGAGCAGTCACCCAGAAGAACCATGGCAGGGAGAGAAATCCCCCTCCCCCCCTTCAGTGTGGGAGCAGCAGGAGAGCTGAAGTGGACCCTGTTGCAGCTCTAGCTGGCAGAATGAAAGAAGCCTAAAAAAATGAGGTGGACTGCCTCATGCAATAGACAACTTTAATCAAACAACTTATGCTCTGAGGGATAAGAATCACATGAGTAAGGTGTTCAATTATGAGGAGAAGCCACGCATGGCAAAACCATGTTTTTCCACAGAGATTCGTGAATAACATAACAACAGCTGAAGAAAACTCACTCCTATCCACCACACCTGGGAGCAGCAGGAAAACATTCCAAGAACAGGTCTGTGTTCTGAGGAAACTGAGGTCACAAGACTCTTGTTTTCTCCAAGTTTTCTCACAAGCACTAAAAACCATCACAGGACTCTGTTCTTGGACTGTGTTCCAACAGGGTGCAACAGAAAGGAAGCTGGGGCAGCTTCCTGTGGAGGCCCCTGAGCCTGACCTGACCTGGCCACAGTTCCTGTCAACTTAAGTCTGCATTCTTCCTATACAGCTGCCCTGTGTGCCCACACCGAGGGTGCTGCTGGGAGTCTGAATGGTTAGGGGTGAAGTCTGTGGTTAAGAAATGGAATGAAACTAATTGGCCCCCATGGGATAGCTGAAGCTTCCATCTTTGGGCTTATTAGAAAAGGCTCTAAATAGGTGAGCCAGCCAGAGCCGGCCAGAGCCAGCCAGGGGTAGTTAGGATTTTCTCCTTCTGCTCAACACTGAAGGGATTGCTAAGTATTTCAGAATTGCTATTCTAGCTAAGAGCCTTCAGGAGCCTGTGTGTGTGTGTGTGTGTGTGTGTGTGTGTGTGTGTGTGTGCAGGTGCTCATTTGCTCTAACTGGTTCTCCACATCAGGAGCATTAGACTGACCCAGAAGCAGCTGTGGAATGGAGCTTCTCATGCAGAGATTTTATTGGCGTGGTCTGGAGAAGCAGTATTGGGCAGAGGAAACAAATGAAGGGCAATGGGGCCTCCGTGAAGGCCATAGCCAGACCCACAGCAAGCTCAGGAGCTGGACCTGGCCCCAGGGTTTCCCAGACTGAGGCAGCTAGCTGGCCTTTGACCTGCCTTGGGGTGCAGGCTGCAGCTTAGAAGTGTCCAGTGTGGTGAAGCAGCTGCTTTTGGTCAGGGGTAATTCTTAGCGCTCAGTGGTGATTTACAGTGAAACAAACACCCAGTGACAACTGGACTTAATGAATCAAAATCAAACTTAAGACTCAAAAATCTAAAAACCCGCAATATGCTGAGATATTAGGCCACACAAATAAAAGACAGGCTCCTCTTCCCCAGTGGTTGACAAAACCTGCTGTTTTTCTAAGGTTAAAGTGTTAATGGTTTTCTCTCTTGCAAATAAGGCTAAGAATTTCTGTAGTTACAAATTCCCTCCTTGTTTGATTCTTTGACACAAGGTCTCGTTATGTGGCGTAGTGTGGCAGAGACTGCTGTCCCCTTGCCTCTGTCTCCTGGGTATTGGGTTATAGACATTTATAGGCATGGCTACCATAGCATGGCTACCATACCTGGTCTTATTTTACTTTTAAGATTTATTTATTTATTTATTTTATTTATTTAGTGTTTGTGTGCAAGCATGTGCACACACACACACACGTGTGTGTGTGTGTGTGTGTGTGTGTGTGTGTGTAGGTCAGAAGTTGATGTTTGGTGTTCTTTCTCAATTGCTTCTTTCTGTTGTATTCTGAGGCAAGGTCTCTCACTGAACCCAGATACCACAGATTTTGCTGGCCCCAAATCCTAGGATCCTTCTGCCTCTGCCTCTTCGGCACTGAGATTTTGGGGACTGCTATGCCTCACTCTTGAGTGCTTCAGATTGAACTCACGTCCTCATGTTTGCACAACCAGCACCTAACGAACTGAGACACCCCCTATCCCTAATGCCACAATTATTAATAAGATTTTTTCATTCTTTTTGATGCTGAGTCATTATAATCTGGTGGATATTCTACACTGGAAATGCTTCTGAATTTCTGTTTCACTCAAAAATCGTGATCCATATTTGGCTTGTAGAACTTATAATTAAAACTGTGTAGATCATATACTGTTATAGTTTTTAACATATATAAAAGTTTCTTAATAACTATTTTGAAAGCCAGAAAAGAAGTTTGTTTTGCTTAATATTCCCATCTGTATTGTGACATTAGTTTATTGTTTAAAGAACTGATTTGACTTTGAAGTAGAATGAAAAGTACTCCTATCAAATGGAGTCATGCTTAATGGAAAAAGACTTCACACAGCTTTTCTTTTTAAATTTAAATTTAAGTTTAATGAACATGAACAAATTTACTTACTTAAAAAAACACACTAGCCACAATTCAACTAATGAATCACCACATGGGGCTTCCTTAGAATCTGTTCAAGTATTGTTGAATCACAGAGCTCACAGCATACATGGGACAATACAGACTTGATCACTGCATTTCTTTACATGATTGTCTTGGTGGTGGTGGTGTGTGTATGTATGTCTTTCCCTGTGTTCGTGTGTGTATGTATGTGTATACATGTGTGTGTATATGTATGTCCATGTGTCTGTGTGTATGTGTTTGTCTGTTTCTTAACAACTTTCCTGAGTCTTCATCTGGCTTGATAACCATTGTTTAGCTTTAATTGCTCTAGATTCTCTTGTTAGCCTTTCTGAAGCCATTTTCTACTTTACTTTTCATTCAGACTTTTGTTTTTGTTTTTTTTAGAGACAGGGTTTCTCTGTGTAGTCTTGACTGCTCTGGACTCACTTTGTAGGCTGGTTTCAAACTCACAGAGATCCACCTACCTTTGCTTCCCAAATACTGGGATTACAGGCTTGCACCACCCTGCTTGGCTCATTCAGAGTTTTGGTTTTTCCTTTCACCTCTGGCTTTTTTAATGAACTCAATGTCTGTATGCATTTTAATTCTTTCTAATATCAAGTAGCTTTGAATCCTCAATAATTAAAAAAGGGAGACAGTTTAAACTTTTCACTCAGTCTAAAACAGAAGATTAACCTAAACAAGGAAACACACGAGGCTGCATTGATCTCCTTTTCTTGGAGTTGCTGACTGACAGAGGGGAAGCCTTGCCCTTGCTACTGAGCCCTCAGAGCCAGGTGGGAACACCAGGCTTTTGCTGGAAAGGATGGTGGGTGAGCACTTATTTTATTCCCTGACCCCAACCGTCAGCTTCTTGTTCAAGAATGAAAAGAGGACCCTAAGTGACTCCATCCTCCTGTTGCTCCCTTTTTTCTTCTTTAAATGGTCATGGTTGCCATGAGGAGTAAGAACACTTCTCAGACAATGAGGTGGGATGTTTGTGAAACTGTAGGAATGCCATGGGAGCTGGATGATGTCATTCGATGGGAATGAAGGTGAGGACAAGAGTCTAGGTCACTAGGGTCAGAAAAGGTGTGGCCTGGGCCAAGCTACTTTCCTTGTGGGCTCCCTGCTTGCTTTTTCATTGTTGAAGTCAATTGTACTCTGTGGTTTCTCTGAGGCATTGGTCCATGAGTCCAGATCTGTATCCCATTTCCGCTGCCAGGCAACTGCCCAGGTACAACCCCGAGAAGTTAAAACAAGCATTTGTATTATTAACAGTGACAGGGGAAGGGAGGAAATAACCTATTCCCATGTTTCATTTACAGTCAAGATCTACAAGTCCTTTCATGTGATCCATCAAGATCCAAACTTGTATCCCCTGTTAAACACCCATAGACATTCATGTTCTTTCGGGTGCCAATGCCAGTTATGACCCAGTGCTTTTAGCTTTCCTCTAAAGCTGACAGGAGAGGGTAAATTGAGGCCAGGTGGCTCTTTTAGGGCAGCTTACCTCAGTCTTAGTCATCTTACTGAGGGCTTGTCATTCCCTCACCCACCCACCCAAGCCTGTATTTATGTTTCTGTTTTCCACCAGGTACTGAAGTAAAGACTTTATAAAGGTCAGGCCATTCACTGTGTGGGAGGATAGGTATATTCTAAAAATGTATTTTCAGGTACCTGGAAGCTTGTGAGTGTGCATATGTAAAATAGCTTAGATCTACAGCTTGTCTTCATAAAACAGGTAAGGTCCAAGGCTTTGTTATGTTCTCAGATAACAGCATGGCAAATAAGTGCTTGTGACATTCAGAAAAGGGGGAAACTGAGTTAGAAATAACAGAATATTGATCTCAGTTTGGGGCGGGTAGAGTTGGGAGCATGGCCTGTCCAGTTAGATGTTTGTGGGCACATGAGCTGGACTACGGATGGAAAATGAAGTCATGGAATCGAGATAAGGTATGATGAAGTTATAAAACAGGATCCTAAACAAAAGGGGGGCAGGAGGCCAGGGTGATGTGCAGTGCACCCAGGCTACACGGGTGGCAAGAAAGCCACAGAGGGCACAAGGGGATTTTTGTCTGCTAAGGTGGGAGGAAGGAAGGCAGCATTGTGTGGTAGGCTTATGAGTGAAAATGCACCCCCCCTCCAGTGTGGACTGCTACCTAATCAGCTAACAAAGGGAGGAGAAAGTCACAGAGAAGCCTGAGCAGAAAGAAACTCACTTGCTTCCTGAAGAGAACTGAGGAACATTTGTGGATAGAGAAGGGTTTTTGATTGTTTTTTTTTTTTTTTGTTTGTTTGTTTTTCATTTTAGATTCCTTTTTAATTTGGCTTGTTAAACTTAAACTGCTGAGGAAGAGTCTTGGTGTAAGACTGGAACACACCACAAACAGTCTCTGAGAGCTTACTGAATTTATAGCAAGGAGAGAAATCGCTGGGGTCAGAACCGCCTCCTTTCTCTTTGGAGGAACCTCCTCTGCAAACAGTGCTTACAGGCATCCACTTGTCTCCAAGCGCCAGCTCCCTCTGTGGAGCTCAGCCTGGCTTGGGAGTGTCTGTATGATGGAAACAGAGATGGGAACCAGCATGCCCTGAAGCCATCTCCTTCCATGCCTTTGGAGAATTCACATTGTTTTTGTGGTGTAAATGGTCCCACGAATGTCATCATGGTCCAAGATGGAAGTGTTACCATTTCAAGTCAGATTCTGGTCCACTGCTGTGCTGCTGAATCATTGAGACTAGAAGAGGCTTCCAGGATGGGGGTGGGAATAGTACAGTTTGAGAGAGAGTGTTTTATTGTTGTTGTTGATATTTGTTTCTAGATTCCAATCAAGCTGTAATGTGTGGTGATTTCTAGGAACCCAGGACATGCTTATGGTCTAGCTTATGTCCAGAGCAGCCTACATTTTGTTCAGTGTTCGTCTGAGATGATGATTCTGGTAGAGTAAGATCTCTTTTAGGACCTGGACCACTACCAGGTATGGCAATGGATTGCTCTGAGTTGTTGACAGCTCATCCTGAGAGAGCTGTCAAGCCAAATCATCTTAGCAAATATTTATTATTTCCTAAGTAAAATGGAATGGAAAATTCTTTCTGGGTAATGACCTATTTCCCCACATTGATACAAGTGGCCAATTTTTTGTTGTTGTTGTTCACTCTTTCAGAAAGTATTTCTTAGACCCAGTACTATTTGAGGTGTTTGTTTGAGACTAGAAAAGGGTATTTGGAGTAGTATGCATCCCCAAGGAAGGGATAATCAATGTAGAAAGATGAAAACCACCCAATAAAAGTATTTTAAAATTAACTTGGCTAGAAGCATAGGCACTTGTCCATCTTCCCTGCTTTGGGCTGGATAGATGGTTCAGTGGGTAAAATATCACACAAGTCTCATGACCTGAGTTCTATCCCTGAGAGCCCATGTGAAGGCAGAAGAAGAGAACTGGCCCCACAAAGCTGTCCTCTGACTGCCATACTTGCTCTGTCATTTGTGTTTATTGGCCTCATATCACACACATACACAAAATAAAAAAATATTTTTAAAATAAAAGAGTTTTTTTTTTCGGAGTTTTTAAACTTAGAACTTCAATATTAAAGTGTCCGTGTCTAGTCAGGGCTGCTGTGATATCTTGTTCTGTGGGAAGAAGGTAGAAGAATAGAAATGTGAGACTTGAGGAGAGGAAAAGGGAGAGGAAGAGGGAAAAGAGGGAGAGGAAGAGAACAAGAACAGTAACAACACACACACGCTCACACAGATCCAAGGGCAGACCCACAGACTCCTACACACAGACACTCCCCTAGACACACATGCACACAGACATCCCTCCCTCACATATTGAGGGATAAGAAACATTGAGAAATGATGACCCATTCTTTTCAGGAGAATGACATTAGTCCATTCTCTTTGCTTTCATGACCTAATTATCCTTTAAAGGTCCCACCTCTTCCCCCTTGTTGCCATGGAGACTAAGTTTCTAACATTTCAGGAACATTTCAGGAAAGATCCTCACTGCATCACACCCTGTCGCCCATCTCTAGACTGCTCAGAAATTCTGCCCAAGATGTCTGACTTTAGCTCCCGTGAATGCTGCACTGTAGCTTCCCTCTCTGTCACACAAGGAAAGAAAATTTTCAAGATGATAATGATACCAATGGGGAAAGGAAAAGAGGATGGCCGAGAACTTTGTTCATCTTTGACTGTCCAGTGGGGAAGGTGGTGGGAAGTGAACGGGAGAGACCTCTAGCAGCTTCTACCAAAGGTAGGACCAGTTTAATACCAGGATGAACAGAAGTGTGCTTGCCAGGCCCGGGAGGATTCAGGGTGGAATCCGAATTTTAGGTGGCCACTGAATACTTTCTTTTTAATATAAAGATGTCCCCCTCCCTCAAATACTTGGAACATACTGTGATAAAGATTATTTGCTTATCTTAAAACTAAAGTTACTAGTTATACTCTCCCTCCCCCCCTTTCTAAGATTCTCCAGTTTTCTGTGTATAATTGCTTTCCTGTGTGTGTGTGTGCCATGCGTGTGCCTAGTGTCCACTTGGCCTGGCAGAAGGCACTGGATTGCCTGGAACTGCAGCTGCGGGTAGAGATGGAGAGCTGCCATGTGGGTCCTATGCCAGAACGGCCGGTGCTGAGCCATCTCTCCAGCTGTGTCTTTCCCCCTCCAACTCTGACAACCTTAGTCAGAGGCTCTCTAAACCCTCTCACCACAAGCACTGACAGTTCTTTGCTAATGGATAGATGACCAGTCTTCTCCCTTCCTTTCCTTTTGTGTCCATTTCATGGCTTCTGTGAGTTCATTCTTAAACCACGAATTCTACACTGCGTACACAGATCTGGCATAGCTCTTTCGATGAGATCCTGAAGCCACAGGTTTCATGGTACTGGATGTCACTGGCTCTACAGGAAAGAGCAGAGAGCAAGCCTGGCTGAACAGGACAGAGGTGGCTGAAGGTAGAAGGGTAGAAGAAAGCCTGTTTCAGAGAGGGTTTAAGCTGAGGCTGACAGTAAGCTCTGCTCTCTGGGATCACAATGGAAGTATGGGTGGCATTCTAGCCACGGGTGGGGCTGTCAAGAAAGTGGCAGGTGGCCCTTCTCTGTTCTAAGTGGGAAGTCATCCTTCATCCAACAGTTGTTGATAGGTTTGTTTTAATCGTTTTCCTGAAGATGGATTTCAGAAACACAGAATTTTACAAAAAAAAAATTGTACGGGGCTGTATCACATTTGAAACTTAACATCCATCTAATTTCATTTTGATGACTTAGCAGCTCTAACACAGGTATTCCTCTATAGAAGGAGACAAATGTACAGAAGGCTCTCAATTCTTTTCCTGTTACTGTAACAGAGTGCTCCAAGCTGGGTAACTTATGAAGAAATTAGGTTTATTTTGTCTTGTGGTACTAGAAAGTACAAAACCATGAGTCAGCACTCTCTCAGTTTCTGTTGTCCTATGCTGCATTAGTTCATCCTAGAAGGGGGATGAGGACATGTGAGGAGAGGTAAAACATGAGGGGCAGGATGCAGGAACAGCCTTCCCTTAAAACAGCCTGCTCTAGCACAGACAGGTCAGGCCTGGAGAGCAAGCCCTCACTCACAGGAGAAAGGCCTTAGGCCGTTCTGGAGAATTTAGCCCCAGGAAGATGCCTTCTTTACCTTCTGTAAGGCTCCACCTCCAGATACCATCACATTCACCTTGGGGGCCAAGTTCAGCATGTGCCTTGGTGGGGACAAACCATAGTAAGAACCAATGGAGATTCTGTTTGTTCTTTGTCCTTTCCTTCTCCTCCCCTGATTCCCCTTTCCACACTTTTCCTTCACACCCCTCTTCCCCCTCCCTCTGCCTCTTTCCTCCCTTCTCTTTCCCCACTCTTCTTGCCCCACTTTTCTATACCCCCTACTCCCTCCACTCCTCTTCCTCCAGCATCCCCACTCCTCCTCCTACTCCTGTTCCTTTTTATGGCTCTGAGGTTTGGGTGCAGGCAATGCTAGAATACATGCTAGGCAAGTGATTTACCACTAGCTATATCCTCCCTCAGGCCGAGATTTTCCTTCTTTAACGGTTGGTGGTGATCATCATCATCATCATCATCATCATCATCATCATCTAATAGGTTCATATTTGTGTCTGATATTTTAAATTGAATATATTTAGTCCTCCTAAACACGTTCAAAAGTGGCTATTTTGAACTACAGTTGTACAGCTGCTACAGATGTGGAAATAGCTTTGCTGTCTCCTGAGCTTCTAGGTCGCAGTTGCAACACTCCCATGCTCACTCTTGATTTCTCATGTTACTGTCATCAGTGGTAAGAAAGGAAAAGCACAGAGAGGTTAAATAACTTGTTCAAAGTTGCACAGCTAAATGAGAGGCAGAACAGAGGTTCAAACTGAACAGTGCAGCCCCAGAATCCATGTTCTCCATGACAACATACCCTAGCTGTGTAACCAAGACAGGAAAGAAATGATTTGTTAAGAGAGAAAGCATGACAGAGAATAGAACCATCTTAGATCTCCAAGACTTCGTGCAGGGTGGAGCATCTGATTCACTCCCGGGTGAGCGGAGGTCTGCCCAGGGCTTCCTTATTCTCCCCCAGGGGTCTTGACATTTATCACAATCAGCCCGCCTCATCTGGAGGCTTCTGCTGGGCACCTGACACCCAGGGCTCTTCCCTCATCTCTCCCCAAGACTCATGGAACCATTTTCCGTTTCCTGTTCCTTTTAATCCCTTTCCCCATTTGGGGCCTGACCAACCAGTCTCATTTTTTTCCCTCCAGACACTCTCACATGCCTCTGAATTTGATGTGTCTAATTTCACTGTGTCCTTTTCTTTCCTGGAAGCATGGCGCTTCAAAGCATGGCCCTCTTCTTCCCAGTTTGTAACAGAAGTCTGTTCTCTCAGAAAGCTTGGATGGGGGCCCAAAAGACTTCTTCCATGGTCCATCACTGTGTTTAGCTCTGTTTTTTTTTTTTTATGCTTTGATAATGATTCCCTTTGTAGTGCAGGCTGGCCTGGAAGGTACCCCTGGGTGGCTTTGGATTCGCAGGAATTGTCCTGCATCAGGTACTGCATCCATCTTTGTGTTTTTGTCCTGAAGACTCAACTGGGCTCGAAAACTCAGGATAATTCACACTTTCCTGAGGCATCTTCTTTGTGTATGTTGCCTGGCTCAAAAGACTCAGTAATCGGTCAGAGAGGCCTTCCTTTCCAAAGACCCAGTGTAACTTGTATGAGTCCCTCAATCCCTAAGGAAGATGTAGTCCCTTGCAGAAACTTCTGTGCCAGCACCACCTCCAGCAATCTGGCACACTGGAGAATTGCAGGTTGAAAGGCTAGGGAAACATGTAATAAATGGACCTGGAAATGGGCCAGAGCTAAAGCACGAAGGAGCACAAGGAGCCATGGAAAGGGGTGGGTGTTACTGTCATGGCCCCTGAGTCTTTGCAGCTAGAAACGCTGCAGTATACATTTATTACCAGGACCTACTAGGTGTGTGATATAGAATTCCCAGGTAACTACTTTAGCCAGTTAGATTACTGCCCAAGTATAAGTTATTAACACACTGAGCTGTAATTATTAAGTAAAACAATGCATAATAACTCCACGGTAAACTTATAAAACAAAATTAGGGCTTTTATTATCCCACTCATCTACCCTGCACTGCGCTTAGCTGTTTGTGACAGTGTGTTTCTGTCTATAGCCTTCTTCCAAGGTTAGCAAGCTTTATGTCGCCCAGTATCTTTGGCCTTACCACTGCATTTTCTGAAGGGCTGGGAATGTAGCTCTGGCAGAGCCCTTGCATAACGTGATCACCCCTGCCTCACCCAAGGACCTCAGGCAGAACCCTATAATTCACACAAAGAAAAGCTTCTTTTACTGTTTCTGGGTTCGAGAAAAGTCATGTCCCTAGTGTCTTGTTCACCATCACGATTCTTTTATAATGAACAGCCCATATGATTCACTTCATATGAATGCTACTACTCGTTTCTACCTTGCTTTGAGATAACAAGAAAAAAAAACTTTGTAAAGCAGCACGGTTCACATCATTAGAAATAGTGAGATCAGGAAAAAGTGGAAGCCCTGGCATGAGAGGTCTCAGAGAGTAACCCCCTAGACCAGAGGCTCCTGTGCCCAGTAGCTGTCAGGCGACAGGTGTCAGTCCACTAACAGAAAGAAGGCAGTGGAGCCTTGTGATGGAAGAGGTTGCCTGTAATTGTTAGAAGTAGAATTCCAGCCTCTTTCCACCACATTGGGTGTTTCCACACTCCCCCATATACAAAGCATGGGAGCCCAAGACTGTAGTGAGATTACTCAGTGGTAAAAAACAAGGGAATCATGAAATTTGCATGTAAATGGTGGGAACTGGAAAAGATCATCCTGAGTGAGGTATCCCAGAAGTAGAAAGACACACAGGGTATATACTAACTCATAGGTGGATATTAGACATATAATATAGGATAAACCTACTAGAATCTGTACACCTAAGGAAGCTAATCAGGAAGGAAGACTCTGGCTAAGATGCTCAATCCTCATTAAGAAAGGAAAAGAGAATGGACATCAGAGGAGGGAGAAACAGGGAACAGTACAGGAGCCTACCACAGAGGGCTTCTGAAAGGCTCTATCCTGTAGTGTATCAAGGCAGATGCTGAGACCCATAGCCAAACTTTGGGCAGAGTGCAGGGAATCTTATGAAAGAAGGGGGAGATAGTAAGACCTGGAGAGGACAGGAGCTCCACAAGGAGAGAATAGAACCAAAATATCTGGTCACAGGAGTCTTTTCTGAGACTGAAACTCCAACCAAGGACCATTGATGGAGATAAACTAGAACCCCAGCTTAGATGTAGCCCATGGCAGTTTAGTGTCTAAGTGGGTTCCGTAGTAATGGGAACAGGGACTGTCTCTCACATGAACTCAGTGGCTGGCTCTTTGATCACCTCCCCCTGAGGGGGGAGCAGGCCACAGAAGAAGACAATGCAGCCACTCCTGATGAGACCTGATAGACTAGGATCAGAGGGAAGGGGAGGAGGACCTCCCTTTTCAGTGGACTGGGAGAGGGACATGGGTAGGGAGGAGGGAGGGTGGGATTGGGAGAGGAGGAGGGAGGGAGGTACGGGGGGGTACAAAGTGAATAAACTGAAAATAAAAATAAAAATAAAAATAATTAAATAAAAAACAAAACAAAACAAAACAAACAAACAAACAAACAAAAAACTGCAGGAATGTTATAGGACTATGTTTTTGTTTTAATCCCAGGTGTGGGATATGGGGCTTCTTCAGATTTGCAGCTGACTGAGTTGCCTAATGCTCTAGCACGGTGTGATTTTGCCAGCTGAAATGTAAGTTCTGGGATCCCTTCAGAGGGAATATAAATGCCAGAGTTCCAAGAGATGTGGCGGTGGTGGCTGCCGCCGTCATGGACTCAACTCTTGGAGGTAGACTTCTCTGGGCCACCTTGCTCTCTGTCTTTTGCTTGGGTTTGGTCATTGAGAGGCATCCCGAGAGAACCATGATGGGCCTGGTGACAATCTTCTCTGTGCTAACACCACCTTCTCATCCCTCTGCTGCAGCAGCCTTGTGCAAGGTGGCTCTTGTGCCACAGTCCTGACTTTGCCAGGCTCCACATGCACAGTCCCTTCCTCTTGTGCCTTGGGCTCACAAACAGTGACAGCTCCACAGCTCTGGTCCTTCGCCTGCTTTTCTAGGTTCCTTTAATTCTGCATGAGTCTTCTGTATTCCCTCTTTCTCTGAACCCCCATTGGGTGTGTCTTCTGCATCCTGAGGGTTCTGCCTAACCAGCTCTTGGTCTCCCCTTCTTCCCTCCTCTCTTCCTTCCCCTCCCTTTCTCTCCTCCCTCTCCTCTTCTTCTTACAGGGTCTCACCATGTAGCCCTGGCTGGCCTGACCTTTTGGTGTAGACTAGGCTGGCTTCAAACTCACAGATATCCACCTGCCTTTGCCTCCTAAGTGCTGGGATTAAAGGCATACACCACCACACCCAGCCTGCTTTGTTTCTTAAGAGGCTTATAACTTGTATTTTCTTGCTTGGCACCAGAGGATGACATGTAGACCATGGATGTGGGAAACAGTCTTTCAGAGATAAGTTTTGATAGGCATCATCACAGAGGCTTCGAGGGTTCTGGGCAGCTCATTCACTAAAATGACCTCCACTGTTGCTGAAAGCTTCCAGGAGAGACAACTCAACTCTCATCGGCTTTTTTTTTTTTCTTTTTCAATTTTACTTTATATGTGAATGTTTTGCCTGTATGTTTGTCTGTGTGCCACTTGCATGCCTGTTCTGATGGAAGTCAGAAGAGGGTGTGGGATCCACTGGAACTGAAATATGGACAGTTATAAACCACCAAGTGGGTGTTGAGAATCAAATATGGGTTCGTTGAAAAAACACACGCTTTTAAGCACATTTAAGCACTTCAGGACTGTCCTCAGCTTGTTTCAATATTGTTTAGTGCAAGGAGAATTCAAAAGGAGTGGCATTTGAGTCATGAAGTGATCTTCAGCAGGCATATTCCTTAGATACTAGAACCCAAGTAAAGTCAACTCTCTTTTCACAGCAGCAATAAATCACAAGACATAGGAGTGTGGAAGGGGTACTCTCTCTCCATATTAAATGATTCTCACTTTATAATAGGAAAAGTTTCTTATTTCTCTCAAGTATTTCAAGTCATTGGTTCTCAAAAGAGATGAGAAAGCTTAAAGTTCACATGTCATTGTCTTTCTGAGACGCAAGCATGAAAGAGAAGTAACTGTAGGGACAGTGGGAAGGTCGGATGTAATACACAGGAGATTATTTTATGTGTTGTTTCCAGGAGCATAATGCGAAGCTCTGCCTGTTTCTAATTTTCCTCCCTTCATTTCAAGGTATGAGAACAATCTCAAGATAAAACAGTTTAAAATGTCTAGCTCATGAGAAAGTTAACAGTCTCTTTATTTTTCCAATTTTGCTTCCTGGGGTGATTGGAAACTTCATGTGCCAGCATGACTGTACAGACTGATATCTGGAACATTTAACTAGATCAAAAAAAAATTTAAGAAAAATCAGGCATGGAGGGAGACGGAGTCTCTGCTGAGATTGCTTACGCTTCCTCTGCTTGGGAATGAGACAGGCCATGCATCCATCCATCCATGGATGCATCAGTCAACATTTAATAAGGGCCTACATCTGGTAAAGAGTCTCTTGAACACTGAGATTTCAACTGGGGTCATAGTGGACCTTCATAGTTCTCATAAATTCCAGTGAAAATAAAATATCATAAGTAAGCAAACAGTTAAATGAAAGGAGTGATAGAGACCTAGACTAGGGGAGCTTACTAAAAACAGATCAGAAATGAGTTGATAGGGGACCTGAGTGAATGTGAAAACCAAATGGGTAGTTGAGGAAAGAGCATTCCAAGTAGAGTGCAGAGCAAGTGCAGGGGCCCCTTGGGATGTAGACAGAATGGCATGGCTATGGGTGGAGTACAGTAGATGAAGGAGAGAAGGAGTAATGGGTAAGTCTGGTGGGATAGCCAAAGTCAAATTCATGTAATTTTATACAAAGCCTAGGCTTTGGCTGTTTTCCAAGCCTAGTGGGAAAGCAATGGTGAATTTTGCATGTGGAGATGACAACACAGGACCAGTACCTAAAGGCCCACTTTGGATACCAGGAGAACTGTCTAAAGAGAGAAGGAAGGGAGGAGGGACAAATTGGGAGGGTATTATGCTTAAGCAGATGAGGGATGATAGCAGTCTGGACCCAGGTAGTACTGAAGATGCTGAAAAGTAGTTGAATCATGGATATAAGGCCAGGAAAAGCAGCCCACTGTTGATGTTCTCATTATGACAGAAGAAATAAATCCCACAGTTTCTCATTCCTCTGGTTCCCCCTTCAAGTTAAGCCCATACTATACTACAAATAGCTCTTTCTGTGTAGAACTGTATTTCTATTACGTTGCCCCCAAATCTACAGGCTCTGTTTTTAAACAGTTGGGTTTAAGTTCCAGCATGTGTTTAAGGAATTTAGAAGAAAACAAGGGTTTATAACACACTAAGGCAATGTACATATGGTAATGGCACAAAGGGGGAGGGAAAATCAAGTATTATTATTGTTGAATAACTATTATGGTTTTTCATTCCACGAAGTAAAGAAAAGAGAAAGTGCCAAGACTGTAAGACTGTACTTACATTTATCAGGTACTTACTTTTCAATGTGCTTCTTTTATATGCTTCAAATTATAATCAATAACACTTCCATTATCCCAATCCTCCTTTCAGCCCAAAAGACTTTTATTATTTCTTGTAAGGCAGGCCTGATGTAATGCAATCTCTCACTCTTTAATTATCTAGGAGTATCTTTATTTTGATTTCATTATTGAAAAACAGTTTGCTGGAATATGGGATTCTTCATTAAGTTTTTCTCTCAGCTCTTTGAATAGTCATCTCACTGCCTCTGGCTTCAACTGATTCTGATAAGAAGTCCACTGTTGAGCAGGTTATTGTTCCCTAATATGTGGTGAGTCATGTTTTCTTCTTGCTTTCAAGGTTTTTCTCTTTATCTTTGGCTTTCAACACTTATGACTATGAGTCTGAGTGGCCATACTTGTGTTTTTCCTGCTTGGAATCCACAGACCTTGAATGTGTTTTTCATCAAATTTGGGAAGCCTTTAGCTTTGGAGTTTTTCTTTCTTTCTTTCTTTCTTTCTTTCTTTCTTTCTTTCTTTCTTTCTTTCTTTCTTTCTTTCTTTCTTTCTTTCTTTATATTTATTCTGTTTCTCTCTCTCTCTCTCTCTCTCTCTCTCTCTCTCTCTCTCTGTGTGTGTGTGTGTGTGTGTGTGTGTGTTCTGGAACTTCCCTTACACGTGTGTTTGATGGTATGAATGAGAAAGGTCTTTATAGACTCATATATTTGACTGGTTAGTCCCCAGTTGGAACTGTTTGGGAAGGATTAGGAAGTGTGGTCTTGTTGTTCACTGCTATGGTGGTTTATGCCATGCCATTCCCAGTTAGCTTTCCCTGCCTCCCACTTGGTGAATAAGGTATAAACTCTCAGCTACTGCTCCAGCACCATCTATGCCTGACTGCGAGCTGTCATGCTCCCTGCCATGATGGTCAGGGACTCACCCAAGCAAACACTTTTCTCTCTAAATTGTCTTAGTTGTGGTGTCTTCACAGTAGTAGAAAAGTAACTACTGCAGTGTTCCCCTGGTTTCCAGGGTTTTCCTAATTTGTATTTATTCATTCTAGATGTTTGATAATTTCCATTATTCTCATCTTTAAGTATTTGTGAGTCTCATTGTATAGCCCAGGCTGGCTTGGATTTATGATCCTTTTGCCTTGGCTTTCCTAGTGCTGGAATTATAGGTACCCACTACCATCTCTGACTTTCAAATTCATTTTTAAGCCCTTTTAGTGAAAATTTAAAACTTTTTATCTTCTATCTCTAGAAACCCAATTTTAAAATATTTTATACTGCTGTCTGATGCGTAATTGTCATACTTAGAAAACTCTTTAAATATGGTTTCCTTTATAATAGATAATAGTTTCCTTTATAATAGGCAGTCTCTGTGCTAATTCTAACCTCTATGATACCTCAGAGACACCTTAAATTGATGAGTTTTTCCCCAAGCTGTGTCATATTTTTCCGTTTTATTTTCATATGCCTCACAAGTTTTGATAAAATACATTGTAGCAACTCTAGGCTCTAAATTTTCACTGGAGAGTGTTGTTGCTTTTTTTTTTGTTTGTTTATTTAAATCTAGTAACTTTTTTTAGGTTAAGAAGTGAATCTAACTCACACACCTATGAATACTTGATTTTTGACAAAGAAGCCAAAACCATTCAATGGAAGAAAACAACATCTTCAATACACGGTGCTGCACAAAACTAGGATCAAAGACCCCAACATAAAACCAGATACTCTAAATTGGTTAGAAGAAAAAGTGGGGAAGAGCCTTGAACTCATTGGCACAAGAGACAGCTTCCTGAAAAGAACACCAACAGCACAGGCTCTAAGAGCAACAATCAATAAATGGGACCTCATGAAACTGAAAAGCTTCTGTAAAGCAAAAGACACTGTTGTCAGAACAAAACGACAGCCTACAGACTAGGAAAGGATCTTCACCAACACTATATCTGACAGAGGGCTGATATCCAGAATATAAAAAGAACTAAAGAAGTTAAAAAACAAGCAATCCAATTAAAAAAATGGGGTATGGAGCTAAACAGAATTCTCTGTAGAGGAATATAGAATGGCAGAGAAATACTTAAAAGAGATGCTCAATGCCCTTAGCCATCAGAGAGATGCAAATCAAAATGACCCTGAGATTTAACCTTACACCCATCGAAATGGCTAAAATCAAAAACTCAAGTGACAACACATGCTGGAGAGGTTGTGGAGAAAGGGGAACCCTCCTCCATTTCTGGTGGGAATGCCAACTGGTACAACCGATTTGGAAATCAATCTGGCTCTTTCTCAGACAATTAGGAATAACGCTTCCTCAAGACCCAGCTATACCACTCCTAGGCATATATCCAAAAGATGCTCAAGTACACAACAAGGGCATTTGCTCAACCATGTTTGTAGCAGCTTTATTTGTAATAGGCAGAAACTGGAAACAACCCAGATGTCCCTCAACGGAGGAAGGGATACAGAAATTTTGGTATTTTTACACAATGGAATACTACTCAGCAATTAAAAACAAGGAAATCATGAAATTTGCAGGCAAATGGTGGGATCTAGAAAAGATCATTCTGAGTGAGGTATCCCAGAAGGAGAAAGACACACATGGTATATACTCACTTATATAGACCTATAAGATAGGATAAACATACTGAAATCTATACATCTAAAGAAGATAATCAAGAAAGAGGACCTGGGGTAGGATGATCAATCCTCACCTAGAAAGACAAATGGGAGGGGCACTGGACGTAGGAGAAAACAAGTAACAGGACAGGAGCCTACCACAGAGGGCCTCTGAAAGACTGTACCTAGCAGTGTATCAAAGGAGATACTGAGACTCATAATCAAACTTTCGGCATAGTGCAGGGAATCATATGAAAGAAGGGGGAGTTAATATGACCTGGAGAGGACAGGATCTCCACAAGGACCAAATATATCTGGGCATAGGGGTCTTTTATGAGATGGTTTCTACAACCAAGGACCATGTATGTATATAACCTAGAACCCCTGCTAGGCTGTGGCCCATTGTAGCTCAGTATCCGCGTGGGTATCCTAGTAAGGGGAACAAGGACTGTTTCTGACATGAACTCAATGGCTGCCTCTTTGACCCCCCCCCCCCCGAGGGAGGAGCAGTCCTGCTAGGCCACAGAGGAGGACTTTGCAGTCAGTCCTGAAGATACCTGATAAAACAGGGTCAGATGAAAGGGGAGGAGGTCCTCCCCAATCAGTGGACTTGGAAAGGGGCAGGGAGGAGATGAGGGAGGAGGGAGGGTGGGATTGGGAGGGAATGAGGGAGCGGGATACAGCTGGGATACAAATAAATTAAACTGTAATTAATATAAAAATAAAATAAAATAAAATAAAGAAGTGACTCTCTACCTCATATATTTCCACTCACTTTGTTTTTAAATGTTGCTTCTCATTTTAATACTTCAGTCTGGCTCCTGGGGTTGTCTCTGGGGGGCATGGCTTAGTGGTTAATCAGGGTGAGGTCAGAGGTTGGACTCGCTCCTTGATGTGACCAGTCTTCTGCCCTTTGTTGAGATCAGATACACCGGAGCATACACTCAAGTTCAGTCAGTTTACCAGTCTCTTCTCACAGTTTACTTTCCCTTAGGCCCCCTGTGTCTCCTTTGCCCATGCACAGGGTCTGTCACTCAAGAGGGATGTGCAGATAGCTCAGGCTGTCTCTTCTGGTGTCTACCTAGTATGACATGCAGACTCTCGGATCCCTGGGGTTACATGGAGCACGTTCAGGTTCACTGTAGATGTTTTAGTTTCTGGGTCTCTGTTACTTGTCTACCATTTGGTTGGTTGCCTTAATTCAGATAGCATTCTTGGTCTAATATATATACCTTCTTTTATTTATATTTGCTACCAAGACTGTGTGTGTGTGTGTGTGTGTGTGTGTGAACACATGCATTTTCATTGTTCTCACAATCAAGTCCTCTGCTCACATCAGCAAAACTGATCTTTGTACATCCTCCTGTAACAGAGTTAGCACATCTTTGGATCGTGAGGTGCAGATAGAAACATTCCCAGACTAACTCGCAGCTTCCTACTGCTGTTCTTGGAGAAATGCGTTTTGATTTGCTGTATGTCTTTAGTTGATGTCTGACATTCTCGTGTTGAGGTTTTTGACAATTTTCCTCTCAAATCATTGTTGAGGAGAGGATTCTCTGAGCTTTTCACTGATGCTCTGGAAGTAGCCCTCCCTTTTCATGGTTGCATCCCTTTGACTCCAATACAGCTGTATAAGCCCATCTCCCTCCTTTAGCCAAAGAAAGCAGGCGGGGAACTTAGGCTCCACCTAGGGCATGGCAAAATAAATGTAGCACAGTACTCCAGAAATAACCATTTTGCTTTAAGAGTTGCACTAAAGACTTAAGTAGGCAGTAAATAGTCTTAAAAAGGGTTGTTTTCAAATTAAACAGCGAAATAATGAAAATTCATTCATAAAATACTTAATTTTTAAAGAAAGATAAAACCATAATTCTTCAGAAACTTTTACACCTAATTGGAGCCACATTGAGGTAAGCCTACAGATGTGACTCCATTCTCTGGAGAGACTTTTCATTGAAAAATTACAGAAATGTTGTAGATAGTAAGCTTAAGACAGTTAATAAACGAGCATATAGGCTTTATTGTAAGATGGCTTTTGGACTTAGGCCATTTTATAATAAAATAAATGCTAACCCTAGTTCAGCCTTAGTCATTGAAAAGAATTATGAATTCTCAACTCCAGTATATTCTTGAATTTGAAAAGAGAACCATATTTAACGATCAAATTGCTAGTAGTGATTAGTGGATGGAATTTTTAAAAAGTTACTTTGCTGAAGGTCATGGAGTTTCATTTTGTTTGTCAGGGCTAAAGACCAGTCGTGGGGCTTTGTACGTGCTAGGCAAGTGTTCTACCACTCAAGTACATTCCAGCCCAAATGCACACAGGTTTAAGACATTTTAATCTTTATCGTTGTTTCAGAGGAAAAGTGTATTAATTCATTCTCTCGCCCTTTGACAAAGCATCTGAGAAAGCAATGGAAGGAAGGACTTATTTGGGCTCACAGCTGAAGGAGTGGTGTGATCCCTCCTGGTAGGGAGACCATGGCAGCAGGAGTGAGGCAGCTGGGCGCACTGAATCCATCCGCAGGCACAGTCAGGAGGCAGAGAGAAAACTCCAGCGCCCGGCTCACTTTCTTTTTATTCGAATACTGCTGCGCTCGGGAAGGCGATGCCCGTGTTCATGGTGCGTGTTACCATCTCAGTGAGCCCAGGCTACAAATGCCTCTGCAAACACGCCCAGAATTGTCTCCTCCCGGGTGATTCTAGAGCCTGTCACTTGTCAACCTGTGTTAACCATTACAGGAGGACAGGCAGGGTTATGTTTGCCCTTGTTAGGACACAGTCCTGCTTTTCCCTGTTGCTGTAAACTGGGCAGCCTCATGGGTTTGGCCTTTTGATTGTATCCTAATGTCCTGTTGCAATTCTAGGTGAGCTTTGGGACTTAGTGGGTAGAAGTCAGAGCCGTTATTTGCAGGGAAGTGGCCTTTGGTGCGTTGGTGGGATACGGGACAGACTAGGCAGAGACGCGTGGATGTGGAGAACATCCCAAGCACAGTGATTAAAGGGGCTCAACAGCTAATACATTAGAATCGGTGGTCTCAAACTGTAAGAGCGACTGGGAGCTACAAATGAATGTGGTTGTCATTACTTTCAGAGTGAGGGGATACCCTGCTCTCCACCAGGTCCTCCAATTCCTACCAGCCCAGCAGCAAACACAAGTGCTAGAAGCACGGGCTCAGCCTCAACCTGTGTTCATACTCTTCTTTCTCCTGTCATCTTTTTTAAATTTATTATTATTAATTACAATTTAGTCATTTTGTACCCTTTTCCTCATTTCCTCCCGGTCTCACCTCCCTCCATCTCCCCCCATCCCTCTTCCCATGCCCCTCTGCTTGTCCCCTGGTAGTAGCACTGTCCCCCTCCCCTGCTACCTGACCCTAGCCTATCAGGTCTCATTAGGACTGTCTGCGTCCTCTTCCTCTGTCTTCTTGTCATCTTACCAGAGTAGAAACGACCTGTTTTGAGCCACAATCTTGACAGACTCTTAGTTATCACATCTGGAAGGAAGCTTACTGTGATTTTAGGTCCAGCCTCTCTTTCAACTTGAGCTAGTGCCATCTTCAGTTCCACAGGCTGTAGAAGCCCGAGAAGAGCTCCAGAGACTAGGCTGACAGAACCATGAGGGAGCTCAGAGTGTATCCACTTCTCTTTTCTTCTATGCAGACAAAGGAACAATTCCAGCATAGGGCTCATCCAAGGAGAGAGGACAGGAATGCCTAAACTAGATCCAGTTTGCAAGCCAAAGGCTGTTTGCACCTGTACCAGAGCTCCAAGCCATCTTAAACACACATACACACGCACAAAAACAAACAGTCTCACCTAGTGAATCCATTTGATTTGCATATTTCTCTTGGGACTCAGCAAATGCTCACATGCTCAGGCTCTGGTTTTAAGTAGAATCTGTAGAAAAATAAGGTTTTGGTGCTCTCTCTCTCCCTCTGCTGGCTCTTAGTGCAGATTCTCCGAAACCGACACAGATATTTAGGCAAAGAAATGACTTCAGCTAAAATGGAGGCACGCATGTGGTTGCTTTTGAAATAGGGGAGAAATCTATAGCTTTTTCTTCAAGAGGCAAGAAAATCAATCCAATGGGGGGAAAGTCCCCCCTGTCTCTTTTGGTTTCTCTTGACTACACACAATGGCAAAGCAAAAAATGAAAAACTTGAAAAAAAAAAGTTGACAGCGTCTCTATGATTCAGCTAGCAATTTGCTGCGGTATCCAGGGAGACAGCTTCTCACATACATTAGCATAATGTGGAATGGCAGCTAGAACTGGAATGTACTGTCTAAGCAACTCAGCCTGAACAGCCATGGACGACAATGCAATTTAAAGGAAATCCAAATATTAGGCTTAAGTGACTGATACAGCCCTGAAACTTCTTCATTGTCAACATATGTGGTCCAGTGTGCTCCCTCGATCTTATTTGGTGTTCTTGGGATGCCAGGTTAACAAAGAAAGATGTGTGGCTAGTTCAGATCTAATTTAGCATCTGTCCAGTCTCAGGTCATTCTGCTCATTACCACCGAAATACATTTTCATTTTCTTACTAGCTTTTGGATTTTCTATTTCCATCGGTACTCAAATGCTGCCATTTCTTTTTCTTTTCCTCCTTTCTCCTGGTCTTGACTTAAGAGTGTACCCTTTGCTTTCCAGCTATCTGTATGTGGAACCACTGCAGATACTGGTGCAGTGTGGAAGAGGTTGAAAGGAGCTCTTCTCCCCCTGCCCCCCAGAGGGGGCTAATGATCCTGGGATCATGGGTAAGAACATCCTCAAAGGAACATGATTGCTGAAGCACCTGGACACTATTGTGGACCTCTCACTGATGGCTGGCTCCTCTTTTCCCTTTTCCTCCTACCTGCATAACGTTCCTCAGGTTGAGGTTCAGACTGAGTAGAGCAGAACTAACATTTTCCAGGCAGGTGAGGCCCATGGACACAGTAGCGGTTTCCCAGGAACAGTCTTCAACATGACAGCCTTCTTCTCCCTGTGATCATGCCAGGTTTAGAAAGCCTGAGTGACATGGAGGCAGGGTCTCGCCTGCATTGTGTTTAGAGGCAGGTGGGTAATTGAAAAGCTGAACTGAGGAAAGTGTCATCTGGATACATTCATTCAGGAGTGCCGGCTGTAGCGACTCCACCAAGACTTACAGGTGGATGTAGGGGAATGTTTAGGGTTTGGGATTCACCTGTGATGGCAGGAAATGCACCACGGATGTGGGAATCTAGGTTTCTCACACTTTGTTAGGAAGGTGAGGGCCCATCTGCAGGGTGAGGGGAACAGGACCTACATGGTGTTCATTGACAGCAGCGGCAAGTTCAAGGCTCCCCAAGAATCACTATTATTTTCCATAATTCACTTAAAGGTTCGCAGCATGAGTTAAATCTAACTCTATACTCTTGGTTATAACTTATTATGGTTAGAGGATATAGGAAAAGAAATCTCCCCAGGGGTGGGCGCCACAGGGATGCTAAGAGACTCCAAACGCTGAGCCTCTAGCTTTTTGCCTTTTGGAGGAATAGAAAGCCACACTTTCTTAGCATCAGTTTACCATGACATCGTACAGAGAGTACCACCAACCAGGGAGCCTCACAAGTTCCTTGGTGTCTTTTTTTTGTCTTTGTGTCAGGAGGGAGGCTCCATCCTACAGGCAAGGTTTATTCTAGACTCCAGCCCCTTTAGCGGTTGAGCTGACATGATAAGATTCAAAGTCCCGATTCTATCGCATTGCATGACCCAGGGTCCTCAGGCAACAGAGGTGTTCCTTTGAAGGACCTCCTTCCTGGGCATGGAGGCATCCTTTCAGAGTCTGGGCAAGCCTGAATCTTTACCACACAGCTTCTCTCTGATTGTATCTTCTTTGAGACTCCTTTGCCAACTGCAGGCATCTTCAGTTAAGGCGAGGTGTTCTGGATCTGTGTGAGACAGTTGGTTATGGTGGAGGTGAGAGAACCACAATGAGGTAGGTGGGGGGAGGTGAGGGAAAAGCTGTAGCTGGCAGAGGAAGGGAACCTTCTGTGAAGTATACTGGGAGATTGTGTATGAATGGAGCGGGAGGCATGAAACCCAATGAAGTTTTGGGTAAATGGAATACTATTTTAGGTTGTGATTTATTTCTTCATTTTTTGTCTGTCAGGTGGGTGTTAAACCAAGGATAAATATCTCGTACCCTTCAAGACTGAGAGCTGGTTTTGCCAAAAAGACAGGATATATTAGACTAGAAATAACTTTCTCTGGAGCCAATAAAGGTTTTTTTGTTTTGTTTTGTTTTTTTCTTTTTTCTTTGCATACATACATTTAGGCAGTGGAATAATCAAAGGACACAGGGTAAATTAGATTATGTTTTTTAGAACACATCAGTAGAAATGGTTATTATAATCCTAAATAATAATGACTGCTATCTGTAGAGTCCTTCCCTGTGCCAGACAGTCTTCAATTATTCACCATCATCATCAAATTTAATTACAAGAAGATTCCTAATGGGGTTGGTACTCTTAGCTGCACCCTATACACTGAAAAATTGAGCTCTAGATCAGCCTGACAAAACCCTCAAAGGTCTGCAGGTGGTAAAACCAGCATTCACACCCAGGCCTCCATGACTTCAGTATCTGTTTTTAACCTGCTTCTAGTTACTATGATGGACACGGTGGTGAACCTTGACTTTGGATGTATTATTTGGATATGTCCCTTGTTATTTAAAAGGTAGGTGACACTTTAAAAAGTTGTCCTTGGCTTCAGCCAGCATCTTCAAGGCACAGGCCTTGAAGCAGGCAACCTGTTAATGTACTGATATGGAGCGTGGTGCTAAGAGCCAAGCTCACATGCAGAGCCGGTTGGAGCAGTGACAGAGCCCAGAGCTGGGCCTTCTGTGCTTCAGGCTTTGCTGGCACTGCTGCTCCACTCTAGCTTTGGCATTTGGGGTATCCTTATATTTAATTCATGATTTATTCTTGACTGGATCAAGCTTCCCGCAGGGGCTGTTCACGGACTATATTGGTCTGATTCCCTACTCCCACCCTGTAATCTGATGTGAAAGATTTGCCAGACTGACTACCATCTCCTCGGGCCTAGCTGGCCCCAAACTCAGCAAGTACTCAGCAAGGACTCTCCACATTCACCCCCAAAGCCATTGCTGCCCCTTATAAGGAAGTCTGAGTATATGGTGACTTTACCTCATTTCTACCCAGTCTCCCCAAGCCTCTCTGTTTATATAAAGCTGCAGAATTAAATGGCTCATCTTTCTCATTTGTGAACAATATGAAACGCAGCAACTGGCTAGACATTTATGGTATTCCTAGACAGATTTCTCAAGATACAGATGGCGTTATGCCTTTTGCTTAGAGTGTGCCTGTGCTTGAAGCACTGTAAGAGTCATGTGGCCGTAGAAGCTATGGGAGTAATGACATCAAGAAGCCCTTGGTTTGGCCTCTACTATCTATAGGGACCACAGCTTGGGTAGCATCTGCTTCCAGCCCGGATGCTCTCATGTCAGCCTAAAGATCCAGGAACACCCGATTCAAACCCCCTGTGCTCAGGCTGTCAGGGCTACAGGTTTAGAAAGAAGATCGAGAAATTTCATTGGGTAGATTCTCCTGTGAGCCTAAAGATTCTTACAGTGTGGCTACAGCACCCCTCATCCATCTTTTAACATCATTTTTTGTTTGTCAAGTGTCCTCAGGAATTTCTCTATTACTCTGAACAATTTTTTGCTGTTGTTCTTGAGATTGTTGTCAAACTCAGTTGAAGTTTTGTTTCTACTCAGAATATGGAATTTCTCAAAAACACTGCATAATTCAAGTTGCAGCTTAATCAAAATGGTACAAATGAGGATAAAGACTCTTGACAAGCCTTCTAGAAACCAAAGCCAGAGCTCTTGCCGGCTTTGCCGCTGATGCCACTGTGCTGTCTGTGAGAATGTTGTTACATACCTGTGTCGTAATAGAAGGTGCTGGAGCTGGGGAGATGGCTCAGCAGGTAGAGCTTTTAGTGGACCCGTGTTTGATTCACTGCACCCACATGGCAGCCCCAAACCGTCTGTCACTCCAGTTCCAGGGAGTATATTGTGCCCTTCTGGCCTCTACAAGCACTGCCTGAAGGCTCTGCACAGACACACATGCAGGCAGAAACACCTCTGCACATAAAACATTTTAAAGAAAGAAAAGAAGGTGCTCTCTCCTTTTGGCCACTCAGCCACCCTGCTAAACCACTCGAGCTGAGTTCTATGGATCACCCCTTTATTCCCTAGCCACATGCCTCCTGAGCTTCCCGGCTCTTTCTGTGCACATTTCCTGCACTGTCTTCACCTTCGTGGATCAGCGCTCTAGCCGCCAGGCAGCTGCACTGCAGGCTTCCTTGCTCCCTAAAGCTCTGGTGTGGATTGAGCATAAAATGTACCCTGCAGGCTCAAATTTTGAATGCTTGAGACCCAGTCAGTGGCGCTATTTTGGGACACTTTCAGAGGACCTAGCAGGGTTAAGGTAGGTCAGTGGGGTTGGGGGTGGAGTCCTTGTGAGTGTGTTATCTGTGGCTGTCTCAATCACTGCTTCCTGATCTTCCATGATGAAAACTTCTGTGTGCCACCATCATGGGGAGAACCATCTGACACCATGAACTAAAACATTTTTCCCTTCTTTGAGTTGCTTCTGCTAGGTATTTTGGATATGGAAGGCATAAAGGCAGTGAATATTAGTTCTAAGCCAGGTATATTAGCTACAAGGCCTAGAATTGTGTGTGGTGTGGGGGGGGGTAGTGGATTGTGTCCTCAGTTTTTCTATTGTACTTGGCCTCAGAACCCTTCCCACAGTGGAGAAGAGTGTGTCCCAGATCGCTCTTGTTGTCTCCCGTGTCTTTGCTAAGAGTTCTGAGGCTGCGGTGGAGCACTCTGCCTAGGCATTTCTCTATTTTCTCACCTTACAGCAACTTCTTAGTCTTTTCTTTAGTTTTCCTCCACCAGCAGTGGTTCCTAGATCGAGAGAACTAGGGTTGGGGAGGAGATCCTTGGGCACCATCCCTAAGTATTTCCCTGGGTTGGCTTCCTCTGACATTGCCCTGACATGGTTGTTTGTTTAAGGGTACAGCGGCTCAGATCTGGAGGTGAGTAGAATCTTTGTGCAGCAGTCATCATGAGGTGAGGCCCAGTGTTTGGAATAAGCCTGCTGGTGTTGACTGTGACCTCTTTCCCCCATCTCTCCTCTGCATTCACTTTCATGACAGGCATCACCGTTCTTTATGGCCCATTTCTTCTGTGAGGCCCTGTCATTGACCATGTCTCTAGGGTGAGCTCATCCTCAAGGGTGAACCTGCTCTTCACAGCCTTGCAAAGGGAAGGTGGTTAGCTTCTACTGAGAGCTTCTGGGGAGTTCCAAGCATGGTGCTGCTAACTGCCTCCCTCTTCTAATCGTCACAGCAGTGTCGTGGGTGAGAGTCCTCTAGGATCTAAATTTCACCGTGATAAAATGGAGAGAGGTCAAGTTTTTGACCAAGGCCACACAGCTGGTAAGCATAAGAGCTTGAATCTGTTTTCCCACCATGTAAGCTGTCCCACACCTTCATGCCCTTGCACGATTGTCTCCTTGCTTGAGACTCCTCTCTAGGTCTCATTGTTCAACTCCAATTCTCCCTTCTGGGGGATACTTTGAAGAGGACTCTCCTTTTCTCTCTTTAGCTTGCATAGCTCGGGACACTAGCTGTTCACCCTGTACTCTTGTTGATTTTCTCTTCTCTAGTCTGAGGGCATATGTGCACAATACAATTCTTGATAGATTTTGAATCTTCTTTAGTGATTATCATAGTTCCCACTTACTATATGTTCATTGAATTCTGGCTGTTGACTATGTTAACATTGATAACGCTGATACTTGTAATGTTACTCTGAAGTCAGAGGTGCACCTTTCTAAACTGTTAGCATACAAAGCAATGCGAGTGTTGTACTAACATGATTCACTTTTACAATCCTTCGTTACTCGATGAGTAACTTAGTTATAAAACAAAGAGAGAATAATATGTGATTGAAGAAAAATGGATTAGATTTGTACATGTCAAGTTTATGAAACATACCCATTTCCAGTTCTGCTGTTTTATGGGGAAAAAATAGGCCTTATTCTGAAACATAACCTTCAGTTACCTCAAGTGAAGCCACGAGGGTCCCGGTGTTGGGGTGATATCAACAGGCATATGCTCCTCTCTGCGCCAAAGCCAATGATTCTGAGAGTACACCTTTGTCTTTGGCCAGGGGTTCCTCTTACCATCTCCCAAGAGCCACCTTTTCACCTTTCTGGCTTAAAGCATCATTTTTAGATTTTAGCAGTTATAGTTCATCCATTATGGAAAAGAGTAGGAAGCTTCCTCAAAACAGCTAAAAAACAGAACTATCATGTGACTTAGCAATCCCTCTCCTGTGTATAGATCTAAAGGAAATAAAATCTGCGTTTCAAGAGTTATCTGTACTACATCTGAGTATGCAAGCAGGGTGTGCAATGCAAGCGAATATATAAAATGAAGGTTGGAAGCAGGATATATAAAGAAAAGGTATGGAGCAACATTGAGCCATGAAAAGATAGCCCTGCCATTTACAGTATGGACGAACTGGGAGGGCATGGAATCGTGCAGACAAGGAAAGGTGAATTCTGTATTGCTTGGTTTGGAACTTAAAAAAAAAATCTTAATTACAATTTATTCACTTTGTATCCCCGCTATAGCCCACTCTTTTATTCCCTTTCAATCCCACCCTCCCTCTCTTTCCTCTCTTCCCACATCTCTCTCCAAGTCCACTGATAGGAAGGTCCTCCTCCCCTTCCATGTGACTATCGGGTCTCATCAGGAATGGCTGCATTGTCTTCCTCTGTGGCCTGGTAAGGCTGCACCCCTCTTAGGGGGAGGTAATCAAAGAGCCAGTCACTGAGTTCATGTCAGAGACAGCCCCTGTTCTCTTTACTAGGTAACCCACTTGGAGTCTGAGCTGCCAAGGGGCTACATCTGAGCAGGGGTTCTAGGTTATCTCTATACATGGTCCTTGGATGGAGTGTCAGTCTCAGAAAAAACCACTCTGCCCAGATTTCTTGGTTCTGTTGCTCTCCTTGTGGAGCTCCTATCCCTTCCAGGTCTTTCTATCTCCCTCCTTTTTTTCAAAAGATTCCTCAGCTTTATTCGTAATAGTCAGAACCTGGAAACAACCCAGATGTCCCTCAACAGAGGAATGGATACAGAAATTGTGGTATATTTACACAATGGAATACAACTCATCAATTAAAAACAAGAAAATCATGAAATTTGAAGGCAAATAGTGGGAACTAGAAAAGATCATCCTGAGTGAGGTATCCCAGAAGCAGAAAGACACACAGGGTATATACTCACTCATAGGTGGATATTAGACATATAATATAAGATAAACATACTAAAATCTGTACACCCAAGGAAGCTAATCAGGAAGGAGGACTCTGGCTAAGATGCTCAATCCCCATTCAGAAAGGCAAATGGGATGGACATCATAAGAGGGAGAAAACAGGGAACAGTACAGGAGCCTACCACAGAGGGCCTCTAAAGGACTCTATCCAGCAGGGTATCAAAGCAGATGCTGAGACTCATAGCCAAACTTTGGGCAGAGTACAGGTTTGGAACTTTTAAAGACCCGTGTTTCAATGTCTTGGTCACCAGCTTGTGACAGCACTAAGAAATAGCAAGACACTTAGAAGGTGGGACACAGGGGAAGGAAGCCAAGTCATTGGAAGTATGTCTCTGAAGGTGATGTTGGGGCCCTAGCCACTTCCTGATCATTTCTAAGATCCTGGACTCCATTAGACAAGCGGTTGCCCTTTGCCATACACTCCTGGCTATGGTATATCATGTCACCAGAGGCCAAAGCACAACAGGACCAAGGGTCAGTAGACTGAAGTCTCTGAAGTTCTGAGCCCAGATAAAACTTTTTTTTTTTTTTAAACTCAGTTAGCTTAGGTGTTTTGTCATACAAATGTTACACAAATGGGAAGGTGACTTAGGCATGTATTATCTAATCTATATGTAGAATTAAAAAGAAAAAAAACCTCATGAAAGTGGAGAATAGAATAATGGTTTGTGTAATGGTTGGGATAAACGCAGATCTGTTGATCCAAGGCTATAGACTTTTATTATATGATGGACAAGCTAATGGATGCATGGGTGGTGGATGTTTTTAATTAATTTGATAGTGATCATCGTTATACAATGTACGTATTTACCAAACCTTCACCTTACACAACATGAATGAACTCATTATTTGTCAATAAAATATAAAAATACTACCCAAACATCAACTTTCAAATCCTTGGGCTCTTGGGATGTAACAAGTAAGATATTGAGGCATTTATAAAAGTTAGAATATGTCAGAAATAAGAGACTGACCTAAGACATCATTAATCATTAAGACATCATTAAGAGCATTCTACAAATAATGGTACAGTGATTATTAGCCATCCAAACAGACACTATTTCCGGAAACTGATCAGCAATTACGACCACAGAGAGTGTACATTTGTTCTACTCTCTCATTAGTTCCAATTATAAACATGCTCACAGTATTTCCAAAATTGTCCTTGTCCACTGTTAATCCAGGGACTCTGAGGCATCATCCCAAGAAGCTCCAGCAAAAAGAACTTAAAATCAGTATTTAAGTAAGTAAATACAGGGCTGAATTTTTTCACTAATATGCACAAGGAGATATTTGGGTTACTTTGTTGTGGTAGAATGTGAAAACCTGGGTACCTTGCCATGGAGCACCTCCAGCAGTGTGCAGGAAGTTCAGATAAAAAGTGTGGTTTACCCTCTCTTATGAAATAATACCCGGAGAGCCTTTTGAGCCTTGTAGAGGAAGGTGATGTTCCAGCTTCAGCCCTCACAAAGGGGTGTTCATGTTTGGTTTTGCCAAACAGTGGAAAATGCAACCAAACTTTGAATGACTCAATGTGATTTTTTTCAGGGTCATGTGACTGCAGAGTCATGCCCACACAGCCATTCTGCATGTCACGCATAGTACAGTATTCAATACATGCACAAGCTAGTCAACACTTTGCTATAAAATAGATCCTGCGTTAGAGGATTGTTGCCCAATTGTAGGCCATCATAGATTTTCTGAGCACATTTAAAATGGCCTAAGTTAAGCCGTGACATTTAACCCATAGGTGTGTTAAATGCATTTTCAATTTAGAATATTTTTAACTTACAATGTTTTGGTTTTTTTTTTTTTGGAATTAACCCGTTGTATATTGAGGGACATCTGTAGCTGGGAGCCTCTCTGCTGAGCTTAATTTTCCTTGACTATGACATGAATAACTCTGTCAAGGAACCTCCTAGATATAAGACTATGATTTCTTCATTATAAGGTTCATAGGAAAAGTATGATATATAGAGAGTTCAGAGAGAGTACTTCTTATATATTACTTGTTGTATAGAGTTCATGGTCACTCAGTGAATGGTGAAGTGCTCCTACAAACCACTGGCTCGTGTGTGCAGAGAGCGTTGCTGCAGGGAACAATTATTTTTGATGGGAAGAGGCTTCTCACTCTATAATGGACAGCTGAATGTTGACCAATTAAACTATATTTCAAAGATACTAAGAGGGTCCTTTCTAAACATGTGTTCCCTAACAAATCCTTTTGTGAAAGGGTCCTATTTAAAAGTAAACTTACTCTGTTTGGGTTGCATGAATGTTCTCTTAGGGGCTCTAGCTACTGTCCTGTGTGTGGAGTGTGCTAGAAGAAACGTGGTGCTGTGTAGTGGGCAGACTCGGGGAAGCAGGCCAGCGCGAGGACACAGATACAATGAGGGAGGGCTTTGGAGGCATCTAGTAAACGTTTTGGAGACAGGTAAGAGAGCTTCAATTTGTGGCAGGAAAGACGGTGGATACTGGTCTTCAGGTGCTAGCCCTGGAGATGTCGATATGAGTGCCCTGAGCAAGGAGATATTAGGATAAAAAAGGAGCTCAGTGGACCAACACATGTGGATTGAATGTGCACGGAAAGTTACCTTACTAAGCATTTACATTGGTTTTTAATGAAAAAAATCTGTATTATCTAACCCCAAAGACCCTCCAATCTAGTTGAAAAAAACAAGGTATCAAGACAGGATGGTTCAAGTAAGAGAAGAAAGAGGGGCTGGAGAGATGGTTCAGCAGCTAAAAGAGGCTTCTTAGGCTAAGAACAGCTGATGTGATAGGAGTAAAACACCAAAGAGCTGTTTTCAGTTTTGAGGGACCAATGAACAGACTAAGAATTGGGGCTATCTAAGACCCTCCTTTGGTTTCAAGCTCATCGGAGTTGGCAGTGTAAAATGACTTCCCCAAAACAAACACAAGCACTTTCGAGCTTCAGGATAAAGCCTCGGTGCTTAGGGCGAGTCAAAGAGGCCTTGGCATCAGGTGCTTGGAACACGCACCTGGGTGTGACACTGGAAGGCACTTTAAAAGATCTCAGCACCTCTCAAGAGGCATGGCTAGAGAGGTGCCGAATCTAGAAAACAGCTCATTCATTTATTCACCTAGCATTTAGTGAGGTCTCTCACGTTCCGGGTTCTGTGAAGCATGTTAGGGACATGCTTGATGTCCTTGCAGACATCTAGTGACCAATCCAGTGATCCCAGAGAAGTGGACAGGGCTGAAGTTTCATAGCAGGAAAGGGCTAGCAGGTGCACGCTAACATGAGGCCAGTGTGGAATGGCTGCTGTCCAAGTTTAATTTCTGCTGCTGTGATGAATTGCTCTGACAAAAAGCAACTTATGAGAGAAAGGGTTTGTTTGTCATTCCAGGTTACAGTCCATCAGACAAGGAAAGTGACAGTAGCAGGAGCCTGAAGCAGCCAGTCACATCCATTGTCCATAGCAGAGAGAAATGGATGCATAGAAGCTTGCTTGCTGGCTTGTGCTTAGGTCATTTCTTCCCATTCTTACACAGTTCAGGACTACCTGCTTAGGACACGGTGTTACCCACACTGGGTGAAGTCTTCCATATCACTTAATTAAGACAACCCCACACTGGCCAACCCAACATAGACAATCCCTCATCAAGACCATTTTCCCTGGTGATTCTGGGTTGTGTCAATTAGACCGTTAGAGCTAACCATCACAGGCCCTAAAGAAGGAGGAGCCTTTGGTAGCTACACCAACAATGGTTCAAAACTTCAGCTTCCTCATCTATACAACAGGCTGTGGTGAGAATGAAATGAAATCAAGTGCAGGTAAAGCAGGTATGGGCATGTTGTAGCCTTTCAAAGCTTGTACCAGGAAAGAGTGTGATGCTACTGTGGTAGGCTGGGCCCTGCCTCAGCATGGTCTGGCCAGAGAATGTCCAAGGTGTGGGTATCTCAGAACTGTAAAGTCTCCTGCTGTTCTCGGAACTGTGGAGTGCCCCCAAGGAGCTCCCCTCTAAGTACAAAGCAACTTGTCTGTTGTGGGGCATGCTGAGCGTGACTTGTGAAGAAATTTCTCCTGGTCCAAACCCAAACAAAAGAAAGCTAAGGAGGAGAGCAGGAAACAATAGAATAAAATACTTTATTCTGTGATTACGTACTCAGGTAGTTTCTGATTTTCTTCCCCATCGGAATGCTGTATGCTGGCATGGCGCTAATGGGTTGAATAGTATATATATATATTTTTTTATGATGTTACTGGTGGAAAGAATAGTTATTTGTCTTTTATCAGAATTTGTAGGTCTGTGGAAATGTAAAACTTGGGAAACAATGTGAGATTCTCTTTCTGACGTAGAAGCTGCTACAGACTGTAAAGAACCAGAGGAGTGGTGGGAAGAGAGAACGCTATGCAGGGTCACAGGAGAGAGCTGGCCACTTTCTTCCTGTGCAAAAGAAAATGCCCTGACAAAGGCAGTGTCTGATGAGCTGCTTTCTCTCAGGGGTGTGCTCTAGGGGAGGGAGGCTGCCCCAGGCCTCACTGCAGTGCTGCATCTTGAGTATGACCACAGCCGCTGGCCTGCTGAAAATTTACCTGGGCTGCCTTGGGGAAGCCAGGTGTATGTGGCACCTCTTCTTGAACAGCCTTTTTTTTTTTTTTTTTTTTTTTTTTTTTTTTTTTTGTAGCCTTTGGGGACTTCCATACACCCTCAATGGCTTTGCTCTCATTTTATTTATTCCTTTCTGGGATGCTCAAAGCCAACACTTTCAGACAGACTCCATGCTAACTTGGGTCAGGCCTTGTTTAATGCACAGGGCCCTTTGTTTGTATATGGCAGAGACCCAACTTGGATGAACTTAGTTTTCACAGGCTCAAAAACACTAACCCTCCTTCCTTCTATAGATCTCTGCCTGCGCTCAGAGGAGACAGTGCTGGCTGGCCTTTCTTATTTGTGCCTTCTGTTTAGAAGGGACACAAGAAGAAAGGATTCTCCCAGCCCATACAGAGGGGTCAATGCCCTTCTAAGAAGGAAGGGAAACAGTAAATGCCAGGGTTTGGAGATGTATTTGGGCTGCATTAATACTGTGGACTCCCTACTGGCTCAGGCCAGTAATTAAAGCATGACTTTGTTTCATTAATGAGTTGAAAGAAACAAGCCCAGCTCTTGCTGACACAAGCAGGTCAGGGGCAGCCTGGGCCTCTGGGCAGGACAGTGCTCTATTTCCTGGGTGGTTTTCCTGAGCCTGGAGTCACTTTCCCATAAGCGGGCACTTAAAGGGCACCTCTTTCTCGAAGGCTCCATGGGTCTAAGTGGGTCCTGGAATTTACATTTGCACACAGACCCCTGGGCCTCAGGTGACTGTTATACATTGTCAGCTGGCTGCTCTGGGGGAAAGCATGTCTTGTTTGGTGTTTTCTGCTCTCCTGCCCAGCAGTCTCGTCTCCCCTTAAGACTGCACATTTTGAAAAGGAACAGTGAAATGCACAAAGTGAACTATTTCAGGGCATGGAGGAGTGAATGCTTTTGCTTAGGGAAGCACAATCCTTTGATGTTGGAGTCCCTGTTTTGTTCTCTCTCCACCGTCTCCCAGGAAAGGGATACTGCGGTTTGTCAGAACTCTGTGTATGGCTCTTCTCCCTCTCCCTCCCTGATATTCAAGGCACACGGTTACTGCAGGAGCCTGCGATAACTTCAGCTATTAGTATTACTTTATTTTAAGTCTAAGGTTTAAAATAGCTGCAGGGCTGCACCTGGAATAAAAATGAATTAAAAAGAAAATCACGGACTGGAATTTAAATAGCGCCTCGGGGACAGGCTTGTTCTTCTGATGCCATCAGTTAGACCCACAGGTCCTCTCTTTCTGGAAGCCTTGCAGAGTGCCACTCACGTGAGCAGACACGCGTTTCTGCCTTTTTTTTTTTTTTTTCTCCTCCAGGGCTTAAAAATATCTTAGGGAAGGAATGCTTGCCGATCTTCTCTGGTCATTTATCAAGTCTGTGGTTGAATATGGGACAGCCAACAAGCACCAGCTGCCTTCATCTAGACCCGAACTGCAAGGCTTGATGCTGAACTACAAACAACAGCAGGGTGTGGTCCTTGGGGGCTCTGTGCCCAAGAGCACAAGGCATCCTGGTGATGTGATGGCTCCAGTGACTTCTGTGTGCTTGGAAATGGCTCTGGAGTTGAGGCTCCAACAATGAGTCTGAGTTTTCAGTGGGTAAAGGGCCAGTGGTATTCATGGCAGAGGAGACTGTATGTGTGTGTGTGCCAAGGGCAGGCAAATTGAGGAGCAAGCTAAAGGAGAAGAGAGTATGGGGAAGGTGTAAGAAGGAGTATGGAAATCTGGTGGGGTCAAATCAAAAGTAAACCTTAGTGTATGTGAAATTGTCTCTGTGTTGTTCAGTAGGTGAAAATGTACAGGGTGTTGGGGCAGTAGGACTGGATTTGCTTTTTTAAATGACTTTGTCTGGTGGACTAGAAACTACATTGGAAGAGGCTTGGAGTTGATAAGGGAACCTGTTTGATGGTGATAACAGTTGAGCAATGAAAAATGTCTGAATGAGGCTGGGGTACTGGTATGAAGAATAGCAGGAGATTTCTTCAAGCTGGCTTTGGTGGCACTCACCTATCACCTCAACACTCTGGAGGCAGAAGCAGCTGAGGTGTGAGTTCAAGGCCAGTCTGGTCCATGTAGTAAGACCTTATCATAAGGAAAATAAAGATACTTGGGAAGCAACAAGAAAACACAAGGCATGTTGTAGGCTTGAGTGGCCAGAGAAACTGCAGGAGAAAATTTAAAAGAAATTGTTGGAAATCTTAAAAAGTAGCCCTAGGTGTGCCAATTATGATTATAGCCTTACCCTTAAACCGAATAGTTTTAAAAGTTTCACAGTGGATGGGTGAATCAGTGGATGGCTTTGGTTGACGAGAGGATGGCAACTAAGTAGCTGAGGTCTTATTCAACCGTGAAGAGCAGATTTCAGAATTAAACGACTTGTCTCTAATTCCCAGGGCTCTCTTATTTTTAATCCACTTTGTCCATTACTTCTATCCCACACTCCTGAAGGTGAAAGACAACTTCGAAGATGCAATGGCTGATAAATCTGGAATAGAGGAGAATAATTAGGGAATTTGTTAATTATCATCCCATTAGCGATTCTGTTACAGAGTCCAAATGGTAGTTTACAACACCAATTTAGGCCTTATCGGATAGGAGGTATTGACTTAACATGAGTCCCTGGAGAGACATGCTCGTAAAATTCAAGCTTACTTGTGAATGTAAACCCAAAGGCATGGAGGATTATAATCAAGGCATAGTTTAGTATGTGAAGTCAGTGAAGGTTTGACAACGAGGGAAGAGTAGATAGCAGATACCTGACCTTGTCAGTGTTTATTTTCCTTCTTGCCTGCACTGAGATGAAGAAGCAAATGAAATGAAACAACAACAAGAACAACACTTTAATTATAGATGTGGTTTGTTGCACCCTTGGATGGCACCTGGCCCTGTGGTAAGAGGACTCCAAGAATGAGCTCATCTAATGCTTATAGTTTACGGGGGTGGGGGGCTGTTAGTGTGCCCATTTCGGTACTGGGAAGCTTGGAGGCTAACTGGTCATGAAACTGGCCTAAGGGTTTCATAACTGGGCGTGGGCAGAGCTGTCATGACTCAAAAGCCAGGTGTTGATTTAGTTTATTCTTGAGTGCCTTGTCGCTTAGCTATTTATCAGCAAAAGGGAGATAATGCCTTAAACGTACCTCCCAGATAGTCTTCAGCCATAAAAGTCAACCAATTAATTCCTCTTGTTCCTTTGCCCCTGTCCTCAGAACTCTAGGCAATGTGCTCTAGCCAGGGTGAGAGCTCGCTGCTTGGGCCTCTGAGGTGCACCAGTAGGATATGGAAGTGTCAGAACACATTTCCCTCCCCTCCAAGTTTCCCACGCCGCCTCCTGTAGCGTTGGAGGGTTCTTTTTTTGGATGGACTCTACATTGCTATTTTTTTTTTTCTTCTGTCTGGACATATTTTTTTATGTAGCTTTTTTTTTTTTTAACCTTCCACTTTTGACATGTCAAATAGATAATTGAAAGGTTTCTATTCTTTTCAGAACATTTTCTGTGGTACCATAATGATCTTAACATTCGAAAATATCTAGAACCAGGGGCTGGAGAGCTGGCTCAATGGTTAAGAGCATTGGCTGCTCTTGCAGAGGACCTGGGTTCAATCCTCGGCACCCACACGACAGCTCACAAACCATCTGCAATCCCAGTTCTAGGATAGCCAATGCCCTTTTCTGGCTTCTGCGGAAGTGCTTATGTTGCACATATATACACGCAAAATACTCAAACACATAACAGAAAAACACATACATCTTTTTTTTTTAAAGAAAGAAAATATGCAGATATCCTCTTCTTAAGCATGGAGGACCATACTGGGAGTGGCCCCAAACCACCCCAAGATGGCAGGATCTTGGGTTATTGAATAACCAGTGATTATTGACTTCCTGAAGATAAAACAATGACTGCTCGGAAGAACTGCTGTGGTGAGCTGGATCCAGACTCATTCAGCTAAACTGTGGACTGATTCCCACTGGATCTTGCTGCTGCTAGTCCTGGAGGCTGGGGGGAACGAGGCATTGGGTTAGGCAACTTTGCACAGATGATCTTCACAACCAAGGAGCCAGGGACAGGCTTAAGTAAAGAAGCATCCCCTCCCAGGCCCTAGCAGGGTTGCACTCACTGCTGATAGTCAGCATGCCAAATGATTTGGGAGTTTGATTGTCTTTAGAGCTGGAGATGTTCAGTTTCCTTGTAGCCTTGGGACATGAGCTTTCCATGACTGTGTTTGAAACCCCTTTACACTTACATTTTTAGATGTGATGATTCATGTCTGTAATCCCAGCACCCTGGAGGCGAAGGAGGGAGGATCTTGGATTTATGGCAAGCCTGGGCTACATAAGTCTAGAGCAACCTAAGCCATGTGAGGAGAACTTGTCTCAAAACTCACAGACCAAAATCCAAAACCAAACCTCCAAGTCAACATTTTTAGTTTTATTATATTTCAAATCACATTATTGTCATTATTATTGTTAGCTATTTCTTTATAAACTGGCTTAAATTTACATGTTTTAAGAGTCAGGGGAGAATGCCTTATTTGGTTATTCTGGAGTTTGGTTGGTGAATCATTTTCTTTCCATGGCTTTCTGAAACTGTAAGATTGTCTCCTCCTAACATTGTTATTTGTCTTGCAGACTCCTAATTTCCTTAACTCAGCTTTAGGAAGGAGCCCTTTTCTCCAGTGATGATTTTAGCTGCCCTTATTGAGACCTTTCTGATCCCATTATCTTTACCAGGAACTGAGCTCTAAAGAGGCATTTATCATAGAATGCTACAGTCTCATTCCAATGGTTTCCTAGGGTAGAATGAGACAGCATAGCGCAGGTCAGTGAGCCTCATTAGATAGGAGAATGCCTACTATTCGAGGCAGGGATGAAGCATGAATCAGAAATCCCATTGACTAGAAGTATCAGGATGGCCCAGAATTCTATCAAGGGTGTCAAGGGTGATTTGGGCTGTGTGATTAGCTATATATAGAGACTCAGTTGGGAGCGAAGTGGGGTGGGAATAGTTTAGAGGGCTGTCTAAGGTCAATGAGAAAGGATGGGTCACATTAGAGGCAAGGGTTCTTACCACCTAGCTATACAAATATGTGAGTCTGAGGAGTCTTATTTTTCAGGTGATCCATTTTTCTTGTTTGACCTTGAACTTTGCTCTCTGTACTAGTCCCAAAGCATTTACCTCCTGACCAAGCCCCTGATATAGTTATGTCACCCCTTTACTTGTGCAGTGAGATGAAAGTTCGATCCTGCCGGACTGAAGAGAGCTAAGGAAGCCTCGTCCCCAGCTTCTGAACAACCACACACTTTTCAGCTGGTTTCCCCTCCATGCTGAGAGTTAGCCCAAGTTACTGTAAAGCACTTAGAATCGCCCCATTTTGATTATTAGTCTATATATTTTAATCTATATCTTCTTGAGGACTTATGTACAAATTGTATTTCTGTAAGGCAGATGGTTTATGTAACAAAAGTTTAGATAACTAATATTATCTACATCACATTTTATAATTACAGAATATATTTAAACACATTTTTCATCTCATATTCCTAAACTTCAAGGTTAGCACAGAAGGGCTGCCTAACTGTCAGCTGAGTGTTTTACAGAGGATGGCCTCCAGAGGTGAAATGGCTTGGATAAATTCACATCATGTAGGTGTATAGCCTTGACTCTTCTTCATCGTCTAATCTTGTCCTGGTATGTTGTACCAGTTGTAGTTGGAAGAGTGTGAAGCCTTCCTCTTTGGTGATGGTCTAATAACAGACAAGAGCTACCTTTGGAGACTCTCGGATGTGGTGGGGGTGAGCTGCCCTCGTTATCACCGTCAGCTGGGAAAGATAGCTTCCTGTGACCCACTGGCTGTCCAAAGTGACGCTGCCTAATCTCAGGGAGAAAACACTGGCCTTTAATTCCCACGAGAAGACCTCCAGTCTCCTGAAAGCCGTACCTTGCGTAGACCAGTACAGAGGAGGTACAAGCCCAAGCTGCCATTGAGCAAGAAGACAGAGTCCTCTGTGGTGTGTGACATTGCTACTTGGTTTGTCCTATGATTGATCTGTATTGCACATTGGTGGAAATAATCAGGCCAGCTCTAGAGGCTGAGTGCACTCTGAAAGTAACAAGATTTTTAATGACATTTACTTAACTCTAAATTACAAATAATCACAGGTAGGGAGGCAGAGAGATCTGTGGAGGTTATATGTCACATCTGACTGCAAGAGAGTCCTTGAAATGTTTGCTTATTACAATCATCACTGTCCTCTTTCTGAGGATCCTTTAAAGTTTCTTTAGAGGGGTCTACTTTCAGGAAGGATTATGCTTCGTTATTTCTTTCTACTTTGTCTTTCCTCTCTCTCTCCATGTTCTTCCCGCTAGCTTCCACATTTTTCTCTCCTTCCTTTTCTAAGTAAAACGAATAATCGATCAGGGTTCTCTTTTGTTGTTGCCGGAACAGGTACAGACAGATTAGTTCACCATTAACAAATGAGTAGAATCCACATACACAAGTGAATAGAAAGTCTGTGCTGCACATTTTAATGTTTGTCTCTTTGCTCCCTTTTTATATACCCCAATCCAACCTGCTGTCTCAGCTATTTGTAGTTTGCAGTGTCTTGGTGAATTTTTGCTATTCTTTTAGTCAACCATCCTTCTGACCTTTCTGGAATGTGGCAGGATGCAAATGAATACCTAACAGTCTACACATCTCTGTCCTAAAACACAGAAATAAGAAATAAGCACAATTCATAAGTTTCAGTAGACAACACATTCTCTTCTAAAGACTCATGAGCCACAGGTTCAGTAATCAATTGCACAATGAGGAATAGCTTGGGGCTTTGGAAGGCGTTCTCCTCCTCCCCCCAACCCTGCCACCTGAAAAGTCCTTCCCTAACACGAGTGAATCACTTCCCTATGCTCTGACTGCCCTTCATAGGGACCTGAATAGCTGGATCACTTAAGGAATCCAGTTGTTGTCTTATCTTTTCACTCTCTTGTGTTTCACTTACATCTAAGGTGTTTACAGTCTCTCAAGCTTTTTTTTTTCCTATGGAAAGGCAAACAGATTCAGAATCTTGCCTTCTTATTGCCATCTGTGAGCAATAAATGATCTTCCTGGAGCAGTAGATTCATCCTTGTTTGTTTCTTCCTCAAACCTATCTTAAAAGTCCTTTTACACACTGGCAATTTTTGAGCCCTTGGCCCTTCTGCCCTTTTGACAGATTGCTCAGCCTCCTGCTGGAAGGCAGTGTGCCTCTGTGCTGGGGGCCCCTCCCTGTACTTGCACCTGTCTCTTCCATACTCTTGTTCTGAGTCAGCTGTCGGGGTGCTTGTGTGGCCTCCTTTAGATGTCTCCCCTCTCCCTTTTTTAGGATTACATCTGATTACTCGGCTGAAATAGTAACTTTCATCTTCTTTCTTGCACAAATATTTACTTGTAGACATGACATTCTGCCTCTGCTTCTCGCCAATAAAGGTTTTTGTTTATTTTTCTAAGCTTAGGTACCTATCCTGGATCCAACACCATCTTTTATTCTTTGTTGCAGCGGTAGTTTTGCTTGCTTAACCACTTCTTACACAGATCAGTAGTTTCCCTGTCTGTAAAGAAAAGAAAAAGAGATTTGAAATTAAAGAAAAGAAGGAGCTTTGTCTTACCCAGCCCCGGTGCCTGTTGCGCTTGTCTTCATCCTTTCACAGCGCACACCCCTTGCTGTCCTGTCATTGGTCATTTGTTCCCCACTGCTGTTCTGCCGTCTTTGGAGATGGACCTCTAGTCTCTTGATACCTGTGAAGCTGGGAGCTCCAGTCCGGTTCTTCCAAAGAGCTGCTCTCCATCAGAATGCACACAAAGGGACACCCCCTTTCTGTGCTGTTTGGTGCTGCTCTTTCCTTACCTTGAAGCCTGCTCAGCTCAATCGCCTAATCTTCCCCGGGTACTGACCTAGATGTTTATTCAATATGTCTGCTCACCCCCCTTCTTCATCCCCATACAAGACTTACCAGTTCTTGGGTTCTTGTACCTCCCCACTAACAGCCTTAGGCCCCCTTCCTGTTTTGTTTTCATTTCTCTCCCAATCAAGCTTAGCATATCTGTAGATAACCACTCTGTGGGATCATGGCATTAGGGAGAATAACAATGGATTTGCTGGTATAACTGCTGAATCAGAGGGCTGGGGTGTCTGACATGGCTCTGATACTGTGCTAGGAGACTGTGCAAGTAATATAGTTATTTGGCACATAGTTTGAAGGGACTCATTCCATCTTGGTAACAAAGGCATGACTGCAAAAGTGTGAGGTGGTTGGCTCTGTTGCCTCTGAAGTCAGGAGGCAGAGAGAAGACAGGAAGTGTTTGGGCCCCCACGGCTATCAACCTCAAGGACTACCCTTGGTGAACCCTTCCAGAGAGGCTCCACCCTCTAGAAGCTCCATAAACTTCCAAAACAGTGCCACTACCTGGAAACCAAATATTCAAACAACTGAACCTAGAGAGGACAGTTAACATTTAAATCACACTACCAGGTAACTTGTCTTGTATTAAGAGGAGAATGCACCAGTCTCTCATTCTCACACTTTGACCAATTAGGCAATTTCTGTTGACTGCTGCCTACTGCAAAAACAAAACAAAACTTCTCTAACAATCATTGAGAGCAGACCAGATCAACCCACATAAACATAAACACAAACACTCAGACGGCAATCTGACAACGTGAGCTTTTAGCAAAATAACACTAACAGGTTCTGCCCTAGGACTGTGACCTCTCCCGCCATTAACCCCAGGATTACAGTACCAGGAATACAATTCCCATCTATGGAACAGGCCTCAGACGTAATCAGAAAACAGTTAGTTACTCTATAACAGTCATGCCGCTATTATACCAGTGGGGCACCAATATTAAGTCTGTCTTCAACAAAGCTCAAGGAATATCACAGAAGAAAAGGCAGCAAAATGTAAAAGCTAGACAGTGTGTGTGTGTGTGTGTGTGTGTGGATGCTGTGAAATGCCGCCTTCAGGGCATGAGGTAGCTATCACAATCATGACTTTACAGCTGTTGTTCACTGCACAAGATCAAGATCAAGGTAGCCAAAATTCTAGCATGGATGGGGCAGATGATCTCCAGGCCCCCGCCATTATAGAGAACCTCTGGGAGTTCAGAGCTGCTTGAGGATGAAAAATCATTCTTTTCAGATAATGTGGCCACTGGTAGGATTTTCATGTTCCTGTGGCTAGCCCCCCCACCCCCGCATTCATCTATGGGCATCACTAACCAGACTGTGGGTTATTAAGTAAAAGGAGACATGGACTGGGGTACAGCTAGAAAATGAAGAAAGTTAAAGGGGTGAAGTGGGGAGGTAAATATGATTTTATTTGATTATTTATGTGAAATTCTTTAGAGCAAATAAAAACTCCTTTTTTAAATAAGGAGATTCATCATGGATCAGGGCTGTCATAAAATTCCAGTGCAAGGAGAACAGCCGACCCTGCAAACGATGAGGGAAGGATGGAACAATGCAGGGAGCTGTTTGGTCCCTTCATCCCCAAGGGCTCACTTCTGCTCTGTTCCCTTCCTTCCTCACTGCACATGTCTTTGGCCTTTTTCTGTTTTTTAGAGCAGACAGTCTCTCGCGGAGCTCTTGGTTTGCTATACTGTCAAGCCCCTGACCAGCACAGAATCCAGGTTTCAGATTTCTAGTAGACAGGGAAGGCTGTTTGGTTCAGCTTGTTCGTGTCCGTTTGAACAGCTGTGGCAGAGTAGGATGTAATGGCAACCAGAACAAATGTGGTTGTGGTGGCTCTGAGAAGACAGGCAGGGCTAACTAAACCCTGACAAAGCTCTTCAGTGTCGTATTTGTCCTCATCAGGGCTTTCCGCCATCCCATTCTGACACTTACACGCACACACGCTCAAGTCAGATTTCTGTAGCATCACTCTTACATTCCTCACCCCGTCTCCCTCCACTAGCCCCTGCTGCCTTTCCTTTGTTACTGGTAAGATGCCCTTGGGTATTACTGTTCATCTGGGTAGATTGTCAGCCCTTGGAAGGCAGGAGGCTGAACTGGGGTCATTGCTGATGGCTGTGAATGATGACCAGCTGTATACATTGTTCATTCTCAAGCTATTATACTTTGTTCCAAGACAAAATTGGTCACTAACTTGAAAGATTTCTACCGCTCACTCACTGCCAGATGGCTCTTCCTTGATGTCAGAATTGTGTCAAGAATAGCATTTTCTCTAATTGCTTTTTCTACCTTTTGAGAGATAAAATAGTCAACAGGACAAGGGAAGGATCTATTTGATGTTCTTCACGTAACAGAGTTAGACCTCCAAGAGATAGCAGGAACCTTCATATCACGGCTATAGCTGGATGCCGAGAACATTTTGCCACCTATATTGGGAAAGTGTTATTTATTTCCTACAGTGGGAGTTCTGTTCTGTACTTGATTGATTTAAGCAAAGTGACTGGTTGCCTCTCCTGTTTTAGGAGACCCTCTGGGAAATCTTTGTATGATCCTGAGGCCTTCTGACATCACCTTACAGCAGACTTCCTTTCTTATGAGAAGTCTTTAGAATTAACAGACTGTGCCTATTGTTTGTTATTCTTAAGTAGGTTAAACCAAGATTCATGTCCCTGTTGGTAGAAGGAAAAGTGGGCAGAACCACCTTGAGTGAGAACATATAATCACTGCAAGGCTCCTTTGAAACTCTCTGTTGAGTAATCATACTGACTTCCTTTCTTTGTTGAAGGAAATGTACCACTTACTATCTAGAATGAGGTAGAAATTTGGCAACCAGGGTTCGTGATTCCTACCCCAAGATGGATATAATAACAGAGGCAAGAACACCTTATTTATTCTTCTCTCCTTCCCCCAGGAACAAGGAGAGTTGTAGAGTTTAGGCAAGAATTCCACCTTTCATTGGTGAGAAGATTAGGGTCAGCAACCCCCCTTTTAGGTAGAGGCTACTGAAATTTTCATCTTGTTATGATGAAAAAAAAGTCAGTTTTGTTCACTCTAATGGGGGGCAGCAAATATTTTGACAACTCCCTAGTTACCTGCCTTCTTTTGTCTTCACCCTCCTTAGGGTTCCACAGCCCCACTTGTTTATCTTGCTTATATGTTTTTCAAATATCAAACTCTTTGCCATTGTTTTCATTTCCAGTTTTAGCACTGATTATTTCATCCCAGATGCACATTTCAAAAAGATTCCACATTTTTTAGGTTACAAACAGCCACACTCTACCTCCCCTAACAGGAATACAGGTACCATGCAGATGCTGTGTCCTTTGGGGTGCCACTGAGCTTCTTCCACTGTACAAGAATTTACCTAAATATTCTGTGGCATATGGAACACTGCTATTACTGAGAAGATTCAGAATTGTGTATATCGAATAGAGCTGCAAAGACATTGGATTTCTCCCCTTCTCTTGACCTACTCTGTCATCTTCTACAGCATTATCCCTTCTTATCATTGGTTTATTCTAATTCTCATGAAGATCTTTCTCCTATCATCTTGCTCAATAAACCAGACTATAAAGAATCACCTTTTAAGCATCTTTCATCTGTGGGTGCAGAAGAAAGACTGAAATCTGGAAAGTTTATATTCTTGGGCCAAGGAATAAGGAGACAGCCGGTTCATGTCCTGAGAGCCACTGATGAGTGCCCATAGGTTCACACTAATAGTAAAGCAATATTCTTCCTGGCTTGCCTATATTTCAATACTACCAGGCCAGTTTGCTTTCAGATCTTCTTACTGAGTTCTACTGCTACTACTTTGGGTAAGGTTGGGGCTGTGACATTAGTACTGGTAGGGTCACGCTAAAGGGGCCAGTGAAATAAAAATATTATGGGCTTTCAAGTCTGCTTCTGTCTCAGAGACTGCTGTGTTTCTGGAAGCAAGACTTGGAAAGCCCTAAATCACTATTACTGAGAAGGCAGACTCACTTGAGGGTGACAGGGTAAACACATTTGAAATAGTTCCTTAGTCTGTCCCAGGCATGGCCAGACCTTACATTGTGTGTTTCTATCTTTCACTCCCTCCCCATGGTACTTGGATCCACTGGGAGTCTGATCTGGCAACCCTTTCATTTAGAAAAAAATGTGTTTTGCTATTAAGATCCCTGACTGTGCCTTGTTGACTGTGATGATTACTGTGTGTGTGTGTTTATGTGCGTTTGTGTGCGTTTTCTTTTTCTTTTCTGGGTCAAAAACGTCTTTCACAAAGGCAAGTGTTAAGGAGCTTGGATGCAGTAGCTGCACCTGAGTCCTCACCCCCAGTAGTAGCATGAAGTGGGCTGATAGCAAAGAGAAGGATACGGATGGTGAAGCTGGGAAGGAAGGGAGCAGGTTGAGACCAAGGGGAGAGACAAACGTGTCTGCCATATTAGATCAGCATTCAAAGTTCTTGCTGTGGTTGTGGACAGTGGACAGAGTGCACAATGGAACATATCTTTTCTTCTCTCTGATTTGTTATTGAGATCAAAGAAAGAAGTCTCGTTCAGTATCAGAGAGGTCTTTTGTGCAGTGTTGGTCAAAGGTTACATGCTCGTATCTGATGGTGTGTCTGGCATGCAAAATGCCAAAGAAAACTCTTCATGAATCTGTGATAAGAGTTGTGCATGGTATTGGCATAGAAACAGAAAGGAGGATCAATGGAATCGCATAGAAGACCCAGAAATAAACCCACACACCTATGAATACTCAATATTTGACAAAGAAGCCAAATCCATTCAATGGAAAAAAGACAGCATCTTCAACAAATGGTGCTGGACCAACTGGATGTCTACATGCAGAAAAATGAAAATAGACCCATATTTATCACCCTGCACAAAACTAAAGTCCAAGTGGATCAAGGACCTCAACATAAAACCAGATACTCTAAATCAGCTGGAAAAAAAAGTGGGAAACAGCCTAGAACTCATTGGCACAGGAGACAACTTCCTGAACAGAACACCAACAGCACAGGCTCTAAGAGCAACAATCAATAAATGGGACCTCATGAAACTGAAAAGCTTCTGTAAAGCAAAAGACACTGTCATCAAAACAAATAGACAGCCTACAGATTGGGAAAGAATCTTCACCAACCCTTTATCTGACAGAGGGCTAACATCAAGTATATATAAAGAACTAAAGAAGCAGAAAAGCAACAAACCAAGTAATCCACTTAAAAAATGGGGAACAGAGCTAAACAGAGAATTCTCGAAAGAGGAACATCGAATGGCAGAGAAACACTTAAAGAAATGCTCAACCTCATTAGCTATTAGGGAAATGCAAATCAAAACGACCCTGAGATTTCACCTTACACCCATCAGAATGGCCAAGATGAAAAACTCAAGTGATAGCACATGCTGGAGAGGTTGTGGAGAAAAGGGAACCCTCCTCCATTGCTGGTGGGAATGTAAACTGGTTCAACCACTTTGGAAGTCAATCTGGCGCTTTCTCAGACAACTAGGAGTAGTGCTACCTCAAGACCCAGCTATACCACTCCTAGGTATATACCCAAAATTTGCTCAAGTACACAACAAGGACATTTGTTCAACCATGTTCGTAGCAGCTTTATTTGTAATAGCCAGAACTTGGAAACAACCCAGATGTCCATCAACGGAGGAATGGATACAGAAATTGTGGTATTTTTACACAATGGAATACTACTCAGCAATCAAAAAGGAGGAAATCATGAAATTTGCAGGCAAGTGGTGGGATCTAGAAAAGATCATTCTGAGTGAAGTATCCCAGAAGGAGAAAGACAAACTTGGTATATACTCGCTTATATAGACCTACAAGACATGATAAACATAATGAAATCTACACACCTAAAGAAGATAATCAAGAAAGTGGACACAGGCGAAGGTGATTAATCCTCATTTAGAAAGATAAATGGGATGTGCCTTGAACTTATGACAGGAGTCTACCACAAAAGGCATCTGAAAGACTCTACCTAGCAGTGTTTCAAAGCAGACACTAAGACTCATAACCAAACCCTCGGCAGAGTGCAGGGAATCATATGAAAGAAGGGAAGTTAGTATGATATGGAAAGGATAGGAGCTCTACAAGGACCAAATATATCTGGGCACAGGGTCTTTTCTGAGACTGAAACTTAACCAAGGACCATCTATGGATATAACCTAGAACTTCTGCTCGGATGTGGCCTGTGGTAGCTCAGTAACCAAGTAGTTTTCCAAAGTAAGGGGAACACGGACTATTTCTAACAGGATCTCAAGGGCAGGCTGTTTGACACCTCCCCCCAGGGGAGGAGCAGTCTGTTAGGCCACAGAGGAGGACTTTGCAGCCAGCCCTGAAGATACCTGATAAAACAGGGACAGATGAAAGGGGAGGAGGTCCTCCCCTATCAGTGGACTTGGAAAGGGGCGGGGAGGAGACCAGGGAGGGAGTGTGGGGTTGGGGAGGGAATGAGGGAGCGGGATACAGCTGGGACACAGAGTTAACAAAATGTAACTAAAAAGAAAAAAAAAAAAATAAAAAAAAAAAAAAAAAAAAAAAAGAGTTGCACCTTACTGCCTGTCAGAGTTTTGGTTTTAGTAAGTTTAAGAGGGTAGGAAGTTGATTTGGCAGGTAGCAAAGGTTCTTAGTTTTAATTAATTTCTTTTGTTTTCTCCCCCCCATTTCTTTTTCTTTTTTCTTTTTTTCTTTTCTTTTCTTCTTCAAGACAGGGTTTCTCTGTGTAGCCTTGGCTGTCCCCGACTGGCTTTGTAGACCAGGATGGCCTTGAACTCACAGAGATCCTCCTGCTTCTGCCTTCCTGAGTGCTGGAATTAAAGGCATGTGCCACCACTCCCAGCTAGTTTTAGTTAATTTTTAAAGTTAGCTTATAGCTTATAGTGATGTGCTTCATTTTGGCATTTCCACACATTTGTATAATTATATTTTGTTCTTATTCACCTCCCTCCCCAGTGTCCCCCATTTCTCTCGTCTTGCTCCTCCTGCTCCCCTTTCTCCTATAAACAGCTCTACTTCATGCTTTAATAACACATGTATTCCTTTACCTTTCTTACCTCTTCCCTTATGATCTTTTCCTTCCTTCTAGTTTCCATGATGATTCCTCTGTTTGATATTTCTACCCCTGAAGGTCAGGAGTCAGCAGAGTCTTCACGGTAGTAATGACTACAGAGGACCCATAGCAGAAAACCTGGCATGAACCTCAGAGTTGACTTCCCAGTAGTCTGGAGACCAAAAGCCAGTTTATTTCTCTCTCAAAACTGTGAGTGGTGATCCTGCCTACTTTAGGGTACCATAAAGATAAGCTGATATAGATAGGAGGAATGAAGGCATTTCAAAAGTGGTCTCCAAATCCAAGTTGCAGTGACTATTAACACTAAAGTTATAGTTTAGGGTCCTTGGAATGACCTCCCTCTCTTGCTGATCACGCCACTTGAATCTAGACAACACAACTCTTTTTAAGGAATTCATGCCTTTTATTTTGGTATCCAGGGTCCCAAAGTAAGAAGTGACAAGCAACCTCTGGAACTCCTTCCACCTTGACATGAGTATTGAGGACCAAACTGAGGTTTCTAAGCTTGCACTACAAATGTCCTTAACCTCCCACTCTACCCCCAGCCCTCTTACTGGCCTGTAATTTTGCAGTTTTTCTAATTACTAGACGGGGGAACTACTTGGGTCCTCCTGTCTTCAGGCATCATATGTTGAGAAATGTCTTTTGTGGAATCTCGTGATCCTAAAGAGGTGCCCACGTGGAAGCCAGTTTAGGGGATGATAGAGGCCACACTAGCACACCAGCTTTGCTGTTTGGTGGCAGGCCTTGCACACGAGTGGTGAAAGCATCCAAATGCCAAGGCTAACCACAGCCTGTGAGGGAGGATGGGGTTGAAAGAGACCTCGTGCCCTTGTGGGAGCAAGTTTCGGTTCCTTGACTATAGTAAGGAAAATTCAAGTTAATATTTGGCTTAGAAGGTGTACAAAGCCACAGAAAGAAAACTCCCAGGACAGGCTCAGAGGGCCAGAGGACAGGCAGCCTGGAGCTTCTGACCTGCAGGTGCCTTTTTTTATTTGTTTCTCTTGGCTTCATGCATTAACTGTTCCTTTGCTTCTGTGCTCCTCTCCCTCCCAAGAGAATATGTGGCATCCTTATTTGTGAGCACAGTTAGCTCAGGGGTCGGTGGGTCCCAGATGCTTAAGGGTCATTATGAAACACTCAGAAGAGGCCACAGCAGCAGCTACCTGCCGAGCGAGCTGCTGTTGGTGAGCAGGGACTATTTCCTCAGCAAACAGACTTGGCCTTGCCTTTGGTTTCTGCAGGGGGCCAATTCCTCTGCTCATTCACTTTATCTGTGTCAAGAGAGGCAATTCACAAAGCGCTGGGCCAAGAGTTGGGAATGAAATTAGAGTGAGTATTTTGGCTGCCAAACCAGAGGCAGGCAGGCAGGCAGGCGGAAGAGGGAATAGAAGAGGGAATAGAAGATCAGGGAAGAGGCTGACCTTTGCTCCACATTTCCAGCAATCTGAAGATGGTCCAGCCACAGCCTGTCACCATTAACCTCCAGATGCTACTGGTGGCTGGTTTGCATTCCTGTTAACCTTTGCTGGCTTGGCGCCTGCCGATGATGACAGAAGTGCAGGCACGTCTGTTCTAGCTGATTTTTTTTTTTTAATTAAATGCAGTGAACCCCTAACATTTGCACTGCAGCCAAAGGTGAATGAATACTTTTGACTAGCCTTTAGCGATGAGGGGCTTGGGAGAGAGGATTAATTCTTTTACGGGTTGATTCATTTCTCTGGCTTTTGTGATAACCAGGCAGGCACAGTGCTCAGCTGGCAATGCAGAGCCTGTTTATCGCGTGTGTGTGTCTGTGTGTGTGTGTGTGTGTGTGTGTGTGTTGGGAGCTAGAGGTTGACTTCAGGTGTCTTTTGTCACTGATCTCCTTATTTGTTTGAGACAAGGTCTTGCCAAAGCTAGCACTCACCAGTGAGCATCTGGGCTCCTCCTGTCTTTATCACCTGGCTCTGGGACTTGAAGCACGCATAGCCACACCCGCTTCTTATATGTGGGTTCTGGGGATTCAAACAGATCCTTATGCTTCTGCAGCAAGGTTTTTATTCATTGAGACATCTCCCTGGGCTCCTGGTTAATCCTTCAAAACCATCTTAATAGGAACTCTGAGAGATCCCTGAGCAGTAGGAGAGAGTAGGATCATAATATGTACATTATAGTATCGGAAAGACTTCACTAGGAGTTTATTTTTAAGCCCCCTGAATTTACATGAATCAGTACCCTGTATTTTGTATCTCACAGATGTGGTGTTTATGGTAACCAGCATCAGGTCTGGGATGATATGACCTTTTCTCAAAATTATTAGAGGGGAGAAAGGTTCAGGAAACCAGTTAATAGAGCAAAAAGAGGACCAGATCTCCACAGGCCCTTGGCTATCCTGCTTGTACTTAGAGATGTACAATCCACACACTGATTTCTGGTTTCATTTACTTATTTATTTCTAAGAAAGTCATTAGAGATTGAGTGAAGCTGGAAAGACATTTGAGAGATGACCTCATTCTTCAAGACATACTGACCTGCTCCAGATCCCCCCCCCCCCCAGCTCACCTGGCTCATACGCACACCTTTGTTTGTAGGAAGAGGTGGGCTTTTATCTGTAGACGCTGGAAAATAGGAGGTTGCTTCTGGGAGGAGTGGGTGAGAGGACCGCCGCCAAGAGAGGGGCTTCTCCACTGTCTCTTTGGGGTTCAAGAGCAAGCCAGTTTCCTGTTTGTGGAATGGCCCTTTGCTTTCTAGTGTTATTACTGGATCCCAGAATGTAGCTGCTTGTGCGCATTCCTGCGTGGTGCATGTGTGCGTGCGTGTATGAAATAGTGGGGCAGCATGAGAGTCAGGAGAACCTGTTCCTCCTCCCCACAGGCTTGGACACTTCCATATACATCTCCTTCCACCTCGGTGCTCCTGAGATGTGCAGCTTATTCCAGTCCTTGATGCTAAGTGGTATCCTGGAGATGGTGGGGAGGAGCTCTGACCCGCAATGAGGACCAAGGCTGGGGCCTTGCATGGCACAGCACAGAGGCCCAGCCTTCCCCAGTCTGCCCCATGTACCCACTGCCTCTATTCCTTACCAGACTTCTTGTTTTCCCTTTCTCTGTCTATCTCAATATATTCCTCCATAATTTTATTTCCAAATCACATTTTTTTTTCATCTTGATTACATTTTTCTGTTCTAGAAGATTCCTTGGCCAGCTCAATCCACTTCTCCTGACTAAGACTCTATTGTTCATTGGCTTCCATTTTATTTTCATGGGCTGTGTGGAGTATGTTTCAACCGGGAAGGCACATGTACCATGTTCATGAACACTCCACTTTGTTCATAAGATGCTTTGTTCCAGAATCTTCTGAGTTCTGCAGCACCAGCTCTGAAATCTGGCCACGTTTGAGAGAATGCTCTACAGCCAGGAAGCAAGCTTATACATGAATGATCTGGCAGTATTTGGAGGAAATGGAGATTTAATTAGCATTTCCTTTTATGCCACTGACAATATGCTTCTGTTACATTCATGGAATTGTTTGGGTATCCTCTGGTGACTAATTACATGAAATTTCTCTCTCTTTTTTTGGTAAAACTCTAATAAATACAGACAGTATATAACGTTAAAACTAGTTGTGTCTCCAAAAAGTGAGGTTCTTAATTTGAACAGAGACTTTTTTTTTCCTTTTTGAGAAAATCACGGTTTTGTATATTTAAGGCTTAACACTGGGTGGATGATATTTTTCAAAAACTATTTTATTTTATTTTATTTTATTTTATTTTATTTTATTTTATTTTATTTTTGAGTGGAGGGATTGGGTTCAGAGAGGTTTCATTGAAAAACAACAATGAAACCAAATGAGACATTATGCTCAGATTGCTCCCATTGTGCCTGATATTTTATTGTTTTCTAGGTGTGTGTAAAGGTTAGAAGCTACTTCAGTTTGTCACATGTGGGAAATATTGGCCTCCTTCTCTGTGGTATGGAAGACCCTTATGCATTATTGGATGTCTTCCAAATCTGTCATCAAGACTGCTTGGGAGCACCAACCCAGAAAGAGAATTTAGAAGCATATATTAGAGACTTGTACAACCCACACTGAGTGAAAATCACCCCAGTTGGCACTCCGCATTGAAAGTTTTAGCAGGGGCTTGAGGGAAAGAAAAGTTAGGAGCTCGTGGTTTTTTAATTAATTAATTATTAATAAATAAATTAATTAATTAATTATACAGTATTCTGCCTGCGTGTATGCCTGCAGGCCAGAAGAAGGCACCAGGTCTCACTATAGATGATTGTGAGCCACCATGTGGTTGCTGGGAATTGAACTCAGGACCTTTAGGAAGAGTAGCCAGTGCTCTTAACTTCTGAGCTATCTCTCCAGCCCCAGGAGTTTAAGGTTTAATGGGCATAGAATTTCAATTTGGAAAGAGACAGAGTTCTGCCTCTTCTGGCCGGATGATGGTGACGGTTGTGTGGCAAAGAGAACATACACTGACCTGTGTGTTGCAAAATGCCTAAAGGTTACAGATAGCCAAGCACAATGAAGATGGCTTCGTGACACCTAGTCATTAGTTTAAAGGGGGAAAGTCTCAAATGGCTGTCTGTTGTGCCTGTGATGACGTGTCCCCCATTGGCTCTTGATTTGAAAACTTGGCCCCTAGCTCTTGGTTTTGGACAGTTCAGGAGGTGGGAGAAGCTTCACTAGAAGTAGATGGTAGCAGGTTTGTCCATTTTATGCTTTGTCCTTGGCTTTTGCCTGTTTTATGTTTCCCATCTATCTAGACATGAATAGAGTCCTAACATGTCCCACTGCCATGAGATTCTGCTCAAATGCAAGAGACCAAGCTACCACAGCAAAACCTCTGACACCACAACAAATCTTTCTCACAGTGTTTATGGCAGGCATTTTGGACACGCTGTGGAAAAATAACCAATATAGCATGTGCACAAAGAATGCCATTCAGCCTTAAATAGAAGGAGGTTCTGCTACATTTTCCAACGTGAATGAACTTGGATGATGCGGCGCTGAGTGAAATAAACAAGCCATGAAAGGAAAAATATCACATGATTCCTCTTAAATTACATTCCTAGAGGAGGAAAATTCATGGAGACAGAAAAGGAGAAAAAGTAATGGTGGTTGGGGAAGGGAGAATGGAGAGTTGCTTTCTAATCTGTACAGTTTTCTCCACCATGAGAATTTGCTTAATGCCACTGAATTGTATCCTTAAGAATGGTTAAGGTGGTAGATTCCATGCCATGTGTACTTTACCACAATAGAGAAAAAACCCTGGCAGCCTGCAAGGTACCAACAAGGCTGCATTCTGCCCCAGCCCAAATCTCTTCTGGTTAGTACTAAATACTTCCTGGGAATGTGGCGCACATAAGAACCAGAAAAGACTGTGCTGACAGATGCTCACCATTATAGCATGCCAGGGAGCAAAAGGCAGCCTGATAGAGACTTGACCTCTGGGCACAGAAGATGCGAACACAAATGCCAGCTTGGAAAAGGGATTAATGATTTAAATGGTCTGAGGAAAAGAAAATGCTATTAGTGCTAGCTTGGCTTACTGAGAAGGGTCCATTAATTCACATATAGAAGTTCCAGGGGGAAAGATGCTGTCCTAATTATGTCTTGGGTAATTTGGTCATTTAAATGGCTAGCCAATTTGCAACCAGGCTCTTCCTTGAGGTATTCCATCTTTATGCAGTGCCATTCTCCCCTGCCAGGAGCCAGGCTTCTCTTTGGATGTGCGAAACATTGTGGGGGATTTTAGCTTGTCTTTGCCAATTGCTATACCTCCTACTCTTTAATCATGTGACCTTGTAGCTTTTCTGTGGGATTGGAAATGTGTCTAGCTGGAGTAATTACCCATGTTAGCAGGATTGTAATCTAGAAGGTACAAGGCCAAGTACCATGTTTGAAGTGTCTTCCATGAATAGTTGTGATGAGTAAAGATTAAACAATTTTTTTTTAATATAAGAGACAGAGCTTTCCAGATACCATCCTTGTACCTGGGGTAGGACCTGTCCCCTGCCCCCAGAGAGTGTTTTCCATAGTAAAATAGCCCTGAACTTACTACACTTTACTGTGGAGAGAGGGGAACCCACAGACTCATAGAAAAAGTCTAAGCTGCCCTTGCCCATGCTTTACTTCAGCTCATATGAGATGTGCCATCAGCCTTTGGTGGACAGAAGTCTTTAGAACCAATGACTTCTGCTCTTTACCTCTTTCCAAGTCTCAATGCCTACTGGGAGCAAAGCCATAGGGAGGTTTTGGGATTAAGAAAATGTGATATATTTCCTAAAGCAAGGGGAAAAGTTACAAAGCATGTTTCTTGTCAAGGTCTCCTTCAATAGTAATAATGGACTAAAGCTGCAATTTCTTATGTTGCAGGTACTGTGCTAAGCTCACAGAACACATTCCTTCATTTAATCTTCGCAGTAACCCCACGAGTGTGGCAGTTTGGGTCTTATTTTCACTTTACAAATGAGAGAAATAGGAGGTTTGTTGACGTCTTTCAGATTACACAACCAGCAAATGGATGCAAGTATCCAGCATTGTCTTTGTATGTAAATTTTCATCCTTTTCACCACTGCACACCCCCGTGGGGACTGCAGCTTATTTTAAATGCTAAATACCTAGGGTTAAAGACCTTAAGTCTCAAGTAGCAGAAAGCCAGATTATGTTGTTCTTATAAATTGCTGCAAACTTCTCTTCTTTGTCTACCCACCTGGGTCATCTTTCATACTGGAATGTATTGGAGATTAAAGCAGAGGGGAATAGAAAGAATGGGTGATTGGCAGGGAGAGGTGAGCAGAGTCACTCCAGGGTGGCAAAACTTTTTTCTACAGAACCTGGTCTAGGCCCTTTAGAAATGGCCCTTTAGAAATAAGAGCAGTGGATTTGCTCCTCCCACTCTATGTACTGCCCAGACCTCTATTCTCCTCCTTTCTAAAGAGCCGCGGACAGGCTCCTTTGGTTGACCACTGCTCTGTGGATTTTATATACAGGAAGTTAACCTTCAGAACCACTTGATGGGGAGGCACTGTTCTTTCATAAATGCATTTCCTGCTGGTGCTGACCGTGCTCTGTGTTTCCTTCTTATGGGCCTTTTCTCCTGTGTTAGCTCCTACCATGGCTGTTCTTATGATGTCCTTTTCCATGTCTAGATCTCATTGTTAGAGTTTCTTGTGATGCCCCCATTATGTGGACTCCTTCTATTTTTTCATCTCCCTCGTTGTATTCTTCATGTTCTGCCCGATGTTATAAGCATGTGTGCCCTTGGGCTATTTGGACTAGTTTCTTGAGACTCTCAAGGGCACTGTATTAATTACTTTTTGTCACTGAGCAAAAGCAACTTACAGAAGAAAGAGTTCATTTTGGCTTACAGTTCCAGGGGGCACAGTCTAGAATGGCAGGGGCAGCACGGTGGTACCTGGAGCAGGAAGCTCAGAGAGGACATCTCTCAAGCAAATATAGAAAGCAGAGCCAGCTGGTAGTGGGATAACACTCTACACACTCAGGTTCTACTCCTGGTGATATTCTTCCTCCAGCAAGGCTGTAGCTTCTCAATGTTCCATAATGCTCCCAAACAACATCCCCAACTATGGAACAAGTGTTCAAATACCTGGCCCTATGGGGACCATTTCCCATTCTCATCTCTATATCCTTTGGATCTGTAACTCAGGCAGCATACTGCAAGGACTTTACAAATGTTGGGTACTAACTATATTTGGTCAATTAAACTGAAGTTAATAGGATTGAACTCATGCCAGGATCATTGGCTTTGCTTGATGTCATTCATGTTGCCTAGTCCCTTCTACCTGAAGGTCTAGCTAAACCAGATCAGATTGGCAAGGATGAGGATGTCAAGCTGTGACAGAGACAAAACTCTCTTTAACCAGCTCATCATGTTCAGTGATTATCTGTGTTCTTTAAAAGATGCCGATGGGAGGGGCCTCGTTGGGTTATGCCCTTTGTGTGAATGGGAGGAGAGGCTGGATGTGTTTCCTTGGCTGTGATAATGACACACAGGGCCAGGAAGCAGCAGGAAGGAAATTCTGCATCTTAAATAATGGGTCCTCAGTGTATGTCTTGCTTGTGTCATGTTTACTTGGTTTTGGGGAATTATGTATTACTGGCAGAATTCATTGTTGCAAGTGATCAATGGCCCAGCATCCCTTCCAACAAAGTAGAAAAAGGAAATTAGAGACAGAGGTACATGGGTAGCTGTGACCCCCAGAGCCTTTGCTTTTGTTTCTGGTATCTCTGGTCACCTTTATTCAGCCTGCTCTAGTTCCTGCTCTTCTTCACGAAGCCTCATTTTTGTTCTACTGTACTGCCTGTGTGCAGTCTCTCTTTTTACAGCAGCCACAGCGGCTCCAGGACTCGGTTTCCTCGTGTCTGTGCCATGCTGATTAGCTTCAGACCAGGAGTGAGACTCTGAGAGCCATGGGCAGCGAGAGGCCTTTCTCGATTTCAGTCCACCCTGGTGTCCACCTCTTTCCCAAACTTCTTCCTCGAATGTGGCCAGAATTATGCAAGTTACCCTTCCGTTATATACTCATGTTGTTATTTATTACATATTGGGAATTGATCTTGTTTCCCAAATGGCTTGGAATTTTCATGGGGACAGTGGCCATGTTGCATTTTGCTGTCTGGGTCAGAGTCCTTTGGATCATGTTGAGCAAATACAGCAGACTTTTTTTCCCCCTTTAGATATTGATTGATTAGTGAAGAATAGGGGATGCTTCTATTTTTATAACTTTGTTCTGAAAAGTAATGTTTGGACTATAGCCAGCTTTGCCCTGATTACTGAAATCACAATTTTCTGAATTTTTAAGAGAATAATACTTTTGGGTTTTTTGGAAGGAAATTTTAAAAAGGAAACCTAAAGTGAATTTTGTGAGGACATTACTTGTGTAACTAGTGGTTCCTATAAGACCATCCTGTCAAGGGTGTTAATGACCCCGGAACGTTGGGTTTTCACTGGTTCATACACGTCATTTCTTCAGTGTAGTTTCTCTTTTACAGCTCCAGCTCCACCGCCCAGCAAGAAGCTCTCAATATGCCTATCCTATCGTAGCTCTTTTTCTTGGGGGGGGGGTCAAATCCGAAGCAAGCTTTATTAAATATTAAATACTACTAAGAGATGGACTTTGGTCAAGACCACTCCCTGGAATTCCCCAGCAGAATGGCCCCTATCATAAGTGACAGAATGAAGCCTTCCCAAAGCAGTGCTGGGTCAGACGTAACATCCTAAACTCATTTGTGTACTTGGCCAGAGTGTGGGGCATCCCAATATTCTTCATTAATACTCCTCAGGAGGTTTGCCTCTGGTAGACTGGATAAATTCGGAGTAAGGGAGCACGGCACATGCTTCCCTTAGGATCTACAAAGCCTCCTGTGATGGTTAAACCTGTCACCTCGACGGGATTTGGATTCACCAGGGAGACAAATCTCTGGGCCTGGCTGTGAGGGAGTTTCTAGATTAGGTCTACCTCAGTGGGAAGTTGCTCTACAATTTGGGATCCTGGAAAGAATGTGATAGTCGGCCCATTTTCAGGGCATGGTGGTGCTGGCCAAGATAAGTTCCCGTATTTTAGGCAGGGGCCTAAGGATGTATCTGGATGAGTCACTCATTGCACATATTGAATGGAAGCAAATAAGTCTTAAAGTTTGGTCCTACTGATGGCGAACTACCTCTAGCAGATGTCACTGAACGCTTGTCAACAAGTGAACTCACTTTTGGAGGTATTGTTTACTGTGGGCAGTGTGACTTATGTCAGCATAGTCCTACATAAAAGCTTCTTGTTTTTACGGTATCTGATTCTTGGGAAAAATCCAGTTTGTACCCACATTCCAAGATGAAGAATCTGGGTTAGGCTTCATAATTTCTTCAAAAGTAAGCATAAAATAAATGTTAAGGGCAAAACTAAGACTTGAAATTGGATTCTTCAAGTCTAAAATCATTCTTCATCCATCTTCCTCTTACGAACTCAACTCCAGTTGAAAGCAGGAGTTTGGAGGCGTCAGAGCAGACAGTCAGATAAGATAAATCCAGTTTCCCAGGTGTGGTAAGAGGAGGTCAGGCAATGCTGTTGAAGAATTCCCCTCCAGACTTTTCAAATTTGCTTTCCTATACTTACCAATCTATTGTTGAAAATGTACCACATCTCCTTTATTATAAAAGTATTATGTATGCATTAGAGAATATAGTTTCGAAATATAGACTAATGCTAAAAAAGAAAATAAAAATTACTGACAAGCTCAATGCTCAAAAATAACTATTGAAATATTTTGGTGAACATTACTTGAGTCTTTTTAAAAATTATATGTACTCATGTATTTATAGTTTTTAAAGTTTTAAAATACTATTTTATAGCTGCTTCAATATTTTTATGGTGTGATAGGTTAGGGATACATAATAATTTTATTTTATTTATTACTTGATGATTTATTAAAATATATTATCATCTATTTATTATCCTGTAGATTTTCTGTCTACATCTGGTTACTTTCTACAGATTTCTTGTTGACTTGTGTTTTTTATATACTAAAGTTGCGTATCTTCTGTCTTTTTGCATTTCCTTGAAAATATCAAATACCTAGTTTAAGATCCTATGGTTTAATCATTCTTCTGTAGCACATTCAAGTTACCCACATGTTTACACTATTATAAAGAATGGTACTCATAGTGTACTTACACATAGATTTTTATCCGCAGCTCCTCTTTGGAATCAACTCATAGAAATGGGATTTATTGATTCATTATGCCAGGAGCTGATATAAGTTGATATGTCTCTAAGTTACAAGCATAACAATATAGTCTTTAAAATATGTCCTATTTAGCAGGTAAAACAATCTATTCTTAGATTTTTATATGTATTGTGTATGTGTTCATGTGTGTGCATGTCATATACGTGGAGGCCAGATGTTGGTATTGGGTATCTTCCTCAATTGTCCTCTATCTTAGGTCTTTTTTCTTCCTTCCTTCCTTCCTTCCTTCCTTCCTTCCTTCCTTCCTTCCTTCCTCCCTCCCTCCCTCCCTCCCTCCCTCCTTCCTTCCTTCCTTCCTTCCTTCCTTCCTTCCTTTCATTTTTTAAATTTTTGAATAGGGTCTCTAACTAAACCTGGAGCTCATCAATTATACCATGTGGCTAGCCAGTGAGCTCCAGAGATCCACCTGTCTCCACCCCTCAGCTCAGACATGCCAACTGGGTGCTAGGGATCTGAACTCCTTATGCTTGCACGGAAGACACTTGATCAAGTAAGCCATACCTCCAGCCTCTGGACTCTTATTTTAATTGTCTGTTATTTTGATGACTAGAAGGGTTGACTTCTTTCATGTTTTAAATTATATATATATTATATTTTTTTATTTAAGACTTTAATCTATTGGTTGTTATTGTTCAGTTGTGGATTTCATTTCTTAATTGTTTAATGACATTCTCATTTGTTTATTAAAATCTTAAAAATATGAATCAGAATATTAATAACATATTCTGAACGATTTATTTTTAGAAATTATTTCTGACCTTATACCATGAATATTAATTTTACATTTACTTTAGTTTATTTACTATGTTAGACTATGTGGTTAGAGCTATTTATCTATCTATCATCTATCTATTCTTTGTGATTTTTCCACTTTTTTATGCATTGTGAAGTATTTTCTTCTTTTATTACATCTATCTATCATCTATCTATCTATCTATCTATCTATCTATCTATCTATCTATCTCAAGACAGGGTTTCTCTGTGTAGCCTTGGCTGTCCTGGACCTGCTTTGTAGACTGGGCTGGCCTCAAACTCAGAGATCCACCTGCTTCTGCCTCCCAGAGTGCCAGGATTACAGGTGTGTGTGTGTGCGTGTGTGCGAGTATGTGCCATGCTGTACAGGTTGGCTAATAGACAACTAGTGGGACTCAGTTGACTCTTTCCACTGTGTGGATTCTGGGGATTGAGCTTGTGTCATATTTGGCCACTAAGCCTTTACCAGTGGAGTCCAGCAAACAGATTTTTCTCTTATTCATTTTTTTCTGGTTGGATTTTGTTCAGTTGGCTTAAGGCCCATCGGTATTTTCTGTGTTATTTGATTAAGGCAAGGCTGTCTGAAATCAGGTTAGAACTATTATCAGTGAGAATCTTGAACTGGAAGATGTACTGAGCATAACAAGGGAGACTGGAGCTAGAGTGAGTGTATGGGTTCCCACATGAACAGAACCGAGAGGCTTGAGATACCTGGACATTCAGCACCAAGTGATGAATACTGAAAGGTGTCAGGGCCCAGATAAAGCACAATGGAATCTTGGGTTGTGGTGGGGAGAGGGAGAGAGAGGAGAGGAGAAACAGACAGAGAGATCCGTCTTCTGCTATCTTTGTTTGTAGGTTGGGCCCTGCACCCTCTTGGGTTTACCTCTAAATTCTCTTTTCCCTGCAGATAATTTATTTTTCAATACCTCAGTGGTGAGTACTCTTCCTCTGATGCACAGTTTAAACCTGAATCTTTCTTCTGGAATTGAAGAGAATTGATATTGTTCTTGACCTTTGGATATCTCACCTCACACTCAGTGTGATCTCAACTGGACACAACACCTTCCTTGTAACCCCTAAGTGCAGCTATCTCCTCCTCCAGGCTTCTTATCTTAGTGAGTTTGCTGACAAACTCCATATAGACTCACACAGAAAGGCAAGGTCAGGAAGAATAAATCCACACCTAAGAGGGAAATTTAACACAAAGGTGTTCTTCCCCTGAGAAAGACTAAGTGCTAGGGTAACTTTTAAGGGATGCTAAAGATGGGGAGCCCTGTTTTTTGATCTGGAAAATAAAGTCTTGGATGTTTTAAGGACCCAGAGAGGTCATTTGGGAGAAAATTTTCTGAGGAGCTCTCTAGGAGTCTGAAAATAGCCCCTCCCCAAGTCCTTAGCTTGCAACCCAGTCTCCAAAGGTCACAGCCTTCAAAACAGTGTCTAAATTTGCTCCTACGATTTGCATTCTTAAGGAGATGCACCTGCAGATCATGTAGGGCAGCAGCTGAGCAGTGGTCCACCGAGGGTGCCCAATCTAGTTTATGATACAGGTGGATGCCTCTTAAAGAGAAACCTCTCGGGTAGTCTAATGAATGGAATTGGCTTTTAATTGCTTTTTTTTTTATTAACAAAAGACACAACTGGCTGATCAGAATGGGGCCATTTCTTTTTAAATAAGCACCATAAAGCTTCAAGTTAGTTGTAACTAGGTGGGGCTAGTTAAGTAAAGAAGGAGGAGGAGGAGGGGGAGGGGGAGGAGGAGGAGGAGGAGGAGGTAGCCTTTTTCCCATCTTCCCATCTGGTGGTATTGTGTTCCCGCTGAGGGGGCAGCAGCCTTACCAGGCCACAGAGGAAGATAATGCAGCCAGGCCCAATGAGACACAATAAGCTAGGGTCAGGTGGAAGGGAGGAGGACCTCCCCTATCAGTGGACTGGGGAAGGGGCAAGGAGGAGAAGAGGGAGGGAGGGTGGGTTTGGGAGGAGATGAGGGAGAGGGCTACAGCTGGGATACAAAGAGAATAAACTGTAATACATAAAAAAAAATTAATTAATTAAAAAGATCAGGAGTGATTCAGCACCCTGTCTCTGTGCGGTACTGACTTGAGTGGTTGCTCAGTCAATTTGCCCAGAAAGGTACAAGATTCTGTAGTGTCTCCTTGCCTGTCCTTTCCATGACTTTTTTTTTTTCAACCTCCAAGATCATCAGAGAAGCTCCCCTTCACTAACAGGCCCCAGCACATCAGGCTTGCTCTCGCTCATGTGCTCAGAATTATCCCCCTGAATCCTGGCTAGGAGACTTTTTCTCTCAGCTTCTAATCTCAACGTTTTCCTTTAATCCCCTTATACTTTCTGTCAACTTGTGGAAATGACAAGGAAGCATTTTATTTCAAGAAAAACCTTATGGATCTTTAAACTCAGGAACACCAGTCCCTTCAAAACCTTTATGTTTCTGGGTGTTTTGCTTGTGTTTACCTGTACATCATGTGTACGCAGTGCTGGCATGGGACAGCAGAGGGTCTGGGATCTTGAAACCGGAGTTGCAACCTGAGGGTGCTGGGAATTGAACACAGACTCTCTGGAATCGCAGCCAGTGCTTTTAACCGCTGAGCCACCCACCTCTTTAGCCCCAAGAACATATATAAATGCTAGAGAAAGTTTTGCTCAAGAGGAGTTTGACTCCATGTGTGGACAGCCTTGGCTGCAATGCTTTGCTACCCTCTGCTGTTCTCTACACGTAAAGTATGGACTGCCATGTCCATTCCACAAGCTGACAGTCACACACATACAATGCAACTGTGTGTTTCATGGGACAGAGGTAGCCTCTGGCAGATGTTTATACTTTGGATAAAGACATGCATTTGCAGTTCTGCATTATTGATATGTACCTTTGGGGGAGGAAAGTCTTATTTCAGAGAAACATAAACCTACACTTGGCTTAGGACCCTAATGATGAGAGAAAGGCATTGCTAAACGCAAAACACAAAATCCAGTTCCTGACAGGGAGCAGACAGGAGCCAGCTAGAGCATCCCTGAAACTGCACCAGTGAGATCTGCAGGCAATGAGCTGAAAACAAAGCAAGAAACTTCTGGCCGCCTATGGAGCAGGCACTTCAGCCTCAGCTTCTTCCAAGTATCATCACCACCTGACCTCCTTTTCCTTTAGCTGCAACAGCCCGTAACCTCTTTGCCTGAAAACCCTGGAAATTCCTTTTCTCCTCTCTCCTCTTCTTGGAACTTTCTGATCTCTGCCAGTTGGAACCAACACTGAGTGGCAGTGGGGGTAGGGGAACAAGCCATATGGCTTGCTCAGCTCTCAGAACGGCAAAGTTTAGGCCCTAAACATAAGTGGTTCAAAGGAATATTTATTTATTACTGTTTGTTTGTTGGTTGGTTGGTTTGATTGATTGTTCATTCATTTATTTGTAAACTCTAAGTTTGGCTTTGTTTGCAGGGTGTTTATATGTCATTGAGGATAGGAAAGTGTTCATTCTAGGGGGCAGGAGTAAGATTCTTAGCTGGCCAGATATTTTCTTGTATCCACTGAACTATCAGTGGCCATATAAGCACAACTGTGGTTGCTCATGTTCATGGTCTCCTATTCTATAGCTCATTCTCATGCCCCATCTCTCCTGTCTTCAGTGGCCTCCTGAGATGAAGTGCGCTGAGGGAACCAATGGCTCAGGACCCTTTTCCTTGAGGATCTTTGTTTATATTATCTGCTCATCAATGCTTGGTGCTTCTTTTATCACCACCATGTCTTTCCTTCCTCCTCAATGACTGCTCTGTCTCCACTCACTCTCAAGTCTCCACCCCACCCCTTTTATATCCTTATGATGTCCTTCAGTTCTGTGCTCCTGCTGAGATGGGCATCACTCAAAAGGCATGCTGTCAGTTATGTTCAGGTATTCTCAACCTGAAGTCTAGTATCATGAAGGTCCAATAGACTATGGAATTGGTGCTTTATGGTCACATCTGTCTAGGTACACATCATCCCAGATCCAATCTGCCTAACAATGATCAATCACTTTCTATCCTCACTCTACTCTCCTTCTACATGGCCAGCCTTGAGCACTAAGATTCCTTTTCCACTTGATTGGTTTGAGGCATGTATCAGTGAGTGGCCCAGGCTTGATTTTTTTTTTTTTAACTAAAAATCTCTCTCATCTGTTCCCATGTCCCTCACCTGTCTCAATCTGTTTACACCTGAGATTTTGCTCTAGCCTGTGAGCTGATCTTGTCACCAGGTTCGAATCAACTTCTCAGTTCTGTGCAGCTCTATCAGATTAATCTTCTGGAAACACCCCTTTTCTCCACCAGACTCTGCAAACGTATCCCATTGTCAGCATCCTGAAGTCTACACATTCCAGCCTTTCCAGCATTTCCACTTCAGGCCAATGTGAATCTATACCTCTAATCAAGGTGGCATGTGTATATGAATAAACTTGAGCATGAGCATAAACTTCTGCTAGCTTCCCTGTTTGAAGACCTTCTCATTCTCTTTTGCCCACATCCAGGACTTAGCCTTTTCCTCAAAATCTATATCAGGATCTACTTTCCCCTAGGACATTTCTATAAATATTTAAATCATAGGAACCCAGCATTTTCATCTGAGTACTGATACTCTGCCTTTATGTTAAATTACACACTTCTTTGAAATTGAAGTCTCTTACAGTGTTTTCCCTGATTGATATTTTAATTTTACATTGGATTTAGAATTTTTTCATTTGCATGGGTCATAACCATGTGCTTCTTGAAGGCCAAAGCTGCTCATTTTCTTCTTGAGTCCTCTATCGTCTAGCACAAGATTCTACATACAAGTCACCTGGCAACAGTATGCAGAATGATATTTAAGCTTACCTGGGACTTCTAGTTTAATCAAGGAAACCTATTTTTTAAATACCCATTTTTTTCCTCTACAAATTACTTATTAACCTATTCAACCCTCCCAACTTACCATATGCATATAAAAATAAAATTTTACTCATTAAAAACTGTTCTGTTTGTTATTTGCGAGCTTGATTGTAGATGATTGACAACTGAGACGTACTAATATGATCCTTGTTTTTAAGGATATATTTTTTTGCTCTTGTTCTCTGATGAGGCGGGAGAGTAGTGCCTGGAGCTGACTATTCTTGAGGTCACATGTTTGGAACTCAGAGAAGGAAGAGGGTAGCAGTATAGTAGGCGGCAGACGCTAAACCTAATTTAAGCACAGACCGAACCTGCTGACTCTTACATGAGAAGAGAATAGAGAGACTGGCTGGCTGCTGAGGCTGGGCCTGGTTCTCCGCTTGGCAAATCCAGAAACTTGATTTCATCACCTTTTTCTGAGAGTGAAATTGGTATTAACCAAACCCATAAAAGAAACATTCTATTGTAATAATTTATCAATAACATGCACATTTTGAGGGTAGATAAATTGGTATCTACTCCTTATGGTGATGCTCAAGAGACATTTAGAGCTTAACAGCCAGATTCTCATTCAGAATTGATTGGTGACGCAGAGAAAATCAGAGCAGAAACTCTGGGAAGTGTGGTGGTCTTAATGTGAAATGTTCCCCTCCCACCCCCAAAGCCTCATTTGTATGAACACTTGCTCCTCAGCTGTTGTGCTGTTTTTGAAGGTAAAGAAACCTTTAGGAGGTGGAATCTACCTAGGAGAAGTGGATCTTGGCAGGTGGAGCTTGAGGTTGAAGAGCTAGATTCCACTTCCTGTCTGGCCTCTGCTTCCTGACCCTGGACATGGTCCGAACAGTAGCCTCCTATTGCTATGCCTTCCTTGTCATGACAAGCCATATCACTTCTTCCTGTAACTCAGAAATGAAGTCTTTCTCACTTACATCGCTATCTCCAGGCACTTGGTCACAACCAAGAGAAAACCAACCAACACCCGGAGTCTTTCAAATTCAGGGAGTGCCTGAAGAATGGGCTCTGACATGCTTGCTATGTGTGCACAGTGTGTGTGCACATCAGCACAATATACAATATGAGTTTCCCCATACCTACCTACATATTCATACATATGTTTCTGTATACATGCATACAAACGTACTAGAATTTACAGGCATTTATTGAATACCTGTCAAGTGACAAGGACACAGGGACTGTTCCCACTCATGAAACGGACTTTAGATAGACAGACAGAATCTATCATATCATTTATGCCAATGAATTATATCTTTTATCCTCCAACTCCTTGCAGATGGTCATTTCTTTTGTGTCTCAAAAATTATTAAAGTTAATTTGTAAAACCAGCTGATGACATCATTTCTGTGCCATCTTGTTTTTGAAAATGTCATTTCTAATTGTCGGTGACTTCAGTTCTATGCCGTTTTATTTTGGCGGTGACATTCCAGTTCTGGACAGCACTCTTAATATACTCAAGAAACAGTAATGGCATGGCCAGACTGTGGCCAGGTGTGTTGGCCACTATTTTTCCATTTTGTCTTTGATGTTGGTTATTCCTGTTCATTGTAGATGAGTGAGGGGAGATCTACAAGGCTGTCAAATTTAAGTATTTCCATTTCCTCCTTTAACTTAAGAGCTCCCCTGTTCTGTGTATGTGCCATGGAAAAATAAGTGCTAACAGAAACTAGTTCTTAGCTGCTCTTGCTTAAGCTATCTGTGGCCAAGGCAGAAGGTCTCATCATTGGTTCTTGGCAGCACTGGGATGTGCTGTGTTTGAAAGTTTCACAGTCATCACTGAAGAAGCCGGAGGGAGGGACTCTTCTGTTTATCTTGTGGAGGGAGTAGGAGCATGGCTTCTCTGAGTGGGGGGTGAGCCATGGCTGGGCTCCAGGCTGCAGCAGAGAAAGGCCCTAGGTGGGGATAATTCTACTGTTTCTGCTCTGCTCACCTAGCAGCAGGTGTTTCTGTGAGCAGGGCAGAGTGAAAGGCCATTTTTGGACAGACATGGGAACAAGGACACAGACTTAAGTTGGTTCCTAAATTAGCACAATCTACTTAACCCAGGTGGTGAGGTTACCAGGATGGCAAGAAAACTGGGTGCTTGGAAGACACTGGGGGGAGGGGGGCTTTGGAAGCCAAGATGAGCTTAAGATCTAGAGCTGAGCTCTGAGTATGTCTGTCCAGGAATGATCAGCGCCAAGATGAAGAGTTTGATGGGAGTAAGGGAGATGGGCTTGAACTAAGTAAGAGCCACAAACCTGGCAACATCCAGTCCTCATACTTTTCCATTCCAAGATATGATTCAAGGAGTTAAAACAGAGCATTTTACTAGAGTCGGAATAAGACCAAAGTTTGCCTGAATCTGCCAACAATGTAGGATTAGTGATAAAATATCAGATTGCATTTGCTGCAGATAGAGCGACTGAAAAACAGTAAATCTAACGGCTGGAAAGGGCTGCCAAGGCTGGATTCTTGTGAACATCTCTAAGACAAATGTCAGCAGTATTTTTCTACACCTAATAATTATTCATTTTTTATTTTATTAGATTTTGACTTTAAAGAAGAAAGTGGGTTTGGAGGTAGCTACAGACTTACTTTAATTATCTCTTATTGAACATACTTTTTTTTCAGATGCTGTGTTATGATTGCAAAATGTTCACACTGGGGTGATATGTGATAATCCATTGTGAATCTATCATCCATCCATGCACCCACCTAAATCATCAGGTCATCATCAAAAAATAATTCCATGAATCTACAACATGGTGGTCCCCATGGCACAAGTTTTCTAAACACTGGACTATGAACACACTGTGATGATGTCTAGTGTCCATCTTATAGCTCATTCTAAGGGTGTGAATAGGGATAGAAAATTAAAAAAAAATTGGTGTTTCAATATCGAAGAGCTTGGGTGTGTTCATCTTCAAGCTAGCTTGACTTCATTTAGAATGGGAAAAGCCTAAGTATATAGACTCTGAAATCCAAGTGTCATATTTGAATGGATGCCTCATTTAATGTTCAAAAATATCACTCATACTTAGGACAGACATGACTTGTTGCTTACTGAGAAATACAGATCTGTGGGGCATGACACCTTTTCTTCAAACTCATGCTAAGTTGCCTGATTGTTTGGTGGCTGACTCTGCATGCCACTTCAAGAGTCTAGACAGGGACCTAGAGCTTTTCCAGCCTGTGTGATTCACAGCCCATCTTGATCTTACACTGTTACGGTCTAGAGAGCAACACAACAGTTCCATCGCATTTGCTAAGAATAACACCGTCAAATATTGTTAAACAGCTACAATTCAACTTCGAGAGAAGTGATAAATAATGTGTTTTTCATGCTTTCTTAATTCAGCTAAAGAAGTCTTTTTTTTTTTAACCATATGTGTCAGAAATGATTACCATGGATCCAAGCTTGAATCTGAGATACTCCTGCCCCAAATGAACAATTTTTAAGCAATTGGGGGAAAAAGCAACTGGGGTGGTTAGAAAGAATTTTAAAATTCTCCAGAATGTGATTGGGTATAGTTGTTCATCAGAAAAACAGAAGGCATAGAAATGGCACAAAATTAATAGATTTTGTGATCCTGGTGGGCTACTGTATTTAAAACAAGAAAACAGGGGACTGACTCAAGAAATACCAGCCTTTGAGACTATGTCCCAAAGGGCGATGGTTTAGATTTTCTTTTTTTTATTTTATTAATTACACTTTATTCACTTTGTATCCCCCCATAAGCTCCTTCCTCCTCCCCTCCCGATCCCACCCTCCCACCCCTTCTTCAGGCATGCCCCTCCCCAAGTCCACTGATAGGGGATGTCCTCATCTCCTTCCTTCTGATCTTAGTCTATCAGATCTCATCAGGACTGGCTGCATTGTCATCTTCTGTGGCCTGGTAAGGCTGATCCCCCCTTGGGGGAAGTGATCAAAGAGCAGGCCAATCAGATTATGTCAGAGGCAGTCCCTCTTCCCATTACTATGTAACCCACTTGGACACTAAACTGCCATGGACTACATCTGTGCAGGGGTTCTAGGTTATCTCTATGCCTGGTACTTGGTAGGAGCATGAGTCTTTGGGAAGACCCCAGGCTGTGCTTGGGCTGCCTCACTCTGGAAGCTGGGAGCTTGTAGCTTGGGACTTGTGTCTAGAGGCAGAAGACATAAGTGTTCTGTAGCCTTTAGAAGGTTGAGGAACTGCTCAGTTGTAATGTGTCCAGCCATTTGATAAGACTGTTGGTTTCTAGCTTAATCTGAACTCATTTGCTCCGAGGGTATATTAGGCATTTTAAAATGTTGATAGCATCTAATACAGAGGCTTACCTGGAAAGATGGGAGCAAAGCACTGTGGTTTTGGTTATGTTGGTGGGTTTGTCTTTGCACCATCTGGGTGAAGGACAATAGACTCGGGAGCAAGATGACTGACTCACCTGCCACCTTGTCATCCTTTGGGTGTGTTTCTCACTGCCCAGTGCCTCTGGTTTTGCTCATCTGTAACTCAAGGGTTTAATATTTTTAGTTGATTAGGGTTTGATAAGAAGTATCAAGGGACTTAGAATTCAATGTGCATTCATCATATGTTGGCCATTATTAAGGGAACATTACCCAGCATGCATTGCTCAGCTGGAAAGGCTGAGTGAGGGGCATGACTTAGAGTCTCTCAGTCTCAGTGGCTGTCTTATCTCACTGTGGTCTGCTTTAGTTCCATCTCCTACTGCCCAGTAAAATCCACATACCTGGAAGCTCAGCCTCATTCTATAGGCTGAGATAACAGGGTGCCTGACTTACCCACTCACTCATTCATCCACTAAGTCACTCATTCATTTGGAATAGTGTTACTAGACATTTGTGAAATAATTTGAGTGTTGTCCTGTATTTAATCTCCAAAAGCCCTGATGATAGAGAGTTGCCCTCCTTCCCATCTCACAGAGAAGGAAACTAAGATGTAGAGAGGTTAAGTAACGTACTCTTGGTACACAGCCAGTAAGTAGTCTGTACGTCCTGGTGATTAGTCAATGGCTTCTCTCAATCTGTAAGCTTTAGTACTCCAACTTGTAAGTCAGTTGGACCATGACTTGCTATCCCCATGGGAGAGCCTTCCAGAGATGAGGATACTTTTCAACTTGCTCCCTGTCCTAACCTATCTGGGCCTGCTCTGATAGGAAAAACAGCTTATTCATTGGTGGGGCTTTGTTCCATACATTTGCTTCTCTTGTTTTTCTTCCAAGCATCAGTATCTGGAGGTGGCTAAGGCTGAATGCACAGCCCTGGTGAACTCCCAACTAGCAGCGATGCTGCAGTGGCCACCAGCATTGTCGTCACCAGCCTTTAGTGGTTTAACATCCTGTAAAAGTAAGCATGTGTTCCCGAGATGCTGATAGACTGTCAAGGCAGCCTGCCACCCTTCACGGTGTGAATATCTCTATGTCTCAGCATTGCACACCCAGTAGAGTGACAAGTGACAAGTGACTTTTGGTGGATGAGCTGCACATCCCCATACAGTGAGTCCAGGGGAAAAAGACCAGGCTCCTAAAGAGGCTTTGTCAATTTGGGACAGTTCAGATACACTCAAACCATTGCTCCGGAACCTGCTACAACTTGATTATGGCTTTAAGGGATTAACATTGTCATTACAGTCTGTTGTTTGTTTTGGGGACAGAACAAGGGGCCTCACACAACCCCACAGGAAGAAGGAAGCTGCTCATACCAGATTCTTGGTAAAATGGGCTGGAGTCAGAGCTGTGCTTTTCAGCCCAGGCTGACTGATGGGACCTCTTTTAAAAGCAACTCATGAAAAAGACACCAGTTCCACAGCTCTATCCTTGGGTTTCGGGTCTACTTGTTTAGCACTTTAAAAATGAAAGTTCTTCCTGGGTGATTCTCGTCTCATCCTGGGGAACTGCAGGATCCCAGGGTCACAGATATGAATGGAGGCATGAATGCCTCCCCCGACTGTGGAACCTGGTACTTTTCCTCCTCGTGGCTAGCATGTATCCTGGAGCTTCTCATTTGCACAGTGTTCTGTTTTGTGTTGGGAAACAGCTGGTGGAAATCAATTTAGAAGCTCACAGACCGGCTGGGCATCTCAAATGATCCCGGTTGCAGGGCCAGACTGTTCACTTTGTGTGTTTCTCTACCTGCCCTGTCACTGAAGCTCAATAAATGTCATCTGTTATTTATGTTGTTATTAATAATGATAAGAGAGACAAGCAGCTATGCCAAGGGACATATTTTCAGTGTCAATTGGATCTGTTAGGAGAGTAAAGTTTGGGATTGTGGGGTCAAAAAGCTTTGCTGAGTGCTGGGGAGGTGGCTCGGTGGGTAAGAGTACTTGTACAAGCAAGAAGACCTGCATTTGAGTTCACAGCATTCATGTAAAAACTCTGATGAGCACATGTGTGGATGTGGGAGAGGGATGGGAGAGAGACAGGGGTATTGAGCAAGCCCAGCTGGAGAATGGTGAGATCTAGGTCTCCAAACTTAAGCAGGAAAGTTCTAGAGGAGGACAACTGATGTCATCTAGCATCTATATGTATACCTGGTATACATACAGAGAGAGAGAGACAGAGAAAGAGTGGGAGAAAGACAGAGTGAGGAAAGACAGAGGGGGGAGCAAAGGAGGGGAGAGAGAGGGATGGGAGAGAGAATTTTGTGGAGGAAGAGGATTCCAGGAAGCCTGGTTAAATAGGAACATTTAAGGCAGAGACATGATGAGAACAAGGCTTAGAGTGACAGTGTGTGGGAGGTATTTGGCAAACAATTATCTCAATCTGCCTTGATTAGGACCTACAACAAAGGTTGAATAGCTGGTGAGAGATAGAGACTGAGAACTTGGGGTGTAGCTCAGTGGTCAAACACTTCCACATGACATGTTAGACACCATCTTCAGTATACAAAGGTCAATCCATCCATCCATCCATCCATCCATCCATCCATCCATCCATCCATCCAATTAATCATCAGTCAGCCAATCAAATCTTAAGGATGGAGTCAGTGAGTGTCAAGTGGGCGAGAAGATAAGACTGTTTTATGTGAAGACTCCATTCCTCTAGTTTTCATGCAACATTGCCCACCCTTCACAGTCCTGTGTGGTCTGGGCTAAGGAAATGTTTTCTTTTTCTGGTCCTGAATTTTAAAATTCTCTCTTGTATTCTGCCAGTTCTTTCCATGATCCACCCCTTGTTGTTAAGGGAGGAGTAAGTCTTCATTTGGAATTCTGAAGAGCAGGCTGCCAAATAGCTTCTGGAAGGCTGAAGTGCAACCAATGGGTTGAATGCAGCTTTTGATGGGGTGTTAAGTTTAGTCAGGCTCTCTGCAGGTAGCTAACCATTGGTAAATGTTAAAGAGAAAGCTCTCGAAGAAATGCTTTTTAAAAGTTGCTTGTGGTAGAAAATCCGATGCAGGATGAATAACGGAAGCTAAAGTCTTTGAAAAATCCTCCTACCAAGATTGAATAAGCTTGTTCCTTTTTGTTTCTCATCTCTATCTCCACAGCCTCTGACCATTCATACAATATGCATAATAACAGGAACTTCTCTGTACCAGGGGTGCAGTCATAGAAGCATGAAACATTTTACACTGACTGAGATAATATTATATGGACTTTTTTCAACCTTTTTATTTCAATTATGATGATTCTTTTTATCTATCTATCTATCTATCTATCTATCTATCTATCTATCTATCTACCTTTTGCATGTGTGTGTAGGCCAGAAGACAGCCTTGTGTATTATCTTCAGAAATGTCTTTAAGATAGGAACTCTCAATTGATCTGGAGTTTACCAGTTAGGCTGGCCTGACTGGCTAGCAAGACCCAGTGATGCTCTTGTCTCTGCTCCCCTGTACTGGGATGACAATTGCATGCTACCATGATAGGCATTGTTACATGGATCTGAAGGATCAAAACCAGTCTTCATACTTGTGAGGCAAGCTCTCTATTGATCATCTCATCTCCCCACTCTCCACAGAGGACAATTTTTTTTTTTAATGAATCCATCGTTAATTACCTGAGTAATTTTTGGTTCATAGACCTTTCAGCAGTTTACATTTTTTTCCCAATTAATTTTTGTATTTCCTGGTAATTAATAGCTGGAGTACTGGTCACTATTCTCTCAGTGTTCACATAGTCAACAAGTGCTCATGGAGTGCTGTGCCCTGAGCTAGATGTGATAGCAGTTATTCATTCAGGAATAAGTGATGAAAACCACAAATCCAAATTCCATTATGACATCGAACACCAACAAAATAACTAACTAAATAAAAGGCAAAACATGTTGGGTTTTGGTAAGTGTGCTAAGTAGAAATAAAAAGGCAAGGCAAAAAAATAAAAAAACATGGCTAGTGGTGGTGGTACACACCTTTAATCCCAGCACTGGGGAGGCAGAAGCTGGTGGATCTCTGGGAGTTCGAGGCCAGCCTGATCTACAAAGCAAGTTTGGGGCAGTCAATGGCTACATAGAAAAACCTTGTCTCAAAAAACAAAACAAAACAAAACAAAATATGAAGTACAGGGCTAGGTAGAAATTAGCATATTTAAGAAGTGTGAGGGGAGTCCTCAGTGAAGGGGGCAGGAGAAAGCCATCCAGGGAATGTCAGAAAGGGAAAGAACCAGCAGGGGTAAAGGTTTATGTCTGTGTGTGTGTGTGTGTGTGTGTGTGTGTGTGTGTGTGTGTGTGTGTGAAATTCCTAGAGGTCATTTGAAGTAGACTGGGTGAGGGAGACCCCTGGAGATGGCAGAAGGAGTGAGATAACTTGGATGTTTTCTAGGAGTAGGGAAGCTGTGGAAGATTTTATCTGGAAGAATGATATATTTTAATAGAATCCTGGCCTGAAGGCTAGGCAGACTTGGACAGAGGGACAGGAAACTTTACTTTTAATGAAAGATTTTTAAATACAATATATTTTGGTTATATTCTTTCCCCCTTTCCAACTTCTTCCATTTTCTTCCAAACTACCTACCTTCCCCAACTCCCAACTTCATGCTTGCACTCTCTCTTAAACAAAGGCCAACCTCTCCAAGAAAATCAAAACAAAAACTCAATAAGACAAAAAAAATGCCAAAACAGAACAAAAAGTTATAAATATAAACCTGGGAATGTGTTTTGTGTTGGCCAGCTATTCTAGGGCCTCCCTTGGGGTGTGCTGATACACCTGGCAGAGCTCCACTGGAGAAAACAGATTTTCTCTTTCCCAGCAAGTATCAATCACAAATTACTTCCTGGCTAGGGTGGGGCCTTGTGTCTGCTTCCTCCTGTCAGTGTTGTACTTTTGTCTTGTATGAAACCATACGTATTTTCTGTGTGCTGTCCCAGAGTCTGTGAGTTCCTGTAAGTATCAGTGACAGACTATGCAAACATCCCAGATAGCAGAATGTCATGGCTTGAGTCAGGAGATGTTAAGACAGAGGGTAAGAGGTGTAGGGCTTAGATGGACTTAGACCCAGGTAGAGTTATTGACAGAGTGAACATGGGGAGGACTTGGGGGTGGGACATATAGGTTTTCAGGGTAGAACAACTGAGATTGGCTACAGTGAATAGAGATGGGAACAATTTCTCTGACAGCAGGCGCAGTGGGCTGGGGAGATGTGAGGTGCTCCTTTGTTTCCTACTGATCATAACACAGTTCCACAGAATTGGCAATTTATAAAGAAAAGAGGTTTATTTTGTTACCATCTGTTTGGGAGTTGAGTGGATACTTTTGTTGATAACCGCATTGTTGTCAGTGTCCTGGAGAACACTGGACACTCCATGGTGAGAGACAGGGAACATGCAATCTCCAGTCAAGAGGCCTCTGCCCCCACTGATGACATCATCTAGTCACAATAGCAAAGGTCTTGGTGCTGAACACTGTATTCACATGACTTGTCTGCCATCTTAACCCCTTACAGTGGGGCTGAACACCACCGTGAGATGTGGGCAGGACAAGCCATGTTCAAGGCGGAGCCTGAGAGGCTGCAGGAGCTTGAGGATGTGAGAGACAGAGCATGTCTTCACGATTGCTCTTGGCAGCTGTGTTTCATTTAAGGCACAGGTTGGCTCCCAGTTTTGAGGGATGCAAGTGTTTGATTTTAGGGGATTTCCTCATCATGGTTTTAAATCAGAATATATCATCTCTTTCAAGAACCAATTGCTACTTCTTTTTGGTGTGTGCACACATCTTGTTTTAGCCATAAATATGTTTACCATAGATTACATTTTTGGTCGGCTGTCTCAGCAGATTCTTCACAGCTATGCATTCTGTACAAACACAGGCCTTTTGTGTCTGAAACGACCATTATCTTTTAGCTGCATTCTCCTGCTGAAGTCATAGTCTGCTCTTTGTGACAGCATAGTGGTTGCTCTGGGAAATGATTAGGATGTCCACAATTAGGATTAGGCTGCCAGGTGGAGAACAACAAGTGTGAGGGACAGATGGTCATCCTCTCAGAAGCAAGGGGAAAAGAATCCTTGCCTCCTATCCATGCTCACAAAGAGGAGGAGGCCAAGCATGTGTAGGATCTATAAATAGAACTGTTTCTGAGGAGACTACTTTCCTTGAGACTTCATTAGGCATCAGAAAGCCCTTTGCACTTAGCAATTAAAGATGCTGATTTGCCTATGTTGTATTATGAGCTTGAGGAAAGAAACCCAAAATCACATTCTTATTGAACAGATGCAGGTAAAATGCCTGAGAAAATTCTAAATGGGCTCTATAAATCTCAAGTGGTTCCACCACCTCCAGATTATAAAAGCATCTTGAGGATGAAATGTCCCCAGCATTTCTTTGTTAACTCCTTCTTGTCATGATAGTGTTGTCATTTTTGTCTGCCATCTGGGTGTTGTCTACCCACAGGAAGGGCCTTGCTGGGACCATGGAAAAGGCTCTCTTCCCACTCTTCTAGGTGACCAGAGGTCAGGGTTTCTGTTTGGCCATTGGGCAAGTTAACAGTGGCATCTCTGTTAGCTGGTCCCTATGGAGATTGGGCTTCTGGTCTGGCTTTGTTAGTGTCATACTCAAGCCTGCTTAAATGACAGGACCCAAAGAAGGTGAAACCAGCCTTCGCATCTTAGGAAGCCCACAGGAATATTTTTTAAAAAATTTTATTAATTACACTTTATTCACTTTGTATCCCCCCGTAAACCCCTTTCTCCTCCCCTGCCAGTCCCATCCTCCCTCCCCCTTCTCCACGCATGCCCCTCCCCAAGTCCACTGATAGGGGAGGTCTTCCTCTCCTTTCTTCTGATCCTAGTCTATCAGGTCTCATCAGGAGCTCACAGGAATCTTTTCTACATTCTGAGTCCATATTCTCAGACTTTGACCAGCCACATCAGAAGTGCCTTTTCCCGTCTCTCCCGTGGGAACTGTGATCAAGACAAGCAGCTTTTCCACCTGGGATGGTTGGGATTTGGGTACATGCCTTTGATTAGTCATGGAAGGCTGCCCAGAAAAATAATGTTAGCCTCTCTGAAAACTCAGTTGTAGATAAATGTAATGCTTTGTAGGTTTATCCTGAGGAGGACAACCAAGAAATTCTCCTTCTGTTTATGTCCCAGACACCTTTGCTAACCCAAAGAAACTGTAGGCAAAAGCCCACACTGCCCTGACATTGCCAGGGCAGTCAGAAAGCTTATACCATGGACACTCCTGTTTTTGTAATACCCAGTTTTGTTTTTTGATTTTGTTTTCCATTTGCTGAATTTGCCTCAAAGGCGTTCATCACTGTTCCACGTCCTAAGTCTATAGCAGGGAACAAAGGGACCATATATTTATATTTACCTATCAATACAATGGATAAAAGTCTCAAGTAGAAACTCAGATAACTTCCTTTCTTTTTCATTTTTAATCTTGCTTTCTTATGTTCCTGAAATCAAACATTCATTGCCTGTACTAGAGAAGCATAAGAAAAGAGAAAAAAAAAAAGTCCATGATTTATTTCTTGAGACTAATAAACAGTGACAAATGCTCCTTGTAATGCAGTATGGTTTGAAAATGAATTTGTATTTTATCAGTCATGGTAATATTCTAGAGGAGTTTGGATGGATAAAGACCCAGGCATGTGCTGGCTATGTTACCTGCTTAAGCTCTGGCTCTCTTTTGTAGTGCACATGAGCAGGCGCTTTGCAGTAATTCAGGCCTCCTGGGAACTGAATGTCCTTAGATTAGGGACACTATCTCCAAATTAGGGCTTTGCAAATGTGCCCCACAAACCACATGGTATTTATGTAAACAGCTGTGTGAGGACACAGCCATGCGCAGTCATTTCCATAGAGCTCATGGCTCTTTGTGCACTGCCATAGAAGAGTCAACTGGGTATAACAGAAATGGTTCAGACCTCTAAAGCTTCAAGCCTTTACCACCCAACCCTTTACAGACAGACTAACCCTGTGGGTCCAGGTCTGAAATAGCTCTGTTCAGTAGTATTTTGTGGACAGCAGAAAGCTCCCTGGTCTGCTGGTCCGTGAGCTCCCTGGGAATTGGCACATCAGGTTTCACCTGAGAGACAAACTTGGGTCCCTGTACTTGTGCAGCAGGCACTCCACCTGCTGGGTCATCTCCTTGGGTCACAGACCTTAGTATGATGGTTCTTCAGAGAAGCGCTGCATCCACAGTGAAACTGAACAGAAAGCGCATAGAGTTCCTGCTAGCCACCTGTGCTGTTGATGGACCCACAGCCTCCTCTACAACCAGCATTCCCCGCCCCGGAAGTACGTTTGTTAAAATGAATGGCCCTCCACTGGCATTTATTTAGCCCTCGAGACTTAGAGTTTACTATGTGGTTCACTCTTGGTGTTGGCTGTTCTATAGATTTTGACAAACAAAATCTGATTTGTTCTAATTGTTTTCAGAGAGGAAAAAAAGTACATGTTACAGTTTGTATATGTACCCCAAAGTTTCTGTATTGTAATCTTGACCCCCAATGAGGAAATGGTGGGATGTGAACTTTTCAGAGCTGTTTCGGTTGGGAGAGTTTTGTCCTCATGAGTGTGTTAATGTTATTATTCCAGGAGCAGGTCCTTTTGGACAGCCACATTCAGCTCCCTCCTCTCTTGATGGCTTCCTGCTTGCCTTTTCCCCATGGGCAGAAAGCTCTTACACATGCTAGCCCCTTGGCTTTGGACTTCATAGCCTCAAAACCACATGTCTATGTAGTTCTGGTTTTGTTTGTTTGCAGATTCCCCAGTTGGTGGTGCTTTGTTACAGTAGGACTAAACAGACATAGAGAATGTGCAACAACCATTATCCTTTGATGTCTAGTTAAAGCTCCCTGTGACGTGTAAGGCCACACGTGATGGTGGGGTTTAGAGGCTGGAGGTGGAAAGACAGGTTGCAGGCTGGAGGTGATGGGGAGGTAGTGAAAGGAGAGAAGAGAGCACAGAAATACATTTATTTTCTTTACAATTTTGTGACCCTCTTTTTCACTTCTGAAAGTTGGTGGTGGGGAGGTTAGCATAAGTGGATATGAGTTCCATTGTTGTTGACTGTCTTCTTTCTACTGCTGGCATCTGGGCTTTAATAGATGGGAAATGGGTTCCTCCTACGTATCATCTCATGTGCTTTCAGGAATTACCAGAGAATAGTATTGGCAATGCCAACAGCAAGCCTGCTTTTCCTAGGAAGGCCTGTCACCCGGAGATGATTCCTGTTCTACTGGCTACTCACCGAACACTGTTTCCAAACCAAGTGTGTGCTCAATGCTGTTCACTCTAAACAATGCCATAAGCTTGTAGATTTTGCTCTTTGGAATTAGCCACTTCAAGATAGTCTTTAAGATACATGGTTTGCCACATGATGACCATTTTAGAAGATCTGCTGTGACAGTTGTGTCTTTTAAAGGAAGCTATGTTTGCTTTATTCAGAGCTTCAGCTGTTGGCAGTGATCTAGTGCCCGGTCCCCCTGTAATGCCACCCCTTCCGATTGCTCATCATTATTGCATAATAATAGAAGGACATTGTATGAGTGTCTCTCAGGATGATATAAGCCTTTACTTTATCACTATTGGAAATCCTGGGGCTTTGTTTCTCAATGACTCTCATGTATTTTCAAGAAATAAGGTGGAGGCAAAATAAGACTGGTACGAAGGATAGGAGATTTGCTCTGTAAAACCCGGATTGCTTAACTTACACTATGCCATTTTTTCTCCCAGTGAAGCCTATTCATTCCAAACTATGACAATAACTGAGCCAGCAGTTTGCTAAGCCAAAGTAGCTGTGGTTGAGGCACCACACTATATGAAGCTTGAGCCATCCAACCAGAACTCCGGGTAGGGAGAGGTACTTCACAGGGCCCCAGGTGGGACATCCTTGGCTTCCCCATGAGATCTGAGGTATTCTCTGCTACAGTCAACTCTTCTAGAACATCCCTTCAAGGATGATAAGGTACAAGGAAAAAAAAAACAGCTTTGTGTCCCAATTGGACCACGCATCATTCAAAAGTGTGTTCTAAGACCAAATTACTAACCCATTTCCCTTTCCTAGAAGGGGGAGAAAAGATTGAGGCCAGTTTTGTGCTAGAAGATGCAATGTTGATCTTGTCTCTGGGCACCATGTTTCTTGTGGAGGAATAGGTGCCATGGCTGGGGTGGTGGAGAAGAATTCCACGTAAGGTTTTGTCATCGTTCCAAACCTCACATTAGTGGAATCTTAACATCTACTACCTCTCTTTCGATGGAGGAATATTGGGAGTGTGAAACAAAGCCTCTTCTAGTAAGAAGAGAAACAAATGTCCTTCTTTCTGTTCTTACTAGGCGCTGCATGCGGGGGAGGGAGATGCTGGAAGCTTGAGGGATGAGGAGTTTCAGATCCTGAAACTTGATAGTGTGATAGGAAAAGCTTCAAACACTGAAACTAGATAGTGTGGTGGAAAAAGCTCTGGCCTGAAACAACTGGGCCATTAAAAATGTGATTAAGCCCCTTGAGTTCAGTCTCTACAACAGGGATCAAAAGGGAATTGTTCCTGAGTTTGTGTGAGTCCTCACCCTCTTGTTGGTAGATGGCGCTGACTTCTTGTCTTGCTGAATCCTGCTGCAACCCCAGCATGAGATTTGTAGTCTACTCCGGATGAGAGGTTGAAATTGTTGTCATGAATCTTCTTTGACATGGGCCCAAGAGCACTGGCCCCTGTCACTTACCATCCCCAGGTTAAGTGGTGTAGGGCAAAGGTGCCTTCCTTTTCTTTTCCTCTAAGAAAGTCTAAAGTTTTTGAGGTCAGAATATGATCCTTATGCTTCCATCTCCTTCTCTGCACACATGGGATTCAGAGAGGTCCTGTGCCTCCTGATGTAGGGACTTGATTAATGGAAGCATACAGTAGGACTTGCATGTCACTCTGAGAGCTGTGCTCCTTCTCTGATTGGTCTTCTTTATTCAACCCATCACCCTCTACTCTGTATTTTTGGCTTTATTATCCCATGTGCCCTTGGAATGAGGAGGCAGAAGGAGTGTTTGAGGCAGTGACACTGAATAAATATATCATTCTTCAAGGTGGGAACCACCTCCCAGCCCCCTCCAGCCAGTTCAGCTTGGCATTTCCCAAGAAATTTCTTGGAGTTCTATTCAAACGTACCATGATCACATGAGTGGAAGGACAGCAGCCCTGGACCCACCCCTGATCAGCCTTACCAGGATGCTGGTAGGTAGCAGCGTCTCTCTGGACAGAACCTCAGGCACCATCTATGGGAGACAAGAACAAAGCCTGGACCCTGGTTACCTGGACATCATCATTACCAATTCACAGAAGACTCTAGAAGCCATCAGACACCGTATCAAATCACCACCCTTGTCAAAGCAGCAGAGCTGCTTTTTATTTTTATTCCAGGGAACATCGCAACATATTCAGGTAAACCTCCCCACCCCCTTGGTGTCTTTGCCCAAAGGGATTGAAAAGCCAGTTGTATTAAATGGCTGGTGTATCCACCATCAACCATTTACAGCATATTTTATAATAGCCACTATAACATGTTGGTGGAAGAAAATCAACTCATGGCCTAGAAACCCTTGGCAAGTATCCTTTATACAAGTTGCACAGTCTGTTCTGCCCCATTAATCTGACAAGCATCAAGTGAACTGCCTTAATCAGGGAGCTGATAAAGGAACAGAGGAGAAAAGAGGAGATGTGATCCCAGTTCATAAGAGCTTAAAACACTGTTTGGGGAGAGCAAATTCACCCAAGCAGGGAAGCTCATCAGGAAGCATTATCACAGACTAGAGTACACAGGTGCTTGCTGAAGATCCTGAGAACTGCTGCTGGAGAGAGATGTACATGGCCTTCACTGCACAGGGTGGGGGGGGGAAGGGGGGCTGAGTTCACTGAGAAAGCCAGAGTTTAGGCCTTAAAGATGGGCTTTAAATTTGATAGGAAAGACCATACTGGCTGCTGGATGGAGATTGAAATGGCTACGTGTGTGAGGGGGTAGTCTTAACACAGAATCAGGAAGGGAAGATTGAAGTGAAGTGCATATAGAAAGATGATTTTGAGGGAACATCTCCTTTGGGTAATCCTAAGTGGTTTGCTAGAAAGAATGATGACAAATGGCCTCAACACTGGATTGCCCAAGGCTTCTGTTTTGGTCACATATCAGAGGCAGAAGGAGAAACTATTGCATTAATCTGGGGAGGGATGACAGGCCTTGACTAGGAAAGCAGTGGTGGGGGTTTCAAGAGGTGCAGAAATTCTGACCTCAGTTTGAAGATTCAGCCAATAGAATTTGCTCACACACTAGATGTGAGGTATGACCAAACAGCTAAGGCTGACTCCAAGGCCACCTCCACTGAGATGAGGACAGCAGAATGGACTGAATTTATAGAGGAAGGGTTAGATGTGCTAAGTCTGGGATGTCTATTAGATATCCCAGTGGAGATATTAAGTAGGCAAAAGGATTGCAAGTGTGGAGTTCAGTGTGAGGCGGAGACGAGAGGCATAAATTTGGGAGTCTCTGACATGTAGCTAGTTTTTCAGGCCACAGACTAGATGCTATTACCAAGGGAGCAACGGCAAGTAGAAAAGATGAACGCTACACTGAGTCTTGGAGCACAGAAATGCTAAGAGGTCAAGGAAACAAGGAAACAATGTCGAAGCAGATAGAAGCTCTGGTCTGCAATTGAGCAGGAAAACCGAGCAGGGTGCCGTTTTGTTCATTAATACATGGTTTAGGTGTTAACTGTTTATCTCACGTTCCAAATATTTTAAGTTCATTCTTCTAATTATCTAAACTATACATCATATTATTAAAAATGAGAAGGGGCTAGGGGAATAGCTCAGTAGTAGTGAAAGTGCCTGTTACATAAACATGAAGGTCCGAATTAGTCCCTAGCACCAACATAAAAAAAAAAAAATCTGGGTATTTGAAATTCTCAAACAATTAAATAAAGTAAAAGACAACAAAGAAATAAAACCTGCCCCCAAATAGATTAGGAGATACGATTAGACAACATAAAGAATCTGGGAGGTGTATGCTCAGAATCTTAGTGTTGGGGAGGCAGAGGCAGCTGAATACCTGGGGTTTGCTGAGCAGTCTGCGTGGCTGAGGGAGAGATCTGCCTCAAGAAACAAGGTGGATGGCTGTCATGGAAAGACTGTGGTTGAACACCTGTCCTCACACATGCTTTTCCATGTGCATATGTACACACACGCGCACACACACACACACACACACACACACACACACACACACACTCCCTCCCACAAATTAGAATATGCCCATGAACAGGGTTAGGGTATAACTCAGTGTAGAATATTTGCTTAGTATGATCGAGGCCCTGGGTACAATGCCCAGTACCACAAAATACATGGAGGGAGTGGAGGAAAGCATGAAGCACCTCTGTAGGCTACCACCTTCATGTAGGTGGTTTCTAGGTGAGTTCGTGCATGTACTTACACGTGCATACGAGCATGCACACTGTGTCCAGGTATTCATTAGGACAATCCTGGTAGCTGTGTCACCCACAGTGCATCTTCCCGTGAGCGTCTGTCATCTCCTTATGCAGGTCCCTTTACTCAGTGTCCTTTCAGCTGCTCTCATAGAAGCATCACCAATTTGGAGATGTGGTGATGTTGCATAAATGTCCACGAAAGCTTTCAAGCATTTTCTTCTGGACATTGTTTTTAAGTTTAGAGAACACCAGCATGAGCGCAGGAGTGTTAACACGTGGGTGGCCCAGAGAATAGGGGTGTGAAATACAGATCAGTTTGTCACCTGCCTGCAGCTCCATCCTTCTTCAGAAAGCCACCACCATTGCCCCTGTCACCTGCGGCATGCAAAGTGTCAGGGTTCCTCAGTGTAGCCCTTCCCGCCTGGTCCTGTGTGCTGGTTCAGTCACATGAAGACCAGCCTGTCCAGCATGTTGAGAGCTTATGTGTTTTGCTGCTTGCTCTCTTTCCACCTTTCCAGGCACGTGTGCTGCTTCTGTGTACCAGGAATGCCTGGGTGAGGAGTAGTCCCCATCCAGTTTGAATCCAGCACTTTTGGAAAGTGTGCAAGCTTCTTTACCTTCAATAGCTTTCCCTACGTGCTTTCTTTTCTGCTTCCTGTAGGCTAGCAGCTGCTAGAGGAGGCTCAGATTAACACCCTCTCCTCCACTCCATATCCCAGTGGCTTTCCAGTTAAATATCCAGCTATGAAATTGTACGCTGTTGAAAATAACATTAGACATGAACATTCCTATGGCTCAACCGAACATTAGCTGGCGGCCCTTGGCCAGTCTGGGATTACACATGATTCATGTAGGTGTCGAGGTTTCCATTTCCCACCCTCGCTGCTTCCCCAGCCTTGGTCTTTTGTCACAGCCAAGCACAGCTACTTTAGGAGCACAATTCCCTTCCTGGTTTTAGCAATCTCTTATTTGGCTTTTCTACAGATGAAACCAAATGTGCCCACACAATCATTAGCAAGTATGAGGGTTGTTAGGAACCGAATATTTATTGCACACCCACAAATTTTTAGGTGCTATGCAAAGCACGATTGCTAGGAGGTTGCTTTTGTCTAAGATGCCAGAGGAAGTTAATTAGCTGCTGAGAGAAATGTTCTCCTTCCACTCTGACCTCCCAATCACGCTGTACAGGCCAAAAAGGGCAAGCCATGCTAGAGAGGAGGCTCCAGACATGGAAAGAGACCTCTGTCACTGTGCTGGAAGTTTTCTTAAGGTTCCAGAAAGACAATGCTGGAGGAAGAGCCAAGTTCCTGAGGAGGAGACCTGAGGAGACTCCAAAACCATCCTACATTCTCAGCCTCACTCCACACAGCCATGGGATAGATGCTGGGGAAAGATTTCTGTAGATCCCTGGAAGTGTATCTGATTTCCATTTCCTCAGGATGGGCCCAAGATACAGAACAGGCCTTCCCTCAAGCTGATACTCTCTAGAGACCAGTACTAATTAATTTTTCTAATCCCTGTGACAAAATGTCCAAAAGAAGCCACTAGGGGAACAAAGAATATGTTTTAGCTCATGGTTTCAAGGCAGCCAGGACTCCGCCCATAGTGCTAGGAGTTTGAGGTCATACTGTTACATGTTTGTGGATGTAAGCAAAAACCTTGGGATGGGGCCAGGCAGGATATAGCCTCCTGGCCCCACCCCTGCTGCTCTGTGTCTGCTGACCCATGTCCAGCAGGTCCCTCAGTTTCCCCATACAGCACCTTCAGCTAGGACAGCTGCTTTCAACCTTCCTAATGCTATGACCCTTTAACACAGTTCCTCATGCTGTGGTGACCCCAACCTTAATATCATTTCTTTGCTACTTCTTAACTCTAATTTTGCTACTGTTAGGAATTGTAAGGTAAATATTTTTAGAAATAGAGGTTTGCCATAGGGGTCGCTACCCATGGGTTGAGGACCTCTGAACTAGGGCATGAGTATTCAGACACATGAGCCTATAAGGTATGTGACCTTGGGTAAGTCACAGAACCTCTGAGAGCTTTGATTTCCTCACTTGAAAAATAGGTGTATTATCATACCCATGCAACTTAGACGTCAAGTATATTGAGAGGCTGACACACAGGAGGTATGCTGCTTGCTGGCCATTGCCTTGTTGTGTGCTGCTCAGACATGCTTCTTTGGGATGTGAAGAAGATGAGTCTCTCAGGGCTCATCCACCACGGGCAAAGTAAAAATCCTGTGGAATGGAAGGTAGAGAAGATAATATGCCTGTATTTGAGTATTCGAGGATATAGGAGGGAGCAGAAGAAAATAATAATGTGTGCGATGGCGGGCTGGGGGGGGGGGAGGGTGTTGCCTAGTAAAGAAATCCGTTAGAAATATCTCTGGCTGTCCTTGCCTTTCCCCTGCCCCGCTACCTGGAGGCCACCCTTGCAAGGAGCCTCTTTTCTTAAGTCAGTGGCAAAAACCCTAAGAAATGCACGTGCACACCAGGTCCTATAGGAGAGCACTTGATGCAGGTAATTAAAACTGTCAGCTCCTTATCCAGGAGAGCTTTCTATTAAATTATGTACAGTAAATATTTTTGCAAGTTGGAGCTCTGAAGAAGACTTATTGATCTGTGGCAAGCTGCCAGACAGCTGGTAAAGATTTGGAAACTGGTTCTCAGTCCAGGGCAAGTCCTAGGAGGGCTGGGAAACAAAACCATCTGAAGAATCCTTTGTTCCACCTGCCTCTGCCTCCTGTGAGGTACCTGCATCTTCTCCCAGGGCTGCTGAATCGATAGCAAATAGTGACATAAAGTGACTGGCTTGTGCTGCCTAGATGATTCTGATCCAAGCCACATCAACACACTTGATATTCTCAGTGGCCCAGAAGGAGTTTCATGTAAGGAAGACTTGATATCAGGAGACCAGGTAGGTCCGAGCCACTTGGAGGGGACAAATGTCTCTATTAAGGGTAGGTGGAAAGGACGGTGCTACCCTGACTTTAAGCTCTGTCCCTGATTTAAAAGCTCACAGCCTGTGTGCTGAGGTCACTACAATACTCAGTCAGCCCTACCCCCATGGCCAGAATGCACAGCTGCCTACTCCCTTCACCCCATCTTAGCACCCGGGCTGAGGCTCTGCCCTGGAGCGTTCTCTGGAAATGTTATAATCTGTTGGGCCTTGAGAACAGAGGTGGGAGGTGAAGCCAGATGGGATTGGATCTTTTCATGTTCTTCTCTTTGCATCCTACTAGATAGGTTCACTCCAGGGAACCATGGGGAACAGCCGAGAGCTCCCATGTGCCTCTTCCCTGAAGTCCTAGCTGAAGTTCCCTATCCATGGTCTACATCTTTCTCAGTCTCTATGGTGCTTCTCCTAGTTTCTAGAACATATTCTAGAGCGTGAGAGGGCTCAGCAAGCATTTGTGCAATTAACCATTTTCATTCCTTCTTCAATTTGACTCATTATTTTAAGGTTCCCAGGGATAAGGCAGAGGAAATGATGGAAATCTTGGTGCTGGAACTTCCACACTCATTGTATTGAGCCATGCAAGGTATTGCCCGCAGAACCTGGCATCCAGGGGCATCCTGTAATTTAAAAACTCCTGTCAGCTTGGGCCATGGGACAGAAGGAACCTCAAATGGGCACAGATGTTCCAGAAACAGCCTGAATTCACAAAACCCAATGCCAGCAGCTGGCCCCCTCTTTCCATCCTGGTTTCCTGTCCCATGTTCCCAGAAGCTCCCATCTCCTCTATCTCCTTTCTTCTCATCAGTGGTCTTAGCATGACCACGGGCACCTGGCACAGACAAAGCAGATTACTGGTCTCCCCCTACTCTGTTCATCCTGCTTCCTGGCATTTTGCAGATTGGTGGCTTATTTATGGACGAGCTAAAGAAAGGGTCCCTCAGATACACAGTGGTTATAGGCGAGCAAAAGAAAGGGTCCCACAAATACACAGTTCTGCTGCTCGCTAGTATCTTATGTCTGGCGAGAGAGAAGTTCACGAATGCAGTGGTAACAGTACATGAATGACAGTTGCTATTCCCCCCCCCCTAAACTTCTCGTGGCTTCACCTCTCCCCCATTTGCACCCTAGGACAAGATCTTGTCTGCATTCTGAAGTGTGTGTAGGAGATACATAGCTGTGGCATTTTAAGTTTGCATCCTAGGTAAATTAGAGAGAAAGCTGCAGGCTTCATGTGTATGGTGATGGGGGTGGAGGGCGCGTGGTGTGTGTATGTGAGGTTTGTATGTGTGCATGCATACAGTGGGGGGTTATGTGGCATACACTTCTTTATGATGTGTGTGCTTCTGTGCATGCTCTCTGTCTCTCTCGGTGTATAAGGTGTGTGCACTGTGTGTGTATGTAAATTATACATATATGTGGAATGTGTCTCCCCCTCTCTTTGTCTATGTGTATGGTGTATGTGTATGTGTATGTGTGTGTATAGTATGATCTCCCTCTTCTCCGTGTATGTGGACTTGTTCCAAACCAAATCCTGTCTCTCTATCTCCCTGTCTTTGTGCTGGGGAAACTTGCTGCATTTCCTCCCACTGTCTCTGGCAGAAGGGAGGCTGCTCTGCTCTTGCTGTTTAGCTCTCTGCAGGGAGCTGTTCCCTGGCTGTTTAAAGAAGGCTTTATGCTTTGCAGCTTTAGATCATTTCACATGATGAAACATCGTCTCACTACTGACGATTGTAATTTAAAATGTTTGACGGTCTCTTCAGCTGAAAAAGAGTAATCATCTCTTGCCATAGGCCGACTGGGAGAGTTGCTTTTCCGGAGCAGAGCTCTCTGGGTCTGGCTGTCCCGGTTCTGGGTCTTTTTGGGATTTGTGATATCTTTGGAGGCTCTTCCTCTCACTTGTTCCACTCCCTTCTGGAGCCGCTCTCCACCTCCCTGGAGCTCCTCCATTTGCATGCCTCACACCAAGGCATCCATCCTACTTTCTTGGTCTTTGGGCTGGTCCCGCATTCAAGCTGGAGGTGTGAATTCAAGCTTGTCTGCTTCCCTGGATGCACTGTGCCATAGGAAGTGCTCAATTTAGAGCTAGTAATGCCTACCTGTTTGGGATACCATGGTTTCTGGAGCCAGTGTTGTAAAGTCCATAGCACAAACATTGGTTGAGGTAATCTCACTTTTATTGTAAGAATTATGTCCATGTGACAGTGTATTTCAAACATAATGTCAATTGCATCTGTGTATCATTTTACTATACTCTCCTGTTGAATGGATAACATTTTCTATAACTCTTACTATCCTTATTTCTTGTGTTATCACCACCATCAGCAGCACTGTTACTACCATTTTCAACACTAATAACTTCACTTCATTACTACCACCTTAATCTTCACTCCATTGTCACCATTATCTCCATTGCCACCATTTCTACCACCTTCATCGCCAGTATTATTACTATATTATTACCAGCATTACCACCTTCATTCTACCATCACCATCATCTTCATCACTACTGCCATTTTATCACCATTGTTACCATTGCCTTCATCCCCACTGTCACCATCTTTCCTTCCGTTACCACCTCCATTGTCACCTTTGACATCGCCATCAGCAACACTGCTCTCATGACTACTGTCTGCATCACCACCAGCAGCATTACTCTTCTAACAACTCTACCACCTTTATCACCACAGTCACCATCGCCGCGATTACCTGCCTCATCACCATCGCCACTGCCATCACCATGACCAAAATCATGTTTTCACTTTAAAGTAAAAACAAGGACCTCATTAAGCTTATTTCTAAGAACTGTTATAAATGAATTCCATGTTACATTATTATAAAATCTCTGTAAGATATTCGAATATCATTTGTCTCATTTCTCACTATTAACAGATGATAAATTATTATAGATTATTATTATAGATAATAAATTATTATATATTATTGTTATTATCATAGATGATAAATTTATCAAAGATGCTCAGTAATGTATCCAGGGTCAGAGGGATAATAAGTAGTGAAAGACCATATTTCTCCATGTTTGGCTATAACTTTTGGATTATTTATGTATGAGCCTCTTAGTCCATATATCTATGTGTATTACTGCTTATTTTTGACATTTTGATGAAGAGTAGGTAATGGGGTCCAATTAGCTCATTGAAAATACTGTAAACAAAAGGGGCAGAAAACATCGAAGAGCATTCCTGAAGGTACAGCAAGGTAGCTTGAAATTTTATTTTTTAATATTTATTTTATTGTTTATGTGTTTGAGTGTTTTGTATGCATGTATGCATGGGCACCACATGTGGCTGTCAGAAGAGGTCGCTGGAGTTTCAGATGGTTGTGAGCCACCATTCGGGTGTGGGGAATCGAACTTGGTCCTCTGCAAGAGTAACAAGTGCTCCCAACCACTGAGCATCTCTCCAGCCCATGGTTTGAGATTTTAAAAGGTGAGATTATTTTTGAGATTGTGACCAGATTCAGAGTAGTAGAGGTATAAGACAGGGAACGGACAATAAAATTATGCTTATAACGCTGTTAAAAACCTTCACTAATAAACCTATTTTGTTTAAAAGGCTTATATCAGAGAGAAATTTAATGTAAATTAGTCAATTATATAAACAAACTTTCAACTTTTCTTTTATTCACTCTCAACTTTATTTTCTTTCCTGGAAATCAAAGAAGCACATACAAATAATGTCCGAGGCTCGACTTGTAAGCACACTTATTCTGGCTAGGAGCATCTTGTTAAGATGATTAGTGGTGAAAGCACCAGAACCCTAGACTGCCTGTCCTCTACTTGACTTTGGATGGTGAGGGAAGGAAGACAGGGTAATGTCTCTTTTCTTACCTTGTTTAGAACAAAAGAAAGAAAAGTCCCGGCTCAGTGGTTCCGGGCATCAGTGCCACACTGCCTGTCAGGACTGGACTGCCGAGCCTGGTGAGTGAGTTCATGGTGTTTGACGTGCTGAAGGTGCAGGGAGAACAGTGGTTGAAATAGCTCTGTGGCCAACAACTGGGCCAGGTGGTTGTGTGGAAAATGGTGTGAGCTGGGGTGATGAGGGTTGGCCCCAACATTCTACCCCTCACAGTGTCAGAACAGCTGCAGGCTGGTCAGTGATGACATGGCTCTTTAAAAACTTCCATTATTTCTTATCTCAGGAAATAGGGTCTTAGAAAAATGTTTGCTCTGGGTGCATTTCTCCCCCCCATTTATAAACTACAGTGAGGAGCTACCTCTGATCCAGAGACTAGAGCTACCGTTTACATGTAAATGTTTATTTCAGAAACATATGAGGATTTCCATTGTAGGCATTGGGAGGTGTGTGTGTTTGTGTGTGTGTGCATGTGCACATGTGTGTGTTAGGATTTCTATTGCTGTTATAAAACACCATATTGGGAAGGAGGAGATTTTCTTTCAGTTTATAGTTCTACCTCACAGTCTATCATCAAAGGATGTCAGGGCAGGAAGTCAAGAACTCAAGCAGAAGCCGCAGAGGAGTGTTGCTTACTGGCTTGCTCCTCATGGCTTGTTCAGCCTGCCTTGTTCATAACACGCAGGACCCCAGCCTTGGGGTGGCACATCCCACGGTGAGCTAGGCCCTTGCAAATCAATCACCAGTCAAAACTGCCCTACAAATTTGCCTACAATTCATCCAATCAGGCATTTTCTTCATTAAGATTCTTTCTTCCCAGATGATCCTGGATTATTGTCAGGTTGACATACAACTATAAAATATACTGTGTGTGTGTGTGTGTGTGTGTGTGTGTATGTGTGTGCGTATGTGTGTGTTTGCAATCTAATGTGTATATATGTACTATAAATGTCTAAGAAGATGGGTCTACAGCACAGGATTGGGACATTTAAATAGATGACTCACAGGATGAGAAAGATAGCAAGAAACAGCTAGCTAGCTGCTGGAGTAAGTTTGGATTTCAGAAGTCAGGCTATGCAGAAGGCCAGAAAAACCAAGACTATGTTTGAACAAGATCTAATAAAGAGGATTACAATGAGCAAAGAAGATTAAAAACTTTGGGAGTTCAAACCGTTGCAGGCTCAGATGTGAAAACAAATAGAAAAAGGAGACTTTCTTGTCTTGCCTTTCTTGAGAGAGAAAGTCTGAACATTGAAGTGGTTTCTTACCCTATCTCTGAAACTTTACCATGTTTGTGCACCTATCTGGAACCATGGCAGACGTAGGCAAAGGGAGCATCTCAGGGAGAAGCTGCCCAGCTGCAGGCTGCCTTTTTGAGTGGACAGACTCATGCCAGGCAATAACTGCAAAACATTTGCTGTCAATCTGGCCAGAATCCAAAGAGTGGCACATTTGACTGTCAGTAGGATTTAGGGCAAGTTGGAAAAGATTATCTTGTCATACTGTATTAAGACCAGGATCAAATTAAAACATAATTATCATTAGGTATGATTTGATGAAAAATCAAAGAATAATAGCCCCCTCTGTGTTTCTATACCTCAGTGCCTGGAACCTTGGAACATGTTACCTAACAGTTAAATGGCCTTTATACGTGTGATTAAGAGTAAAATTACACTATTGACTTTGAAGATGAAAGAAGGGGCTATGAACCAGGGAATATAAACACCTTTCCAGAGCTATAACAAGGCAAAGAAACAGATACAAACTCCTAATGGGACCCAGCCTGGTCAACACTTTGACACTAATGTCTTTCCAGTGAAACCCTGTTGGGACAATTGAGACCTATGAGACTGTGTGATAATAAGTAGTGTTGTTTCAAACTATATGTTTGTGAGTTTTTAATCATAGCAACAATAAAGACTAATGCAACACTCATTTCTCTGAAATATATTTATTTCTTTTAGAAGCTTGGCTGTTGGCTTAGATTTTTTTCACCAAACCTACTTTTTTTTTTTTCAAACCTACTTTATTTATGGTTCTGAAACACCCTTACCTCTCTTCCAACCTCGTCACCCATCTGACCTTCGGTAGGAGATTAGTAGGGGAAAGGACTGTAGACCTCTTTTAGATAAAAGAGGTGCTGACTAGGGTCGATGGGTCTTTAGGGGATAGCAAATTCAGTCATCAGGACACCAGCAGTCCAGTCCAAAGGCCAGTACCCAGTAGCAACACGAATCAGTACATGTCAGCAGAAGGCGCAGGACTCAGTTGGGTTGCCCGGAGAAGTTCTCTGGAATGTTTCTCTATGAAGTGTTGAAGATCAGTGCAGGGATGCTGATCCAAAAAGCGATGCCTCACTATGTGTGGAACTCTATATATCTCCTCTCCTCAGAGTCCATCCATGTATGTTCTCAGCTGGCCAAAGTCACACCCCTCACATAAGAGAGCTTACAACAAAACATCACGTGCCCTCTAACAAGCCACCCTCCAGCAAAACATCACGTCCTCTCACAAGACAGCTTTTAACAAACATCACATGACTCAACTGAGTCTTCAAAGAAACTTCCACTTTACTTGGCCTAGAAATTTTGTCTATAAATCCTGTTATTAGAATTTGGTTTGTGTAATGTGTTACTAACATAGTACTTACATAAAGATTAATGTCTGAGAAGGTATGTCTTAGTCTCAGCCCCAAACCACCTGAGTCTGCATGTCTCCAAGGAGCCAAATTGTGACCATACTACCACCTGTTAATTACACAGTTTTGAACTTGGAAGAAAAGCTTGTAAGGAGAGCAGCAGCCATACTGGAAGATGACAGTCAGGTGACAAACTTTACTCTTAGTAAACCAAAAGCAAACGGCATGTCCTGACATGCAATTGTACCTCCTACTTTGGTGGGTTATTGATGGTTTGGGTAAACATTCCAAGAGAATGATACCTTTTAGACAACAGTCTCTGCCTCTCTTGGGGACCCCTAGAGTCGTGTGGGATGTTAGTTCTGCAAGATCATTTGATGTTCTTGTGTTTTCAATATTTTATTCATTATGTGTCTGTATCTCCTCAACTATGTCCCTAAACATGGAACTTACTGCTCCCTTCTCCCAGCTCAGAAACAAAGGCATGCTCTAAAAAATGACACTCAGAGCAAAAAATATCATATGAGACCAAAGCCTGGAGATATGAACATCTTGACAACAGCCCCATCTCAGTACAGAGGAGAAGGCAGGGTTTCTCTCACCCAGAGCTGTTTTTTTTTGCCTCCATTTGGAATTATCTGCACAAGCTAAAGGGAAGGATGCAAAGTACTTGCTGGGTTTTGTTGCTATGGAAACTGGCAGAGACAAAAGGCCACAAAAATGAAGGAATAAGATGACATCTAAGGATTTAAAAACAAAACAAAACAAAATGGGGTTCTCTTTCTTTCTTCCTCTACATTGTGTTACTGCAGCTTAGAAAATGCTATGGTTTCCTAGGTCACTACAGGATAGAGAGGGGGGCCTGAGGGAGGAAAAGGACAAGGGTTTTTAGCTTTTCTCTTGTTACCCTTTCTAGCTGCTTAATCCATGTAAGGCTTTTCTCTTTAATTTTTTCTCACCACACCTCTTAGAAAAACAGTTTCTACCCACATGCCCAATGATAGCATAGTAAGCTCTGCTTTTCTCTAAGGGGAGCTTGCAACCACTAAGATCATGAGGGTTATCTCTAGCCCAGTGAACTGCTTGCCTTTTTGTTTGTTCGTCTGAGTTTTTGAGACAGATACTCTCTCTCCTTGTAGGAGATGTAGGCAGATCTGGAACTTATTACATAGCCCAGGCTGACCTTGAACTCATAGCAACCAACCCTCTTTTTTCAACCTCCTAATGATCGGAGCCCTCATGCCTGGCTCCTGTCTGCCTTCTGCCTGGGGTGTCCTTCTGACCAAGGAGTAGCTGCCTGCTGTGGCTGAGAGGCACAGGGGACTCTTGATGGTCTATAAACCCTCATATCTAGTAATCCAGCAGTCCAGATCCTTTCAGTTTAGGGCAAATGGGCCTGAATTTCAAATATACCTCTTTTAAACTTAGAAAACAAACACAAACAAACAAACAAAATCCAGCATCCCCCTGTCTTAAAAAGCCCAGAAAGGCCCCACTTTCCTTTCATTGGTCACATTCCACCATGACCCTAAGGTATTCCCTACACTTGGTTCCCAATGACATTTTCCCCCTTCACTAATTTGTTTTGACTCCTCCAATGTCTCATGGTGGAAACTTACAAATTACAACAAAACACAAAACAAGCTGGAGATCTTTCTCTTTCATTGGTTCCAATCTTCTGCTATTGGATGAGTGAGTCATTAACCAGTTCTCAACAGGACCACTTAAGCTGGGAGAGTTGGAATCCCCTATTAAACATCCATATAGAAGATGCCTTAGTCATGGAGGCCACCCCAGACCTTCTGAGTCGTACTTATCATGGGACAGGTCTACGGGATAAGCTCATTTTCTACTTAGAATCAAGCTTGCTTCTTCGGGCAGTGCACTCAGGATGATGTCTGAGGCTCCTTTAGTTCAGCTGGTTGCTTGTCTGTTGACAAAGAATCTGTTTGGTTAAGTATAACCAAAGGTTTCTCTCCAAGACACTGGGAAGGGCAAACTTAATGTCCACTTTAAACACACACACACACACACACACACACACACACACACACACACGACTCAGAGTCACGACTCAATCAATCCTGTTTTTTGTTTTTTTTTTTTCCCATTTAAATTTCTGTAGCCAGTGAGGTGTGAAACTCTCTGACCTATCTCATGGTGTCAGCCTTCAGTTTCTCTCAGCTTGATCATCTCCTCTGCCCACCTCTGGTCAGTTCTTCATGCTGTGTTTTCCTGATATCTGTTCTGACAGAATGCCAACTTCCTGTCATTAGTTTGTTTTTCATTGTTCATGTCTAGCGGCTCCTCTTAGGCACATCTTAAACCTCCAATTTGCCAATTGAAGCTGTATCAGTCTGGGCTGAGTGGCCTGCTAAAGCATAGGTGGTGGGGTCTACTCCCAGATTCATGGAGTCATGTGATTCATGGATTCTGGGCTGAGACCCAAGAATTTGCTTTTATTCCAAGCTCCTGGGCGATGCTCGTGCTGCTGGTCCAGGGACAGCACTGTAAGAGGTGGTGCCCTGGGCTCTACCCACATCTGAGCATGTGGATCGGACTCATCCTGTACCCTGCCTCTGGCAATGCATGTGCCAGAGCCGTGCACAGCAAACGAAACAAGCCTTCTCTGTGTTCTCAGGCTGCTCCGGAGATTTTGACCTGCAGTTTTCCCAAACCAGAAAGATGGCCAGAGTTCTGTCCATGGCCGTCATTTGCAACATCAGAACGGGAAGCTAAGCTGGTGTCTGGGACTGTCACCTTCCAACAGCAGCTCAGACCAGAGTCAAGCTGACTCCAAACGCCATTGTCTAGTGAGGAATTATGATAAACAGCCTGCATATTTTAGGTGTTCCTCTCACTTTGAAATCATTTCTAAAATGAGATTTTTAAGATGTTTTAAAGGCATGGATTTTACATATTTATTTTAGTGGAAAGATCCCTTACTAGGATAGCTTATATATATATGTATGATATGTATGTATATATATCATATATATGTACATATGTACATATGATATATATATGTATGTATATATGGACTCAGGAGGTCAGTGCCACATCTCAGAGCCCTTGAGATGCAGAAAGTAGTTTGGAAGTCCATGGAGAGTCTTTGATTTCATGACCTGAATGTTATGACTCTGGCACCGGCTTCACAAGCCCCAGCTGTAAGGTTACAGAGACAAACAAGGAGCTCCCTCCAACGTCTCTTTGGTGATGATCCATTACTTAACTCATGAACTCGAACTAATGACTAACAAAATATAGTAAAGAAAAAAAAAAAAAACCTATGCTGTCATGAAGAGATTAAAGCCAGTCATTGCACATAAATGTGTCATGAAAAGGCAGTCTGGGAAGTGACTGTGTCCTAAAGTGAGTTGAAGCTCCAATTGAACTCTCACAGGCCCTCAACTCTATCCGTCCCTTGCTAAGGCTGTCCTGTCACTATTCCATTTATGTTGCTGATGACAATCTAACGCTGGCTGAGATGGCCAGTTTTTATCAATTAAAATACACAGTTATTTATAAAAATAAGTCTCCAGAATTTACAAGTGAAATTAAGGAGGGCTTTAATAATTCTTCATATATATATGAATAATATCTATTCTATATTCTAATATATAGTATGTATATGAAGAATATATATTCTTATATGTGCATAAGAATATATATATATATATATACACATTATTTGGGAGATCTTTAATAATTCTTCATACATATAAAGAGTATATATATGAAGAATTACTAAAGACCTTTCAAATATACATATATTCTTCACATATATATACATACACACACACACACACACACACACACACACACATATATACACTGTCAACAATTTGAAATCCTACTCTCAACATTTTTTCTTTAGAGGGATTTTGGAAAAGAAAAATGTCTTCCTGCACTTTGATTTTGTTTTCTCCTTCTTTGCCAGTCCCCAGCTAAAGTTAGCTGTTGCACTGGATTATATAATATTATTATTGAATAAACAGTAGTGTATTTATTAGAGTCATTGTAGCACTTCATGTTCAAGGATTAGACATTTGGACCATTGTCCTCATTAAGTGATGAGTTTGGTACAGGAAATTAGCGTTGAATGTGAAAAAGTGAAAAGAGACCTATCATGGCTAGAATATTATTATATATTTAATAAAAGACTTGGAGAAGTTGGTTCAATTACCAACTCAAGTCATCATATTCACTTAAAATACCCTTACTGATTGTTTCATATCAACCACCAGTTTTGACACTAAGGTGGCATTTTTAACCTCTAAACGAGACCTGCAATTTGGGTATGTTGACAGGGGGTGGAAGACAAGAAATGTAAAGAATTCCTTTTTATTGCAGTATGTAATTTAGAATCTAACTATGAAATTTATATTGGGTTACATTTTTATTATTTTGTATATGTGGATAAGCAAGTGGTGTGTGTGTGTAGGCCAAAGGACAACTTTAGGTGTCTTACTTTTTCAGGTGCCATCTTCCTTGGTTTCTGAGACAGGGTCTCTCACTAACCTGGGGTTTACCAATGAAGTTAGGCTGTCTGGCCAGCAGGCTCTAAGGGACATTCTTGTGTCTTGGCAACTCTGGGATTATGGGCATGCCACCACTCTGACTGTTTTTTTATGTGGGTTCTGAGAATGAAATAGAAATGCCTCTTATTTGCACTTTATTGACTGATCCATCTGCCCATGCCCTTATTCATTTATTTACTTTAATAATAAAAGCTCCTTACCAACATAGATAAGAAAACACTAAATCCTGTTTAGAAAATCTGAGGGTGGGGTAAGGACTCTTGGCATTTGTGTGGGTGTAGGGTAGGGTGGGGAGACTAAAGACTTTGGAGCAATTTTAGACTGTTTGCAACAATTTTTTTGAAGTTATTCATTGACCCAGCATTTAGCACCAGGCTTTCTTCTTTTCCATGTAGATTTATTTAAAATCTGCATGGGGTCTCTGTAGAAGCCCCAGGCCAGCTTCTGGTCTGTCTTCCTGTGACTCTGGTCCTCCTTCTATTCTTTTCTCTCCTCTGTCTTCCCTCCCCTTCCACTTCCTGTCCTCTGCTGCTTAAACCTCTTCCTGCTCCTCTCTCCTCCTTCTCTACTCATGACATGAAATGTGTATGTGATGAATGTGACCCCATGACAAACTATGGTTTCAAAATTTAATTTCCAAAGGTCAGAATCTATGAGGACAAAACCTTTGAAAACAATATTCAGTCCAGGGTGAGGAATAATGGAAACATATTCCACATTCAGCAACAATGTTAAGCATGCAGTTGCCTCCTCCTGAGATCCTCAACTGCCACATCACTTTGTTTTGCTCTGGTCATACGGAAAATCTTGGCTTTTTCCATAGCAGGAAAAATTGTTTCTATTTACTGATGTTTGTTTATTTCTAAGTTGGGCAGATGTTTAGTTTCTTTAAAAAACAGAGGACCTCAAACCAAAGTGCCAAGACACTTTATCCTAGACTCCTGACTGAAGAACCTTGTGTGTGACATTTCCCACGCCATGCCGATGGGCAGTGGGCATGGGCTTACCTGCAGCTGATTCATGACACTGGCATCCCGACTGGGGAGCCTTCTCTAACAGAGAAGAGATATCTGGAAGAAACAGACCATTCTGGCAAATTGCAATGCAGGGGGAGAACAGTCTGAAATTAGTTAATCTAATTTAGACTGAGGAAAATTCAGCTATTTCCAAAAGAGTGTGGATAATTTCAGGCAGAAAGTGCTTTTCAACTGACAAGAATATCTCCAGCCTAGTTAAGCTAATGAAACCTTAACTAGGTTACAAAGAAATCAGAGTTATGAGCTACAAATGGACCTGTGAAGAAAAGGAGCAATTTCAGTAAATGTGCTTCACCCTGAGTGGAAGGCTGATTTTGTCTGAAAAAGAATATCTTTAGCCTAGTTAAGCTAATGAAACCTTAACTAGGTTACAAAGGAATCTGAGCATCAGTAAGCTTTACCACCTCTCAGAAAGCTGTCAGGGTGCTGTAGAGAGGGAAAGGCAGAATTCCTGAGCCGGTACTAGTGGCAGGGTATGGCTGATTGACAGGACCAGGAAACATGCCCACAGTGACTGACACACACAGCAAAGGGAAAGGCTGATAAATAGTAATTTGAATATAGTTTGCAAGTTTTTTTTTCAGCATTTCCTCTCAGAGCTAATCATTATTGTTATTGGTTCATAAAGAAGCAATTTAATGTTAATTTATAAATTGGAATTGCGCTCTATTTTTATTTTTTTTTGTTGTTATTGTTATTTTGCTCTCTATTTTTAAAACATCCTCTTTCTGATTCACGTTTTCTCCCCATCTGGCATTCACTTGACTTTTTAGATTGCCGAAACATACTTTAAAATGTTGGTTACTAGTGGGCATAAGTTTCAGCCTCTGGATACTAGCGACTGATAGGTCTTCCCCAAAGCAGACCTCTTGCCAGAGACAGACAGGGATAGACGCCGGAGAGAGTTCTTATCAGCCTTCAGAAATGCTAAGGTGGGCTGAGTCACTTCCAGTCATTTAACAATAGTGTCAGGAGCTCTTTCTGTGGACTGTACAAGGTGCTTGGGTTACAACTGTGAATGAGCAACACACACGAACCCCCATTCTCTAGCAGCTTCTGTTCTGTTGAGAGAGCCAGCCACGTCATCAGTAAATGAAACTGGTTAATTATTGACACAGTAGAAGGCAATCAGTGCTATGGAACAATGGAAATATTTAGTCGAATGAAGGGTTGAGGGTGGGCAGAGTGTGATATTGGGCAGCCTCAGTGTTGACTGAGCTCTTACTATTTGCTGACCTTTGAAGAAGAATCCATCCATCTATCCATCTACCGAGGATGCTTGGCCCTGTACTGGACTTAAAGTTGCCGAGATGAACCACATATACCTACTTGTACACCCATACATATGCACAGAAAAGACAATAGCAAATGTTGACAGTGTAAATTGAGGTTCTGAAGAAGCTGAATCTAGGCTAAAGGTCCTGCAGATTCAGAGGGAATGTAGGTGGAATAAAAGGTGAGAGAGACCCTGGCATAGAAGTCTTTAATTTAGGAAGCAGGAAGACCAGGTCATTCTCAGCTGCATAGTGAATTAATGGCTGCCAAGAAATACATGAGACACTATTTCAAAAAACAAAAGACAGAAAAGTTCAAAGTTGAGAATAAAAAATCTCTCCCTCCTTCCTTTCTTCTCTCCCTTTCTTCCTCCCTCCTTTCTTGAAGCTCCTGGAAGCCTCATCCACTGTAAGATTTCTCTAGGTGATCTTGTCTGAGAACAGGAGCCAGGAACTTTATTACAAAGTATATTTTATTTTTATAAAGAACCATGTTTTTGAAAATGTATTCAATTTTGTACTACTTACCAGTGATTTATTTTCAAGTTATTTACTTAAATAAATGAACTTGCTTGCACACACACATACACACATACATGTGGTCCCTCTCTTCAAGATGTACAAAGAAACCCATAGGCAAGGAAACGCACGACGATGCTACAGTGCTCTGCCCCAGTGTTTCCTCATTCAAGCTCAGCTCAAACATTTTTTTCCCTTTGACCTTCCCTTGTAGAATAGCCGTCTTGGCATCTTTCCAATCTTTGGCAATGCATTGTTTTTCATTATGGCATGTATCACTCTGGTCATTTTGATATTTTTATTCCTCTCCACAATAATGTAAGTTCTGAGAGAAGGGACATAGTTCATTGCTGTATCCTTATTGTCTTTAATAATACCTTATTTATAGAAGAGAAAACAAAATTTTGTTGAATGAATGTATAAATAAATGAAGTGTTATAAAATAAGAATATATTAATATATTAAATATGGTACTGCTGACCTTGTGTCTCACTGCATCACAGTGAACAGAAAAACCAATATTAACATAGGATGCCCTGGAGAGAGTGTAAAAGAGGAGAGGAGCGTAATGCTATTATAGTAAGAAAATGTAATATATTATACCAGGTTAAAAATTTTAATTTTAAATTAGAAAATGTGTTAGATAAACAGAATGCTATGTAAAATATCCATATGTACCTTTAATATTTTTTTTTCTCTCTATCTCCACAACTCCTCCATCTCCTTCTGCCATATCCCCAAGTTTCCATGCCATATACGAGTGGCTTAGCTTTTGGTAACAGGGAGGCTTGGAGGAGGAATATGCAGCAGGGAGTAGAATTAGCTGTTCCACAGCCAATACTCCATTTCTTCAACTAGTCTCCCACACCCTTGTCTTCAAACTAGGGACTGAGGACTTTGGGCGTGGCTCAGTGCAAGAACATAGGTTTAACATCTAAGGTGTGGGTTCAGTCCTCAGTACAAGGGAGAAAACAATAGAGATCCTCTCAGTGTTTCTTTTCTAACGACAGTTTATCATTAGATTTCCCTCTAACAACCCCCAATATTTAATGGGTTAAAAGAACAGTTACTTATTCAGCTCACCAATTTCTGAGTTGACATTGTGGGCGGGGCTCAGAACAATGGTTTTCAGTCAGTGGTTCACCATGCCTCTGCCTCAGATGGGCTTGGCATGGGGTTAGCTGGTTCAGACTGGCCTCTGTTGGAATAGCTGCCCTCATCTGCAGCTGGATGCTTGTTCTCTGGCCCAGGCTTATCTATGTGTTGGCTTAGCACGCTTCTGAGAAGAGCTGCAGTGTGCAAGGCATGAGTGTGCAAGGACAAGGGCCCTTTTACTGCATTCCATGGCTCAAGGTCATGTTAGTCTAGATCAAAAGGGTAGAAAAGTAGACTCCACCCACAATAGGAAGAGCACCAAAGTCATCTTTAAAGGAGCTGCATAGTGAAGTAAAACATATTTGATATCAAGCGGCCAAAGATTGGCGTCGTATCACCATTTCACTCTTATCTATAAATCTATATTGTTTTTTTCTTTTCATATCATTAATATTTTTCCTGCTTTATATTTGTTGTACCCAGTACTATACTACATAGGGACCTTTGCATGCAAGTATATATTAAACATTGAGCTCATTGCTCCACACATTCCCACTCTCCCTTTCGAAGCCCCACCCCTCTTCTGTTAGTCCCTTTGTTTCTACAGACAGTTTTGTGTCTACTTTCATGTCACATGTATGTACATCATATCATTTTCTTGAATATGGACAATTTCTTAATTTGACAACATTTTGAATACCTCCTAGTTTCAGGTCTCAGAGCCAGGTATTCCCAGAGCTAAGAAACAACCAAGCGATGTGTTTCATCGTTGCTGTGCTTCTATGGATGAAAGCCAGGGAGGACCGTAAGGACAAAAGCTGAACACCTCACGTGTGTTAGGCTTGAGAAAAGCAAGTCTGGAAATGAGCAGCATGCAACCTCAGTTCTTGGGTGTTCCCACTTTCCAGAGTATTCGGCATCATTTCAGGTAGAATCTTTCTCCCTCGATGCTGTATTCAAACATAGAGCCCTGTGGCTTTGGCTTTTAAATGCTTCCTTGGATGTATCCTTTCTACCACCCCCTCAGTTTAGTCCTCTTTATCTGTTGCCATGACTACAGTGCAATCTTCTTGCTGGTTCCCCTACCCACAGTGCCTCTTCTGTTAATCTAATAGCTAAGTCCCGCTGCTGCCAGAATGTCCTGTGACACACAGACTTGGTCACAACAGCACCACCAGAACATTCCTCTGTATATTCCCCACAGCCTATGAGCTCACAGTAGAAGATCTCCAGGCTATCCAGGGCCTTACTTAGCTGACATGCTCTAATCTCACCTCTCTTCAGGTTCAGTTCATATTTTGTTCTCGAGTGAAATGAAACCACTCATAGCTTCTTGAAAATGCCAATATTCCTCAGATAGTTTACCTTCTGCATGCTGTTCCCTGTGACACGAGCCATTCCTCTCCTACTTGTCTTCCTAACAACTGTGACTTATTTTTAGGGTTGATTATCTTCAAAAGATATTTACATTATTTAGAAGCATGCACAAAATTCAAAACAGCAATCAGTGTTCTCTCTGTTGGCTCCAGACTCTGCTCCTAGGCTAAGTGTAAGCCCTGTTACCATCGTTCCGCCTTATCACTCACTGTCTTTTCTGATTTGTTCATTTCAGTATCTTTCTTTAAGAGTGTGGCTTTGTCTTTTTTGACCTTTCTCCAGCAACTAGCACTTAATAAATATTAATTAAGTGGATGAAATCAAACCAGAAAGAAGAGGAAGACATTAGATTCATTTTAGTTATACCAACGGACAAAATATCATGCAATGATCACTGGACTTGATGCCAGAAGGTACCACTTCGCCCCTTAATAGCCATTTGACCTTGAGGAAGTCTCATTACCTCTTGTAGTCTCAATTTCCTCATTAGCTAAACAAGAATAAACCCACCCGTTCTACCTCATAGAAGATACAATGAGGGAATGAAATGTGAGCATTGAGGTTTTTTGCAAAGCAAGACAGAGAACTAACGAGATTTCTCCTGGCTGAGTCAGAGAGATCTATGACCCTCTGCCCTGCTCCCTTGGTTCACACTCTGCTGCCTGTGCTTATAAAATTCACCAGGAGGCAACAGCATTATATAAAATTTACGTACAAACAAATGTTTTTCCTTGAGTTTAATATAATCTAAATACTGTAGGGTTATTGTTTGTTTTGCTTTCCCAAAGATTAAACTATCCTCAAAGAATGCTTAAGGATTTATGCTGCTGGGGAGCTAGGCTGCACTCAGTGGAGATGCTTGTGCTACTGACTGGCCTTTCTGGTGTCCAGAGCAAACTTCACTCTCACCGCAGCTCCAGACTTTGATGTGAAATGCCCTTGGGCTTTTTTGCTTGTTTGTTTGTGACAAGATCTTCTTATGGCATTCAAGCTGACCTCAGACTCCAAATCTCCTGCCTTAGTGTCCCAGCTACTGGGGTTACAGGTGCATGACACCATGCTAGGCTTCATCTCGAGCTTTGACAAAGTAGTCAAGTGCCATCAGGAATCTGTGTGCACAGCTGTGTGTGCCAACATTAAGTTATCTTCATTTGGGAGACCGAGTCTCAGTCCTTGGTGGCCTTTCCTTAGGCAGCCACGTTATCAGCCTATGTGTCGTCCATTACTGGCCTCCAAAGTCAACTCGCTTCAAGCCCAAGAAGCTTCCTGTCACAGCCCATCTTTATGCCCCAGTCACCCCCTCCTCCGTTGTCTCTCTGTGGTGGTTTCTGTGGATCTTACTTGTGTAGAGCATTTAAGCCTATTTTTGTTTACATTATTCCTGTGCCACTGCCACTTGTACCGCCTCTTCCCAAGACATTGCTTTGCTTTCTCTCACTTCTTGCATTGCTATGGATCCCGGGTCTTCTGTCTGGGCCGTACTTTCTGTGAACTGATTAAATGTCCTTATAGGTTTAAGCTATTCCAGTGGTTCTCTGTTTAGAATAAAAAAAAAAAAAATCCCCGTTTGAGTTTTTACTTTTCTTTCTTTCTTTCTTTCTTTCTTTCTTTCTTTCTTTCTTTCTTTCTTTCTTTCTTTCTTTCTTTCTTAGAACAAACAAAGTTATTCATGTTAATGAAAAAAATTCAGTAAAGGCAGCCACATGGAAGTAAATGGCCGCTTCAAGCAGGCTTGATGCTGCTGTGATGAAAGGGGAGGAAAGGATGAAGGACTGTTCCTTGGGTAGAGAAGGCAGAGAGTGCCGTGGTGAATACTGATCATTTTCCAGGGCTGTCTCCAGCTTTATTGAAAGAAATCAAACGTTCTTGCTAATATTGTCAGAGCTTTGGCTACTCTTCAGACTCAGTGACTAACTCAGGAAATGAAAGGAATTCACAGGATGAGAAATCTGAGAAGGAAGACAGAACAATGGCCAGTAAGGCTTCCCCCCAATGCCTGGAGCTACAGATATCACGGGGACCCCAAGGACTCCTGACAGTCGTTCCGTCAGCCGTCAGTCGTGCATCTGACGTAAATTGGCTGAGATCCAGAGTAGATGAAGATCACTAATTCCCATACAGGGGAAGATGCTGTAAGAGCATTGCCAGGAGCTTTTAAGGTTCGAGTGATACGGAGTGTCTGTATAATGGACACATAGAAGGGAGAGTCAGGTAGACCTAGACAGACATTCAACATTGGTTTAAATACTCAGGACAAAGGCTCCACAGGATTCAGCCTGTGACCAAGCTGTGATGTACTTCCTGGTACATGACGTTACGTGCTCCCTCCGCCATTGAACATATTCTCACAGCATCTGTGCCAGAACCTGGATTTCCTCATTCATTCATTCATTCATTCATTCATTCATTCATTCATTCATTCATGCTGGCCTTGTAACTTGTGGAGATCAGGTTGACTTGAACTTATCCCAATTCAGTCTCCTGAGCGCTGGGCTTACAGACTTAAGCCTGGCTAGAATTCAGAATCTCCAATCTTGCTACGTTTGGTAAATAGACCTCTCTCTAGTCAACTGATTTGGAATAAAATTGAATCTTAAAGAAAGAAAATATTGAAATCTTGCTTCAGATCCACAGTGTCCACCATTGTTTTCTACCACAAGTAACACTTAAAGATTCTGTTCTATTCTCTCCTGTTGACCTGAATTGTTAAATTGCATCTAGCCCTGTTCTCTTAGGAGCCTTTTATAGCTAAAACTGACATATTTGTATGAACCCATTTTGGATACTTTTCTATTTCAAATCAGTACCACATTTGGAGATAATGAGGTATACATCTTTATAAATCTTAGGGCATAAATACTACTTTTTGATCCTATACTCTCTTTACTGATACTTCTTATGTTCTTTTCCCTAGCTACCTTTGCGTTTATAAACATGTGACATATATTTATAGTAAATAAATGGTTTATTACATAATAACCATAGATTATAACAATTCTCAACCACTGTAGTTATGGACGGAGTGAAATTCTGGGGTTCCCAAGCCTCTAATGGGCTTGTAGAAAAAAAAAAATGAAAGCATTTTATAAATTTGGTTAGAAAATTTGTATTTTTTATTCTCATTAACAGGTGATTGAATTTTAGTATTTTCTTCCATTACAAATACTTCCATGGACATCACAGATATTTTTATTTTGCAACATTTTCCAATGTATTGATCATCACAGCTTTGTAGCTATAGAATTCTTCTAATAGTCATGAGCCTTTACTTATTACATTAAAAAGAAGCAAGAAGGTATCCACATTTACTGTTTGTTTTAAAATATTTTGGTAAGTATATAGTGTTATGTTTATAGTTTCCTTAGTTGTGTGCTGTATTGTGTCTTGTATACTTTAAGCATTATTCTGAGAAGGAATCTATAGCATTATAGACTCTAAGTGGTGCCCACAGACCAAAGGAGGTGAAGAGTTTGCCTTTAAGACTAAAGCCACAGACTTATGACCCTGCCCCTGGCTGGAACTCAGCTGTTTGGATTTCTATCTCCATATACAACTCATATATCCTGGAAACAACAGTTTTCTGGTCTTCTTGTCATAGTAATATAGTTCTATGATATATTTTTCAAAGACATAATTGAATGTAGCATTTTAAAGACTGAAATGTGGCAGTTTACATAAAGGGAAAGGCAAGCGTTTCTGCCTCATTCCTGTGTGCATTTGGATGAGAGCCAGCCTTTTCCTGGCCTTGTTCTTAGCATCACACTATGTTGGGATCCTCAGAAACCCCTCCCTCATGCTACATACCTGACAGTATTTAATTTCACATGGGAAGTTTGGCTCACTTATATTGACAAATATTACCTGTGTGTATAGATTTCAATAGCTTGGCCCTTCTTTCTCCATACCAATTCGTTGTCTTCTGTAAGATAGCTATGTTTTTTTTTCCTCATCATCAGTTTTACAGATGTTAAACGTCGCTCTCCTGGTGGCCCTCCCTGAGAAGCCATGTTTGTCCATTATGCTTCCTGGCACAGAGAGAAACTTGAGAGATTGAGAGAAACTTGATATATTGTTCCCTAAGCCTGTTCATTATCCTCCCTCCTCTCCCTCCCCACCCTCCCCCTCCTCCCCTGTCCCTCCCTCGTTTTCTTCCTCTTTTGTTTTCTCCTGGCTTCCCCCCCCCAAAGTCCAGGGCCTTGTACATGCATTTTAGACAAACGGTCTAAAATGAGCCATACTATCAGGCTAAATCAGCTCTTTTATACGAACCCTCAGCCCTACCCTGTATCATCAACCCTATTAACCCTATTAACTCAATTAAAGTCAGTAAAATAGGAAAGTTTTATTTATGACTAAGAACTTATGCTCCTTTTGTCTATATTCATACTCCATTTAAAAAATAGAATTCTATGTAGTTAGAAGTGAGACTTCTTTTGTTTGAACTATGGCTTTTCTATTAATAAGAAAAAATTCAATTTATAGGTGTCCATCAAAATGACTAGTTTTTGAATATTAGATCTTAAGAAGTCATGGTCTAGACCAGTCACCAGCATATGTAGACCCAAATCTTTAGCAGCCTTAGTAAAAACTCCAAGGTGTCCAGTCTTTCACATGCCTGTAGACAGCTATGCATGCATTCCTGGGCCGACCACTCCCTGTTACAATGCCTGACTTAGCAGCCAGCTAAAAGCAGATACATCTGTGTTCGAATGGAAAATGGCTGCAAGATATGAGGGGCTTCTTCCCCACAGAATCCAGGGACTTTGAGTTAGCATGTAAAACCAAAGGCCTTGCAGCACTTTATCAAGGCTACGTTCACCTGTGATCTGTCCTTTCACTGTCTCTGCAGAGCGGCCTCACTGCATTCTTGCCACTTCTACCCTGCATCTAGCCTACCAGCTCACCGCCCTCCTCATAGCTGAGTCTTGCATAATTAATTCACCTGGGGTTGTATATGAATTTCTCTTCATCATCTGCTTGTAGTAACCGCTATGCTATCATCCGGCCTCCGAGTTTTACACTATGCTAATCTGAACTACAGTCTCTCCTAATTGACCCATTATCACCAATTCAACTGCTTGCTTAGTCTAACCACAATGACTGAAAATCACAACAATAAACTCCCTTTCGAGAGGCTGCTAATACGTTTGGCTCACAGTGGCTTATAGTCATTTACTCCAGGCTCCAGCAGCCACTTCTCCATGTTTGCCTGAAAGTTCCTTTGAATATTGGATGCATTTTAATGAACAGTCTTCAGAATTGGTGGCTATGTATAGAAGAAGTGTATAGATTCTGGACCGTTTCGTTCTTGGGTTCCTTTAGAACTATGGCATGTGTGTCACCGCACTTTGACAACTAACTTTTTATTTCATAAGTTGAATTTTGTGCCATGTTCACCTCTTTCACGGTAGCCACATGAACGTTGCTTTCTTTTGACAGCGTAGGTTGGGGGAGGTAGAGAGGATAGATCCTTTGGCAGCCCTGAAGACTGTTATGATTGATGCAAGCCAGCCGTACTAATCTCATGGGTATCTGACAGTTTTTCCTTTTTCCAGCCTCCCACACATCTTGGGGGCATCCATGGAACTGTCATGGAAAATAAGAGGAAAGGAGACACCTTCTGGAGGCTTTGGGAAACAATTTGATTCTGAATAAAAGCCTGGATCCCCAGGAAGGAAAAGCCCTTTCCCTTCCGTCCTGCTCAGCATGTGAGTGTGGACTTGTTCGGCTCCAGAGCTGTTGTCCGGTAGAGCTGTTGTCTGCAGCTGCTGTGTTGCACCTGTCACTGAGTGTGATCAGACAGTGGGAGCAAGAGAATTCTGCCCTAGCATGCTGACACTCTCCTGCCTTCACTAACTCCATAATAATCCCCTTTCAGACTTAGCATGGCGGAGCATGAACCAACTTTTTGTGGGTCAGTCACATTTTTGATTGACTTGGGCTTATAATACAGTGTTTTGACCACATTTTTTTTTCATCTGGGATTTAGGTTAGACTCGAGTTCTGGTCTTTAGATGGAGTTATAAGCAAGAATCAAGCAGTTTAGAGGAACAAAAATATCATCTAATCCTCCTTGATAGGTTAATCCTTTACCCTACAAGAACATACAGTAGAGAGAACCTCAGCCACCAGTGTGGCCAGACAGACCCCAAAGAAGAGGAACAGCAAGGGCCAGAGATACAGGCAGAGAATGGAGAAAGAGGTCAAAAGGCATTAAACTGGGAAGTGCAGGGGGCATCTCACAGATATTTTCCAGGACTGTATGCCCATATAAGGTACTGTTTTAAGGAAGTAGCTCGGTATGCATTCTTGAACCCTGTTCCTGGGTCTCAGCTGACTGTGCCAGTCACTGGCTGATCTGCCAAAGCCATGCCTCTGGTTCTCACTTGTCTACCTGTGTGTGCCATATGGCTATTTGTGTCCACCATCCTCCTAGGATTTCGGGTGATGTAGTAAGATGTGATGAGTACTACAACTGGGGTGTCATGTAACTTGGAGAACATTTTGGAAAACCAGTACTAAGAGAATTTGAAGTGAAGTCATTGTGTACCTCCGTGCCCATGGCACACCCTGGGGAGGTCAGGGGAGTGGCCAGACTTGCTGAGATGCGTAGTCTTCAATACAAACACATTATAGGTTTTTAAAAGGTGATTTATCAATATTTAAAAATCAGGAGATTTTTACATAAATCCTCATACTTCCAGCTTCTCTTACAATGTCAGCCATCTTGGCAACAGTAGGCTTGCGTTGTGCTAGGTTTGTGCGTGGCACTTGATTGGAGCCCAGTGACCCTTGTTTGGTGGCTTGTCCTATGATCTCTGGCTTGCAGTCGTCACCCACTCCTCATTACCTCATGACACCCACTGTAAGAGCTGGTTCATCATCACTCTTGCACTCTCGTAATAGAGCCTGTCTCTCTAAAGAGTGGGAAAAATGAAAGAACAGATTGAGTAGGCTGTATGTTTCTTACACTAGGATCACTGCATCGTTAAAATTAGCTGCCTACCCACACCTGTAGGCCTTAGAATTTGCAAACCTGACTTTAACTGGAGCAGACCACAGATGGAAATTTGTCTTCATGCCACCTTCAGACTCATTCTTCTTAGGAGAGAGAAGGTGAGAAGGTTGATTATTCTTACAAGCAGTGCATCCTCAGTGCATGGGAATGGCTAAATTAATTCTGCTTTCCAGACCCTTTGCTGCAAGACAGCCAGTGTGACAAATGTCATTGCTAATTAGTGCACCGAGTTAGGGGAGGGACTCCGTATCTGCTGATCGTAATTACTGCTTTTCATTAGGGCCCACAGATTAAGACATGACGGGCGAGCTCTGCCTAGCACAGAGGCGGCCTTGAGTGACAGGAGGAGGACCTTCACTTTCAACTGACCGCTAAGCTTCTGTCAGGGCCATTTGCTAGGACAAAAGACACTCAACTCAGTTCCAGCACAAGGCTATATAAACATATGGGCACAAACATGTGGCAAAAGGGATCTGTTTTGGTTTTACAACGTGCACACGCTCACGTTGTCTCCAACCTGATCATCTCTCACGCTGCAGAGTAAAATGCTGTCCCCAGGATACCTATAAAACTGCTGCTTTCTTCTTCATTTCTCTCCTAAGTGTGAAAGCTTAACACGTGTGCAATTTTTTAAAAGGCCCGTTAATTAGCCAGACTGTTAATTGTCCACTAAAATAAAAGAGCTCTGTGGAACAAGGAATCTTAGATATTTTAACAACCGAAAGTGTCAAATCTAAAAAAAAGGTACCGGGACTCATGGACATGGGCAGTTGACTCCAGCAAGTGGGGACCACTACATGGGGCCTGGCAGAGATGCACCATGCAGCTTGGAGGGTTAGAGGGAAGATGGCAAGGCCGGTGCTCAGAGGTCAGCTCCTGTCATCCACACCCAGCAGTCTTCTGCCATTTAGAAACACCCTAGTGAGTGGGGTATGGTCAGAAACATGGAAGACAAAGAGGTACACTGTATAACAGGCTCTGGGAAGCAGGAGTGAATGGTTTCTGTGTGGACAGCACAGGCTGAGCAGTCCCCTGCCAGTGGATCTGGGGAACTCCCAGGGCAGAGAATTTAGAGGGACAAGGTCTTCAGTAGGGTCCCAAGGCCCTAAAACAGAGAGGTTCATTAGTGCTTGGGAAAGAGTGAGCACCTTAGCATGAGTCAGAATGGTGTGACTCATGAGTGGGACTGACCTGGAACCTTGGGGATTCACTTGTGCTGGTTAGTAAACAGCTGGGAATTCCTTTAGGATCTTGCATCAGGAACCAAATTACTGTGAGCAAAATGCATTCTATATCGCTTTCTTCCCTGGGTTTGGTGCTTGTATCTTTTGACTGGTGAAGTTACTCAAGATACTAACTTTCAGCTGCAAGGACCAGTCTTAGTAACTCTTCCGGTGTCCACAAAGGAGTATTTGAACTCCCAAGTCAGGGAAACCGAGGATCAGCATGGTAGGTGACTGGCCAAAGCTGGATGAAAAACAGGGAAGGCTGGGACAGGTGCTCAGTCCTCTGACTGCAACACTGATTCTGCCACACGAAGCTGAGGGTTTCCCTTGGAGGAGCCTCCTGTGTCTCTAAGAATCATTCCCCATCGTGTCCTTCATGTGCAGGACTCGGAGGAGATTTGTGTGGAAGCCAGGTCCCTTTCTGTTGTTCATGTTAAACAAAATGCCCTTTTAAATAAAGCCCAGGGCTGGAGAAGATGCGGTAGTTGATCCCTGAGGCTAGGTGAAGGTTAACAAGGCCTTTGGAATTACCAGACTCCCTCCTGATGGCTGTTTATGCCCTTATCATTTGGATCTACTTGAACTATTATTTCTCCTATATATAGTTGATTTCACATACATACACACACACACACACACACACACACAAACATGCATACACATATACCTATAAAAAGTGACTTCATTCAGTTTTGAATACCCTTGATCTTACTTCACAAGGTGAAAAAATCTCCATTTCTTGCCCAAAAATAATATCCTGGGAGTTATCCTGTCTTAGAGAGTAGTTTGTATTGAACTTCTGGGCTCTGCAGAATAGCTCTCCCAAATATTTGTTCCTATGTATTACAGACACAGGAAAAAGTTGGGGCAGTGAGCACACATCAAAGTGTATTCCCTAGCTGGATGTGGTTACACATGCCTGCAGTCCTAGCCCTGGAGAAGCTGAGGCAGGATCTGGGAGTTAGCCTAGGTTAGATGGCAAGACCCTATCTTAGAAAACAAAAGCCAATCCACAAAAACGTCGGCTGGATATGGCAGGAAGATACCACGAAGGAAGATGGCAAGAACTGCCTCTAAGCGGTTGCCTTGGTGGCTTCTTTATTACCCTCCTTGTGGTTTTCATACTGCTCACTGTCCCTCTGCCTGGCCCACAGAGTTCTCCACATTTTTATTTATTTATTTTTACTCACTCTAATCTTTGGGGCTAAGATAGTTTGATTCATATGTGATCTCTATGACCTAGAACACATTTTGTTAGCCTCTGTTTTCCTATGGTGATGATGCCCAGGGGACTTAAGCAGAATGCCAGATAAACTTGGATGTATGAAAAGTGGCCCTGCCAGCCTAATATAAAAGGTTGTTGTCACTCAGGCCCTGGGTGTGATGACAGGGGATAATGAAGACTGGGGGTGACATGCTATGTCATGTTTCCACTTCAGCTCACAATGGTTGGGAGAACACAAGTTTAATGTTAAATAACATCCTGCTTTTTTTTGGTAAAATCTGAAAACCAAAACATGAAGGTAATATCTTCTGACTTTTTGATTTTGTAAGTTATTTAAAAATTCTAAGCCCATTGGGAAACCAAACAACATGCATCTGTGGTTCGGTGACGGAGCCAAGGACTGACACGGAGCGCCTGCAGGCCCATCTCAGGAGCCCATCTCTCTTTTCTTCTTTTAAAGGGAGATGGTGCTTTCTCAGTAGGTAATCATGACTTTGAAAACTTCCCTCTTCAACCAGATAGCTGATGCCAACCCTTCCTAGAGATACTCTGCCTTCAAATTGGCTCCCATGATATGAGTTGAATTCTAACTTGTGGTGTGACCTTGGCAAAGTTCTAAGATGTTCTCCTCACCTGCACAGGACTACCGCTGGTTGCTTACCGTGGTAGGCATGGGCTTTGGGACTAAGAGCCCTTCATTTTATGCTGACTTCTTATATAAACTGGAGCATATTTCTTTAGGCCACTCTGAAGCTTGGTTTCCTCATCTGCCATGTGGAGATGGTAATGGTTCCCAGTGGACTTGGTAAGGGTTTTTAAAGACCAGAGGAAATGCATATAAAGATCTTGATGTCTTGCCAAGTAAATGTCATCACTAAGTTTCTATTTTACAATAAAGTTGTATGGAAATATCAGAATTTTTTTTTTCTTTTTTGACAACCAAGGTCACCAGATGGACACATCTCTCACAAAGAGATGTAATTCATGCGGGACAATTGCCAAGCAGATGGGGAGATCTTTTTATTTTTACTAAGGAGACTGTATTTCTGTGTGTCAGGGCTGTGGCGAATAGTGACCTGGGAGAAGAAGTGGGAATGCGAGAGTGGACCAGATCAGCTCGAGCAGGGAAGCCTGGAGAGAGAGGCATCTGGGGTGGAGGTCGTCTGTTTCAGCAGAGCATTAGAAAATCTCTAGGTGTTAAGTGTGGGAGCCACACCCTCGAAGCTACTATCTCAGTGATTCTCAAATAAAGTCCCAGAGTTTGTGTGGCTTATCACAGCAGGCTGATTCCCTCACAACTCTGGAGGCTAGAAGTCCAAAGTCAAGGTGTTAGCAGAGCCAAGGCCATTTCCTTAGCCTTTGCCAGTTGTTGGGGAGTTCGTGGTACTGGTTTGAAGTTGTGTGTTTCATTCTTTGCCTCTCTACTTCTCTGACCTTCACCTGCATACCTGTCTCTGATTTCTTCTTCTCATTATCCTGGTGATATTGGATTAAAAGCCATCCCAACCCCTGTCTGACTTGACTTTACCGTCATATCTTAGTCACACGTCAAGGACCCTGTTTTGAACTCAGATCACATCACAGGGCTCAGGGATTATTAGGACCTCAATGTGTCTCTGTAGGTGACACACAACCTGTAACAGTGACCTCAGGCAAGTCAGTTAACCCTCAGAATGTCCCTTCTGCCCTCTGTCTGCCATGCCCATCTCCTGGAGCTGTTCAGCAGATCAAATGCAATAATGCTGGGGAACCTTCTGTGAAACACGGAACACTTTATAAGCACGCACGAGTTTGCTCTCACCCTGAGGGGATGTGATAAGGTCAGAAGTGATTGTTGAATGTGTGTCTTCCTCTGGAGCTATCATAAAAATAAAAGCTTGTAGTATTTATTATTAATAACCTGCTTGCTGGATCCCTGGAGACCATGGGGCCTGCTGATGGAATCCTTGGACATGCCTCTTCTTTTTCCTTTTGTGAGTGCTCCCTCCCTCTGTACAGAAAGGATGCCCATGAACTCTGGCATGAGAAGAAAATGATTGTGCTGTTTTCCCTCTCAAAGGAAAGAAATGTTCCACGAGGGCTATAGTTGGTTAGTCTCAAAGTATCTTGCTTTCAAATACATGCTTATACTCAGAGCAGGTACATTTCCTTGTTTAAGGCCTGCATATTTCTGAAGGGCTAAAATGTTCACTCAGAGCTCTTTTGTCCTGGGGAAAGGAAGAATGCCCAGGGTTCCTGGCTTAGTGTTCTGTGCTTACCTTCCTAGCTCCCAACAACTGTACATTTCCCTTTATTCTCACTTCTTCATTTTTGTTTCATATGTGTGGGCATTTTGTTTGCAGGTATATCTATAAAACATGTACATGTGTTGCCGTGGGGCCAGAAGAGGGCATGGGGTCCCCTGGAACTGGAGTTCCAGTCAGCTGTGAGCCACTCTGCATGTGCCAGGAATTGAACCTGGGTCCTCTGGAAGGACCACTCACTAGGACCACTGAGCCATCTCTCCAGCCCCTCTTTCTTTTCTCTAGGCACCATTTTGGTTACATTTGCATTATGTTTCTTCTTAAATCCTGTTCCCTTTCCGCTTTCCACCCTTATTGTCTTCCCTTTTTCCCCACTTCACTTCTGCTCTCTTTGAAGAACTCAGATGCACTCTCCCGTTTCCTGATCATACCCTTTTACTAACGGCCTGGATGATATTCTGGGCTCACCTCTGCTTTCTTTTTATTCTAGAGTCCTACAGTCCAGCCCATAGTACACTCTTCCACTCTTGTGTGACAGTTTATAATCTGTTTTATGGACCTTAAAACTATTCAATCTCTTTGCTCCCTAAAGGAAGATTTCTGACACTAAATTGAATCCAAAGGGTTCTGGTGGTGGCACCATTCCTTTATGGCGGCTGCTTATTTATGTCCCTTTATTGTGTGGTGGTTGATTTGTGTTGTTGAGATTCTGGGCCTTGCTCCAGGCAGGAGAACACAGGGCAACAGAGGGCAGGAAGAAGACTTCCTTCATGGCCCGGTTGAGACCACTTGACCCCAGCACTGGCTTGCTCGCACTGGGAGGAAGAAGGCAAAGCATTTTGCTATTCTTCTGTAAAGATGTGAGTCTTCTTATAAAGCTGTTAAGTGACATCAGGGTTGCAAGATTCTCCATTGCCCAGTTCAGCAATTACTTTTTGAGATCCCATCAGGAACCCAGCACAATGCTAGTTCAGACATATCTCTTAAATCAGAAGCTCTGACTTGTCAATGTCCTGATAATCATGGAACCCATCTCTAACTAGAGGCTGTGGTGAGCACCTAACCTCACCTCATGGGGCTGAGGGAACAGACGGACAGGGTCCTTTGGGGCAGCAACTTTGAACTGAGAGCTGTGGAAAGGGGTCAAGGCAGAAGGGAAGGCAGAGGGGGCAGGGTTACAGCAGAGGAGCCATGAACAGAAATGCCTTCAGGACAGATAGGCAAGTGAAGATCTAAAGCCCAGTGAGATCTGACTGGTGGCGAAAGGAAGAGACAGAGGCCATGTTTCCTCTGGGAAGGCATAGCAGTGTTGAAAAACATTTTAAAAAAGAAAGCAAGCCACCTGAAATACGAGTAAGCCACTCTTCAGAATTGGCATCATACCATATTTACACATTTTAAGCTTTTCTGAAATATACATATAGTAAAGTACCTGAAGTACTGAAGCATTTATCTGAAGTGTATATCTCCTTGGATTCTTTTTTACGTGAATAGACTCTATGCTTATAAAGATTGTGATTCCTTTTTAACATCACATCACATCAAAACAGTCTTGCATTTTAAGTACTTTAGAATATGCTATTTACCGACTGAACGCTATTCTGTCTCTTCAGTTTGTTCATTTCTTTTGTTTTCATTTCCCCCTGTTGTACTGTGCATGGAATGTTATTGTGTATAAATATTGGCGCATGCCTGGTTATCATCCTAGCAGTTCTAGAAGTAAAGCGAGATGAGCATAGCAAGGCTGTAGACATGTATTACTAAATTGTCAAGATGGGGGGAGGGGCGTTCAATCCTTTACATGGGAGAGAATTCCTGAATCCCCTGTCTGACCTCTCATTCATCGAGATCTTTTGGGGAAGGGGAGGCCACTCCTGTTAAACAAGGGATCATCAAGAAGTGTTAGGGTCCAGGGCCCCTCCTGCAGGTTGGCCCTGGGCAAGGAACAAAGCCTGAGCCTTTGCTCAGCTTCTCCCCATTTGTCATAATGAGGTTCATTTAAGGCAGTTAAACACCCCTGCGGCTAGAGAGATGGTTCATTGGCCAAGAGCGATTGTTGAGCTACTTGGGGACCTGAATTTGGTTCCCAGAACATACCCAGAGCAGCTCACAACCAACTGTGGGGACCTGACACCCTCCCCCACGCACGTGCTCGCACACACACCCAAATACTCATAAATAAATACAGAAGATTTTTTAAAAGAGCTAAATGGTTTCCCAGACCGAACATGTCTTCCAAGTTGCCCCTTCCTGTTACTGCTTTCCCCACTGAACCTTCCCATTTCCCATAAGGAATGGGTGTTCAGGATTGGTTTGTTGAATTAATAAACGTGTGATTTTATAATCGATGCTGCCTAGGAATTTTGCACCTTCTCTGTACCTGTCTTTTTTCCCTCTGCACGTGTTTGTTTCTGTATCTCTCCCTTTTGGTTTGTGTCTGTTCCTTTCATGAAAGAAAGAGCAAATGAGGGTCACTGCTAGAAAAAAGGAAGGTTCTACTGATACCTCATCCTGTCTTTCCTTCAAAACTGTAGCTCCTTGCAAGGGTTCTGGGCTCCTTGAGCTGTTTAAAATGGCTGGCTTCCTGTGTGCTTCCTTGTTTATATGTCTGAGCAAAATGGAAGATTCAAAGGAAGGTATTTTGCTTTCTCCTTGAGCAGGAATGCTGAGCAGAAAAGCCCTTCTAGCGGGTGTTGCTAATGAAGCTAGCTCAAGGCAGACTGGCTGGAAGCACAGGCTGACTGAAACTCACTTCAGATAAATGCATTCTGCCACGTTCCCTCTTGGGGACAGACATGGCACAGTCCCAGTGGGTCATTCCATCTGTCCCCTGGAGCCAGGATTACTTCCTATATCATCTTTACAATGACTATTCTTTAACATGACTTTTAAATAAAACATAATGTGCAAGTAGGCCTGGCGAGTAGAGAAATCTTTTGGTTGAAATGGAATCTTACAGCTAGGAGGAAACTAAAAAAATAAACAAAGAAAGGAACTGCATAGAAGGGAACATGAAAGAGGCACCTCTGCTTACTTTGTTCTTCTTTCTCCAGCAGGAGGCCAGTCTCAGTCAGCCCACACATTAGTGAGTTCTCACGCAAGCCTAAGGGAAGGATGGTCTGCCTTAGGTATGGGTCTGGTGGCGCTGTGAAGAGCCCCCAGGTGTGGCATCAAACTACAGGAGGAAAGGAGCGATAGCAAAGAAGCAGCAAGGAGGAAAAGGAAGTTTTAAACCAACTCATCATCACAAGACACAATCTTAGGTTATTGAGAGTGCTGGGAAAGAGACCCGAGAGGAGTGAGGAGGCCAGAAAGTGGGGCTGTGAGTCACGGGCCAGGCTGGCATTCTGCAGGACCCGTCCTAAAGCATTATTGAGCCAGTCATGCTCTCTTCCTTCAACAAGCTTTCACTGCAGCTGGGGGGAAGGCCACGTGGAGTGGGTATTTGGGTAGTGGGCAGTGGTGAAGTGTCATGGTGTGGAGAGCACACAGGGGGCTCCGCTGTTGCTCTGCAGAAGGAAAACCCAGGTTAGACTGGAGTCGGTGAAGATTGCCTGGAGAAAAAGAGCACTTACACAGATCCTGGAGACTGTGAGATCTGGACAGGAAGGCCCAGGCATTTCAGGTTCTGGCTCTGTTATAGTTGCCAATGTCCAGCGGAGTGGGGTTTGTGTTGCCAGGATTAGCACCTTAGAAGGTAGTTAATTGATCCTACATTTTAAGAAAGTGAACTCTTCTCTTCACACATGACAAAGATAAGGGGTGTCCACATGGTGCTACGTGACCTCAGGACACAGCTCCCGATTATGTGCCTCAGAAGCATGGTGTATTCAGCTTTCTGGGAGTAGAGCCATCTTCCTGGAGATGATGAACAACTGCCGAGTCCATGGGGCTGATGTAGAAAAGCCAGAGCTGGCCTGTGCAATCACACTAGCGGATAGGTGGCAACACAGGTAGGAATATTCAGTGGCTCATATACGCAGCTCTTTTGTTCTCTGTGTAGGCATATCTACAAACAGAGATGAATTATAATCAATAGGAGCCTTTATTCAAATGTGGAATAAGTAGGGCGAGAAGGAAGTGTGGGGGAAGGCAATAGCTCAAATAGACTTCTTTCTTTCTTTCTTTCTTTCTTTCTTTCTTTCTTTCTTTCTTTCTTTCTTTCTTTCTTTCTTTCTTCTTGTCTCTTCCATGAGACCAGAGTGCACTTCACCAAAATACTAAAATTCTAAGGTTTATAGCCTCCATTGCACATTGAAATTACATTTACCAATAGAACCAGAATGCCAAATGTCTCCTGGCTAGGGCCATCTTATCCCACCAGCCCCTTAGCCTTCCTTCTCTCTTCTTCTTTATGCCCATTAGTGCCATTTCCCCTGACTTGTTAATATACTGTTCTACTCCTATTGCCTTTTTTTCCTTTCCCTCCATCTTGGGAAAGCATGTCCCAGGAGCATCCAAATATCTACTCTTTATTTCTCACCTTAGAAGGCTCTCCTCCTGAACCCACTCCTTGCCAGCTAACTGATCATGATTTTTCTTTTTGTTAAAAAGCTGCACAAGAAGAGTTAGCTCTTCCCACTGACACCAAATCCTCCTAAAATCCACCAAATATTCCTAAAATCATCTTAGTCCAGCTCATACCAGCTTCCCATGCCCACCTCTTAAAACGTACCCCTGGCCAAGTCACTTAGTGGCCTCTTCATTGCCAGTTCAATAGTTAAGTCTCAGCCCTCCTCTCGACTGACCCATTTAGCAACCTTGGGTAGCCTAGATCAATTCCACTCACCAACACTGGATACATCTCTCATCACCCACCGGTCTCTTGCTCATTCTACACACACACACACACACACACACACACACTTACCCTAATCAGAGTCTATTCTTCCAGAGTCCCAGAGGACAGACGTGCAGAACCCATCCACTGCCTCTTTACCTGTGTGTGCAAGATGGGGACTCTTGAGAAATGCCTAGTGGTGTCTGTGATCACATGCAGAATGTTAAGTTTTAATTACCTCAGAATTATGAAGAAAATCTAAGTAAACTTTGAAAACTCAAGTAACTGCTTTGAAGATCACACCTTGTGCGGACCTGAACGAAAATACTAAGTAAACACAAGTGTTTGGAGATTGGGTCTAGTATGACAGCCAGACTTTGTACAAATGAGTCCATGGCATCTAGACACAGCAGCTGTCCAGGACTGTGAGACAAACAGACACAGAAGAGATGAGGACTGGGGTGGAGTGATAAAAATGAAAAGTGAAGCCCTGGACAAAGCAGAAGGAACTGGCTATGGACTCAAAAGCACTGCTTTTAGAGTTGAGATTGCCTAGAGTCCAACATAAGCTCAGCCGGAATAGCTGGGCAACTTTGGGCAAGCTGTTTGATTTCTCTGAGCCTTGGCTATTTTGCATGAAAAGAACAAACAAAAATTAGCATAACACAAAAAAACAAAATTGCAGAACTGATGTGCCTCTCCCTTGAGATGCCAGTGATTGAATGAGACCATGCACGCATTGTTCCCTGCAGTTCCTAGCGTGTTAGGGTGCTCTGGACACGTGAACTCGAATATTCCTGCCATATTCCCGGCTCTGAGAACAGCAGAGGCCAGCACAGATGGTGAAAGGTTATGATATGGACACGCTGATGATCCTTGGGCTCAAATAAACAATAGGAACAGCCAATCCTGGTAGACAGAATGGAACCACAGTCAGCGCTGGGAGTTTCTGTAGGTCAAGCATTTTTGTTGTTGTTCTCGCTTTTTTTTTTTTTTTCTTTGCAGGGGTTGGGGGTGGACAGATATTCTGAGATTTACATAGAGAGGCATCTGGGAACACTTCCCAGGAGTGAGGGAAGGAGGTCAGGTCACAGGGAGGTTGAGGTGCCATGCAGTTTCCCCTAAAGCCTCTCTGAGGCTTGAACGGGTCTTCAGAGCAACTCCAGCTGAGACACTGGAAAGGAGCTTTCTTTCTTTCTTTCTTTCTTTCTTTCTTTCTTTCTTTCTTTCTTTCTTTCTTTCTTTC
>NW_026586550.1:12309354-12329284 GCF_907164565.1 Psammomys obesus
TTCTTTCTTTCTTTCTTTCTTTCTTTCTTTCTTTCTTTCTTTCTTTCCTTTCTTAATTAAATTTTTATTTTTTATATTAGTTACAGTTTATTTACTTTGCATCCCAGATGTAGCCTCCTCCCTCATTCCCTCCCAATCCCACTCTCCCTCCTTTATCTCCTCCCATGCCCCTCTCTAAGTCCACTGATAGGGGAGGTCCTCCTATCCCTTCCATCTGACCCTAGCTTATCAGGTCTCATTAGGACTGGTTGCAAAGTCCTCTTCTGTGGCCTAGCAAGGCTGCTCCTCCCTTGGTGGGAGGTGCGGGGGGAGAGGTCAAAGAGCCAGACACTGAGTTCATGTCAGAGACAGTCTCTGTTCCCCTTACTAGGGTACCCACTTGGATACTGAGGAGCTTTCTATTCTCCAGTGGCCAGCCACTGGGAATGCAGCCTGCTCCAGGGGAAGGGTCTCTCTTAGCAGTTTGCTTCTGATTGCGCAGCTCCTGGAAAAGACCCACCCCTTACTGTTGGGTCCACAGAAGGCAAAGCACTCATAACTGATTAGATAGAGCCATTGGTCCTGAAAGGCTAGTTGAGCAACTGCCTTCAGTATTCACTTCAGGACTGTTTCCTGTTTTCCCCCTGGTCCAAAGCCAGGTGTTTGAAGGTCTTTTGAGTATCTGCTCAGCAGTCAGAATGTGAACCTGAAATCTGTGCAAGGGTGCTATAGCTGTGACACTAAATTCCTCACGGAGAGTACACATTTAGTTAGGTGTTGAATTCATCTCTGTGGGATGGACTTTAACAGACAAGAAGACAAAATGACAAAATGTTAAAAAACAAATGGGGCTGTGGTGGTGACGCAGTGGGGAAGGGCACTTACTGAGCAAGCATGAAGGCATGAGTTTGGATTCCCAGCTCTCATGTCAAAAGCCTGGCATGGCCACATCCACTTGTAGTGCTACGGTTGTGGAGACAAGAGGGTTGTTGAGGCTTGCTGGCCAGTATAACCCCTGAATAATGGTGAACCCGGGTTCAGTGAGACTCCCTGTATCAAGAGAATAAAGTGGAGAGTGATAGAGAAGATACATGCTGTCCTCCTGTGGCCTTCTCACTTGCACATAGGTATACGATAAATATGTTCCACACTTACATACAACACATAGTAGTTGCGGTGTGTTTATAGGGGACAGTGATACTTTGTTGTATGAAAATAACATGTAATGATCACATTACAGTAATTACCCTATTCATTGCCTTAAATGTTTACGTTGCAAACATGAGAAATCTTTTTTTCAGCTGTTCTGAAAGATTCAATAAAATGTTCAGTTTTCAATAATAGCGATTTTCATTGTACTAGGCTATAAAACATTAGAACTTATTCAAACTATTTATCTGTATTTTGCACCCAGTAACCAATCCTTTACCATCATTTTCTTTTCTGATCCTTGCTCCCCTTCTGGCTTCTAGTAACTGTTATTCTACTCTCGGCTTCTAAGAGACCCGCTTATTGGCTTAGACATAATGGAGAAAATGCAATCCTTATCTTTTTGTGCCTGGCTTGTTTCACTGAACATCCTGTTCTCCAGGATTGAAAAGGGTAGGTTTCATTTTTTTTGTGTTTGTGTGATTTAAAAAAATAATGAAATGTCCATGATTTTTAAAGGACTAGTTTTATTTTCACCCCTGATTTTGTGCCTTAGAGAGTGGCTGGGGAGAGAAAGTCCACGTGTACGTTGTAGTTGATGGGAGGAGGAGCTCTGAGTTGGGTCACCAAAGTGTGCATCAGCCCTTTCTCATGTTTATAATGTGAAGCCCAGCACTCTAAACACCTAGGGTCAGGACCTCCTCCATAGCCTCATGATGGTGGTTATGCCTAAAGCATGCGATTGCCTAGGAATTGGCAATGATCAGCACTCTCCCAGAAATCTGTGACTCTGAGAGGAAAGTATGTGGCATCTGTCAGATGACTGACTCTTTGGTCCTTCAGACAGCCTGAAAGCCCACTAACTAAATACTAATTAAAACCATTAACTGTGTATGCACACGCATAACAATGGGCAGCCAGGAGCACGCTCCCAGATGCTCTTCTGCACGCAAGTTCTCACTTTTATTTGCTGTGTGTATTACAGTGGAGAAATGAACACACTGGTGGGTGGAAAAGAGCGATTGTTTATGGCGGAGAGTGGGCTGATGGGAGGATGGGGTGTTGGAGGCTAGCTCTGATAGTGTATTTAGTGATCCAAGGAGAAGATGTGGGCTCAATGACGAGTTAAACCAGGCATACACTCACACACACTTAGTGGGTAAAGCAAGCTCCAACAGCTTCACACATACACATACACACATGCATACATACACACATACATACATAATATTTGGTAGACGGAGTAAAGCTGCAGCCACCACACATACATACGTCCACACATTTGGTAGATGGAGCAAAGAGCCAACAGCTTTATTTTTTTCTCCCACAGCTTATATATCCCACAGCAAAATCTTTCAAGCAGTACAGAAATCACTTACATTCTGTTTTTTCTTTAAGTGAACAATTACAGTAAGTATATGTGAGAAAAACATGTTCCCCAATACCGTCACCTGATCAAATGCTTTACATATAATGGATGAAAGACAAGTTGTTCTCAAGAACCCACATACATTCACAACGAAGCAACTTATTACAGATAACAAAGTGTAAGCAAGTAAGGTAATTTTCTTAGCCAGTTTCTCCTACTGGCTGGCTGCAATTTGTGGCTACAAAGAAAGAATCAATTATTTTATTATTTATCTTAAAAAGGAATCTTATAAAATTTTAAAAGAAATCATAAATCTAAACTTGTATATGAAAACAGTCATTTCTACTTTAAATCCTCAGGGTGCATATCTATTTATTAACAATTTTTTTTCATTAAATCATAATGGAAACTGAGGGCAAAAATGGGTACAAGAAATTAATCATCATCTTGATCACTAGTCCAGCTTCAGCAAGAGAGGTATGTCAGCCAGTGCCAATCAAGCTGCCATTATTCTTATTCTCTGACCTCAAAAAAAACCTCTAGCTCAACTACTAAGAGGGTGACGTTTTTAGCTTCAAATTGTTCCCTAATATTTTCTACATCAAAGCTGCTAGCAAAAACCATCTTAACCTAACTTTGCTAACAGTCTTCATCTCCAGATTTTTTTAAGGGTGGTAGACATTAATAACAGTCTACATCTCTAAGTCCTTTCTGAGGGTGGCGGATGAATCATTAGTCTGCTCCAGCGGCAACCACCATTCACTGCCATCTTATTGCCAATGATACTGCCCAGTGAGGGCCTGGAAGCCCCCATAGCCTTTTCACACAACTCATTATGAGGAAAGGGGTGACCATGAAGGCAACTCGCGGAGCAATGCTCCACGACTGCGTAAAGTCCTCAGGACACGTAGTCCTCCGGGCTCTGCCTCTCCAAGGCACACTCATCGTAGTTGCGCTAACCATGGGCCACATTCCTTGAGTTCTAAAGCTGTTTTGCTGTTCCTCCTACACAGCTGCCAACAATGTGGAGTGAGAATGTGGTACAGGTTAGCACAGGGTCCCTTTTATTTTTGTGTACTGCCTCTTTCCAAGATCTCCTGCATATGTCAACCCATGTGACAATTACCTAAGCATTTGTGGGACTTCCTTCTGCAAACCACTGACTTGTGACTTAAGTTTTCTCTGGTGTTTACTTTTGCAGGCAATTTTTGCTTTGTGTCTCTAGATGCATCTCTGATATTTGAACTAAATTTGTAAACATTTAATCTGGTAGGAAAGATCATTAGTAGAGACCTTCAACTGGGAGGTTCCACCTAGGTCAAATATAATGAGGCGGTGTACCAGTTGCAGTTACAGAACCCCAGAGCTCGTATCTTATTCAGTACGTACTTTCTGTTTATCTTAAGATATATGTCCCTGTGTCCCATGGCTGGGATTTGAGAGTCTATCTTCCTGTTTCCAAGCTGTTTCTTGCTCATAATTTGATGCATCCTTGGATACTGACAGGTACTTTTCCTTCAAGATTTTTCAGTGTTGATTGACACATCACTTCTCGCTCTGTGTGCTGGCTGATGAAACAGCTATTTGCTTTCCTTTATTCCTTTAAACCACCTAACTGTGATTTTAATAGCTAACAAGAATAAACTAGACCTGTGGTTGTGTAATGGACTCGCTCGCAATGAAGAGGTTTAGCTGAGGTCTGTGTTTGAAACTGCTTGCAGCCTGCAAATCCTGACCCATCATTTCAGGGTTATTGGAATGTGCCTTGTGAATTGCAAAAAAGCACCTCCGCCCCCATTACAGCTATCTTGATGGCGCCTGCATAGAAGTTGTCAAAGTTAGACCTTTACTATTAAATGAAAAAAGACAAGGAATTAAAAGCATAGTAGAAACCTTTGATGACGCTGATTTTAACAGACAGGAACAATGTCTGTGCTAGAAATAGACTGGATTAATCCTATTTCTTACTCCAGTAAGTAATAGTCATGTTCTTGGCAAAATGCTTTAAAGCCACAGTTTCTGCTAGCATTTGTTCTTAAGAAGCCATGAGGAAATGAGCCTCTGTTACTCCGCACATTCTTAGTTATAAGAAAGCCATGGTTATTGTGTTATATTTAGAAGCCCAGGGTTCTGGGAGTATATTTAGAAATGGTCATGTTGTGGGTTTGTGTTAATGAAGATATGTGAGAGGGCTCATTTAAAAAAAGATGGAGGTTATCTGTAGGAAGGAGGCCAGAAGAGAGGGCACACCCTAAGCAGCAGCAGGAGCTCTTAGCCCTTAAGAGTTCAGATGGGACAAGACCAGAGTAGCAGTTCAGGGATGGGTGGCCCCAGGGCTGGGGACCCAGCTTAATCTTTGCAAGCAAACATTTATATCTATATTGCCCCCAGCATTCCTCTCCCCCTTTGCTCTCCCATTTTGTTTAGTGAAGAATTTTAATGCTTTTACCATTTCTCATCTCTATTCAGTGTCTTCTAGTTAGCTTTAGCTGTCAACTTTACACAGCCTAGAATCATCAGTGGGAAAACCTTAACTGAGGAATTTTCTAGATCAGATTGACCTGGGAAATGTCTGTGGGACATATTTCACTGTTAACTGATTCAGAAAGGGCCAGCCCACCGTGGGCAGCACCACCACAGAAGACCAGTGGTCCTGAGGTGTCTGAGAAAGCTAGCTAAGAACGGGGAAGGGACCAAGCCAGCTGGCACATCTCCCATGGCTTCCGCTTCAGTGCCTGCCCTGATGTCCCTGTATGATGTTCTGTGACCCGGAAGTGTTACCCAAGTAAGCTCTTTTCTCCCCAGAATTGCTTTTGGTTTGTGGTGTTTGCCAAAGCAACAGAAAGGCAGCTAGAACAAGCAAGGAACTAAACAACTCCAGTAACTAGAGAATGTTCTACTTTACTGAAGAAAGCTATCTAAAAATAATAAATATTTTCTTAGCTTCAGTGGCATTATCAATTCAGGTAAGTATTACTATTCTGAAAATCACTGTGTATGTAGCTACCAGAGTTAAAATGACATTTTTTAATGCTGTCTTCTTTTTTAATCTCTAGAGGAAAACCTGGCTAGGTATACAAGGTAAGATGGTAACATCATCTTCTTCTGGCAGCCAACCACATCACCAGTTATGTGACAACCTGATGTTGTGTGTATTTGATACTATTGATTACAACTGTACGATATCACTTATGGTATTTTCCAGACAAAATTGCTTATTGTTAATCCATTAGACTTTAAGCAGATCTTCCAGTTTTGAGGAAGTACAGAAACAAGTTAAGTGTCACTACCAGGAAATGATCACCCAGATCTGGAAGATGAGACATATGTACAGGATGACTCGTCTGGAATCTTCACAATTAAGGCTCAAAAGGCAGAGCCTGCTGGAGTCAGATAGACGTAAAGGTCATGACAGTCAGATGCTAGCATGCCAGGGCAGACTGCTTTGAAATTTACTAGGAAGGATTTGAATGTGATAAAAGTCTTAGATGATGTGAAAATGCACGGAAGTGAAAAACAAGTCTTTGACTGAAAAAAAAATGGCTTCTGGATAGATGGACTGTAAATGTCACATTGATAAATAAACAGGTCCACACACATTAGAAGTAAAACCAGAGAAGAAAATACCCGGAGATAGCAAGAGTTGATTCTCATGTGATAGAATTGTGAGGTTTTATTTTGATTTTTTGTTTTTGTTTTCTAGGTTTCTTTTTTTTTGATAAGTAATTTTTTATTTTTTATTTTTAATTATACTTTATTTACTTTGTACCCCCCCTCTAGTTCCCTCCCTCCTCCCCTCCCAATCCCTTTCTTCCTCCCCTTCTCCACACACTCCCCTCACCAAGTCCACTGGTAGGGGAGGGTTTCTATTTCTTCCTTCTGATCCTAGTCTGTTAGGTCTCATCAGGAGTGGTTGAATTGTCTTCCTCTGTGGCCTGGTAAGGCTGCTCCCCACTCAGGGGGAGGTGATCAAAGAGCAGGCCAATCAGTTCATGTCAGAAGCAGTCCCTGTTCCCATTACTATGAAACCCACTTGGACACTGAACTGCCATGGGCTACATCTGTGCAGGGGTTCTAGGTTATCTCCATGCATTGTACTTGGTTGGAGTATGAGTCTCAGGAAAGACCCCTGTGCTCAAATTTTTTGGTTCTGTTGCTCTCCTTGTGTACCTCCTGTCCTCTCCAGATCTTACTATTATTTCCCACTTCTTTCATAAGATTTCCCTGCATTCTGCCCAAAGTTTGGCCATAAGTCTCAACATCTGCTTTGATAGTCTGCAGGGCAGAGCCTTTCAGCAACTTCTTCTGTTCCTCCCCTCTTCCTCCTCTTTTGCTAAGGGTTGTTTTGCCTGCATGTCTATGTACCACATGCATGCCTGTTTTTCACAGAGCTCAGAATTCCCCGAAACTGGAATTACACAGAGTTGTGAGCCATATTGTGGGTGCTTGAAATTGAACCCAGCTCCTCTGGAAAAGCAGCCTCTGTGCACACACACACACACACACACACACACACATACACACACACACACACACACACACACACACACACTCACTCACCAAACCTCACCATCATAAAAACCCATCAAAATGAATTAACACTTAATTTTTTATTATGATACCTTGGTTCTTTTGGAACACTTAAACCCCTTGTCCCAGTGTCTAATACCTTTGCCAAAACTCAGAAGTTGACACTAGTACATTATCATTACCTAAGTCCCCAAGTTCATGAAATGTTATCATTTTCACTTTCTGTGCCAATGTCTCTTATCTGATCCAGTACGCCACATGGCATTTACTCATCAAATCTCTATAGTGTTCTCTGATTTATGCCAGTTTCCATATCTTTTCTTGTTTTCCATCTTGACAATAGTTAAGAACACTGCTCATCTGTCATGTATAATGTTCCCCAGTTTTTAACTTGTTTGATGCTTTCACCATCAGGGGATGGGGCATGTAGCTTGTGTGTGTGTGTGTGTGTGTGTGTGTGTGTGTGTGTGTGTATTTGTACATATGCCAAGGCTTACATAGGGAGGTTAAAGAGATTTTTTTTTCACTTCCATCATGTGGTTAACAGGGATGTAAGACTTGATAACCTCCTTTACTGGGTGAGCACCTCACTGGCCCTCAAGCACCCTTCTTACCTCATTGTATCCAAAGTGTATATCGTCTTTGTGACTATCGCTGGTGACGTTAATCTTGGATCACTTGGTTGAAGTAGTGTCTGCCACATCCCGCTGTTATTTTCTAGTGATAATTTTTTTTAAAGTTACTATTTTCCCCTTCCCATACTTTCACTGAGTCCCCAAGTCTAGTCCATATGGTTCTTTTGAAGCCCCAAAAGACAAGAATACCAGTTAATTTTAAATAAGCCAAGAGAAGTTAATTTAGTTCACATTTAAAAGAGCCTTGTAGCTGTGTGTGGTGGCCTGTACTCCCAGCACCCAGGGAGGCAGAGGCAGGTGGATCTCTATTAGTTCAAGGCCAACCTGGTCTACAAAGCAAGTCCAGGACAGCCAGGGCTACACAGAAAAACCCTTTCTCAAAAAGTCCAACCAAACAACCAACCAAAGAAACAAAACAAAACAAAACAAAGCCAAAAAAGCATCATGTTTGATAACAGCACACAGTAGGATTGTGGCATTAGAAGAGATGACAGTGAAATAGGAGGAGCCTCAGAGAAACAGGACTTGAGGCCAGAAAGCCTGGCCCGGCGGGCGTGGCTTCTGCTTCTTCATCCTGACCTGTAACAACTGAGATTCCCCTGCCTGTGCTCAGTCTGAAAAGTCTTTGCTTCCTGAGGGCTGAAGAGATGGCTCAACAGTTATGAAGACTTGCTCATTGCTTACAACTACCCGTAACTCCAGCTCCAGGGGAGCCAGTGCTTCTTCTGTGGGCACCTGCACACATGCAGAGCTTATATTTACACGTGGATATGAATAATGGAAAATAAATCTTTAAAAATAAAGAGAAAAAGCTATGCTTTTTGTTATTAAAGCAAAGGTCCTCCCTTACAGGAGTGCTTCCTGATTCCATAAAGCTTTCCCTTCTAGAAGACTGGCTAGCAGAAGAGAGGGAGGAAGGGATGGGAGCCACTGAAAGAAAACTGTCATCGGCCAAGCTTCCTTCCCTTGCGAGCACCCTTTCACACTCGAGAAGTGGGCTATACTCCCATGAGCCAAGTGACATTTCAGAGTTGCCATCTGGGGCTTCATGGATGTCCAAGTCCTACAAGCTAACTGTAGTCTATTATGTAGTGAACAAGAAAGGCACCAGGGGACAGAGCTGAGAAACATAACTCAGAGACATCTTCTGCTGGGAGACAACACGCCAAGAGCAACAACACCAGAGTCTGAGAGCCATACTGATGCATCTTGTCTCTTCCGGCTCTCTGGTCAGACAGGTTTTATAGCTGACTGGCTCTGTTAGACCACCAGCCTGCAGGCATTCCTGAACTTTCCAATCAAAAGTTTACATTATTTCTAAGGCTGTGTAAGATTACTAATTTTTTTTAAATATTAAATTCTCTTAAATTAAAATACAATTACATAATTTCTCTCTTTCTTCCCTCCAACTCTTTCTTTTTTGACTTCCCCTTCTCTTAAATTCATGGCTCTTTTTTCTCTAATTGTTCTTGTTAAATAAATGTGGATAGATACATAAGTACAATCTGTTCAGGCCATTTAGTGTTGCTTGCATCTGTATGATTTTAGAGCTGACAACTTGGTGTTAGATAACCACTTAGATGGATCATCCCTGGGGAGGACTATTTCTTTTGCTCTCAGCATTCCTTATGTACCTGTAGATCTTTGCCTAGGGATGGGGCTCTGTGAGACTTCCACTTTCCATGTTAGCATGTCTGTTGTACTTGTTCAGGTCTTGTTTAGGCAGCCATACTACTGAGGTTTCATGGATGAAGCGTCCCTCCCTATCATCTCTAGAAGACACAATCTCACAGCAGGTGTCCTGAGCCTCTTAATCCTTCTGCCTTCTTCAGTGTTCCCTGTGGCCTTGGGTGTAGGAATTGGGCTGTGGGTGTATCAGCTGATGCCGGGTCTGGAATGGTCAGTTGTTCACGGAATTTTGAAAAGCATCTTTTAATGCTCTGACCTTCTGGCCTGCCACAACTTCCTTACTCACAGAACTGTGCCCTTCTTTAGTTGTCTGCAGTGTGAGGATGGTTTTGTTACCTAGATGAGGTCTTCTCTATAAACACAGACACTCGTGGACTTGTGTGGCCCAGGCTCCCCTCTCCCTTCTCTGTTAGTGACTCTCTTCTCTCACCCTCCTTCCTGTCATCACGGTGGGAGAAGCAAAGGCTTCCAGTTCTGAAAAATGACAAGAAAACTCACAGGGAATTGGATGGTTGTTGATGTACTATTACATTTCTACAAAGATTTCTTTCTCCTTCTGAGGCTTTGGAAGCCAGTGTAAAGTTTATAAAATGTCATTTTGAGTGGCTTTTTCTACCCATCTCTTCTTACCCCTTTAGATAGAAACTAGAAATTATATATAGCACTCCGCCCTTATTTATACACATACATTTGAAAACAACTTCAGTTGAATTTTAAGAACGAACATTGCAGTGGTTAAAAAACTTTAAGACTAGAAATGTGATTGGGGGAATATTGATCAAAAGCCCGAGCCATCTGTGCTTATCACTTCAGTAGCCCCTCACTGATTGTATTTTGCAGGGACTGGTGGACAGCAGCAATAAATGAATTGTGTCAATATTTGTTGGCTGTGTACAAAATCGATGTGATATATCAGAATGTTTTAGATTGCCAGCAAAGTATTCAAAACTCCTGGATCTTTTCATCATGTCCTGGTCCTTTTGTCAAGAACATTCTAAGGGAGTTGCCTAGGAAACGCCATCTTGCTTGTGTTCCAAGGCAGGGACCTTTCTCACATTAAGAAAATGGTATGCCACAGTCCTCTTTTGTAGTATCTAAACTCAATGGGATTCATAACAACTCTTTAAAAGTTATTATTATTTTCCCTTCCTGGCTGGAGCATATATTTTACCCAGTGTCTCACTGGAACAGAATGATGCATTTTGTGTGCTGCCGAGATTATTCTGGGTTTTGATTAACAGAAAGAAAAGCAATATGTTTCCTCTCTTTAAGCCTCACCTGCTTTTGCCATGAAAGTGAATGCATGCTTGCTTGACAGTTCTGTGTCTCTCTACACGTAGATATTAACTGAACGCACTTGTCCCTGTGGCCCTCAGGACACTTATTCGCAGAAGTCATGAGCACCCTTCATGCTGCTAGGGCCTGCAGCTGGTCATAGCATGGTAGGGGAAGTGGATTCCACATGCTTGTTTACTGTGTTGTAGAGTGAGGCACCACCTGTGAGCAGACATGTTTACCTCCAAGGATGTCAGGATATTTTAGCTTCAAATATCTACAGGAAAAGCAAACTCATGCCCATGAATTAGATGTTACAGGGAGTAAGGTAACATGGACAGCAGTGTCTCCCTGCTCAGAGGTCAGACTATGGGAGGCACCGGCGTGGCTGTGGCCTTTGCCTGGCGTTAGTGGTCTGAGCTTACCACGCCATTTCAGTTCTAGGGCTAATTTAGCCGTGCTTTCTCCTGACGTTTCACCTGTGGCTCTGGTCACAGCCACAGCTCCGCCTCCTCCCTGCTTCCTGGTGTTGGTGTGAGTGCACACGTGTGTGCGCATGCACATAGGCGTGCCCAGGTACTGTGTTCACACGTGTGACTGTGGAGGCCCGAAGTCAAAGCCGGTGTCCTCCTTTATCACTCCTCACCTTATTTTCTGAGGCAAGGTCTCTCGCGGCACCCAGGACTCACTGTAGTGGAGAGGCTGGCTGCCAACAAGTCCCCAGTTCTGTTTATCCCCATCCCACCAGTGCTGGCAATTCAGTCATGCACCACCACACCCAACCCTCCACAAGGGTTCTGGGACTACGTGTGGGCCCTTGTGCTTGCTCAGTAAACATCATACCTACTAGGCCATCTTTCCAGCCCTTGCTTTTTCTAATTTTTTCTTGATCCTTGAGCCAAGAGACTACAGTGCAGCCTCTTTTTCTACCCCAGCTGTAGACATAGTCCTTTTGTGTTTTCTCTACTGGAGTTGGTTTGTCTCAGAGCTGAGGGTGTTATGAGGTCTTTTCTTCCCTTATAAGAATCTTTCACTTTTCATATTTTTTTTTCTTTGCTCTGGTTCAGATACTTCAGTTTTAAACTAATTATTTAGAAGTTTGTTCTGTTTGTCTTACTTCTTTCCAGATCTCCCTTTGACCTTGTCTGATTAAGACATAATGAGTTTCAAGTATATTTAAATGAATTAAGAAAATGAGGGTCTCAGTAGCCAACATTTCTACATTAAAAAAAAAACTAATGACTTCTTTGAGGTCTCGTGTAATTTGTGTAGGTTGATAAGTGTAGGAGGGACTTTCTTATCTGGAGAAAGTGACAATTCAGAGTCTCCCCCCTTCCCAGTTTTGCCCACAAGGAAAATACATTTTCTTAAATGGAAGGGGAACTTGCTGTACTCCAATTCAGTTCTTTGCTAGAACTTTTTCTCTTTGTAATTCAGATTAAGTCTCAGACATCTGTGGGGGTATTTCTATCTAAACTTGAAGCACCATGGACCTCTCTAAGACCGAGTTCAGATATTTCTACTGTCCAATGGGTTTATGAGAAGACTCCCCGACATGGTGCCTAGCACTTACTCAAACTCAACACGCCTCTACAAGCCATATTCTTGTCCATCAAACCAGTTCCTTTCTTCCACTTGACAATTACAGTGAGTGGAACCATCCATCACATTGTCCAAGTTGTGTTTGAGCACTCTCTCTTTAATCATACCCAGACATCAGTCAGTCTTTTCTCCCTTCTCCAACTCATCTTTAATCAATAAACAACTTAAAATCTAGGCCACTACAATTCCTCTCTCAAGTGGTGTATTTCAGGAGCCTTTCCCACAGGGCCTACCTGCTTTTATTTGGCTTACTCCCCCCCCCCCCATATACTGTCATCTGTTCTCTTATGGCAGGGTGTATTTTTAAAAGAGAAATCATAGGGCTGGAGTTATGGCATAGTGCATAAGAGTATTTGCTGTGCAGGCATGAGGACCTGAGTTCAGCTCTCCAATGCCCACATAAAAATCTCTGTGTGGCTGTGTGTGCTAACCAAAATGCTGTGAGTGGGGAGGTGATAGGCAAATTCTGTATATGAGCACTAGGTATAATGCATATGGACTATAGACTGTCTTCACCGTTCTGTGCAAGGATCATTCTAAGCACAGGATTCTTTTATACCAGACAAAGTCTGCCCTTCCAGAGTTGAAGATTGTGGGGTTCCCAAATAATAATCTCAAGACCCTTGAGAGATGACTAATTCTTGAATATCACTGCACTATAAAAAATTCCTTAGGATACCCATAAGTTATATGTTTTAGATTACCTAGTTCATATAAATGGACTTGCTTACATCACATATTTGGTCTGCAGCCAAATTCAATATTCCACTATTAATTTTATACAAAGCACTTTTTGAGACTTATCTTTTATTACCAGCATCAGAAAGTGGCTTTTTGCCAGGTTGTGGTGGCACATGCCTTTAATTCCAGAATTAAGAAGATAGAAGCAAGGATGATCTCTGTGAGTTCAAGGCTCTGTTAGTTCTATTGGTCTACAGAGTGAGTCCCAGGACAGCCAGGGATACATGGAGAAACCCTGTGAAAGAAAGAAAGAAAGAAAGAAAGAAAGAAAGAAAGAAAGAAAGAAAGAAAGAAAGGGAGGGAGGAAGAAAGAAGGAAAGAAAAAGAAAGAAAGGAAGAAAGAAAGAAAGAGAGAGAGAGAGAAAGGAAGGAAGGAAGGAAGGAAGGAAGGAAGGAAGGAAGGAAGGAAAGAAGGAAGAAAGGAAGGAAGGAAGGAAGGAAGGAAGGAAGGAAGGAAGGAAGAGGCTTTATTCAGTGGATTTCTTTTCCACAGAAAGAACATTGGAGAGCATCGCTCAACTCTTACCAGAGAAACTTCTTTTTGCAGTAGATAAAATTAACACAGAGACTACAACTGATGAAGGAGCAGAAAATAGCAGTTTGCAGAGTACTTGGCCCTCGATAGCACACACACACACACACACACACACACACACACACACGCACACGCACACACACACACAGAGTACTCCTTTATTCCAAGAAGACTTGGGGATCATCTCAGAAGAGGGGGTTGGAAAGAGCAAACTGTGATAGATGACTACAGGAAACTGTCTTCTTGAGACAGTAGGTAAACTAAAAATGAGCTAACACAAGCTGTAACCGCATTCACAAGCACAAGCCAGACACAGTCCCAGTAAGGACTGGGAAGGTGGAAACAAAATCCCATCTCCAGCCCAGAAGCTCTTGGAAATTGAAGACTGCTGGGAGAGGCAGCTATTTGGTTTTTTAAGTGTGTTATCTCTTATAAGTTGACTACCTTGCAGTGGGGAAGGCTACATATTCAAGACAGCACAAATCAATAAGACTTGATGGGTGCACAAAACAACAAAGGAATGGGACACAAAGTTGGTTGGGCAGGGGAAGGGGTGTGAATCTGGGAGGAGCTGGGGAATGTGGTAAATATGAGAGCAACACATTGTACCAAATTCCCAAAGAACTAATAAACTGTTTTAATAAAATGTTTTAAAAAGTAAAACAACCTTTTGAACAATAGTAGGCACATAAAACAATGAGAAAACATTAATATGTTGAGCTGGGCCTGTGGCAGCCAACCTCAGCAACCGAGTAATTCAGTCCTATAACAAACCTAAACAAGACTTTGTTCTAGGCTATGCCTCAGAAATGTGCTCGGTGCCCCTGATATCTCAGGAGTAATGTAAATGTCACAGCAGCATTGACAAGCATGGACCTACAGAAGACTCCTCACCTTCTGTTCAGCTATCTTTAAAAGCAATGCTCCATCCTCCTTCCCCTTCCTTTGGAATGTAGAGCTTGGCAAGCAAACTTGTTGCTATGCCAACACCAAGACCTCAGGGCAGGAGGCTGCAGCCCACACCTCTACTTCCTTGGTAACTACTGATGTCCTCTCCTCCTTGAGTTCACACTAGCATCAAGTCATTGCTTTAGAATTACTTCTACTTTCTTGCCATTCTTGAGATTAAACCTAGAGCCTCATGCGTGGTGGGCAAGAGCTCTATCATTGAACTATATCCCAGCTCTAGAACTGCTTCTGCCCCAGCTTATTGCAAGAAATTCTTAAGCAGCACAGCTTCTTATCTCCCTGCATGCTTTGAAACGTGTTCTTTGGAATTTGCGTTCTGTAGGTCAAATTCTGCCTGAGATTTCATTGACCAACTGATAGGGTGGAAATCCATTATACATAATCTATCTACTTATCTTCTCTTATGGAGCATGCTTTTACCCTTCTGGTTATTTTCCACATCTTTGTTACCAGATAAGGGGAATCTTCTTTTTTATACAGGCTTTCAGGAAAGACACTCTCTCCTCCTACTTTTCTGTATTTTGAATAAAAATCTCACAACCCAATCTCCATGTTCCAGGACTCTTAATTATGTCAGGACTCAGCAAATGCAATGCATCCATTACTGAAATAAAATCGCATGCTACCTGACTAGCTCTTAAAATTGAACCAGATCCTGTGGGCTCTAGGTAGACATCATGACCTAGCCATGAAATACTCCTTTCCAGGGCATTCTGGGAGATAGAATGACTTTCTCTGAGCCCAATTAAGAATTTTGAAGATACTTTACAGAAGTCAGCTATTTGAAACCTCTTTAAAAAATTAGAAATACTTTTATACATAGTCTTGAACCCCACTTATTAGTGATTGACACTTAGAGTAAATGAAGAAAACAAATGTGTAGGCTTCAGCAGTGTGCTGTTACTGCTCACATACTTGTGAGCAGGAATCTCCAATCATCTCTTCTGTTTAGGGCCTCAGTGATGCTTCTTATCAAGCTCCCTTCCCTTTCTTGCTTATTCTCAGCCATGTTGCAAGGCAATCATTTTGTTCGCTCAGGTAAAAGGTTCTTGTTACCCTTGGTTGGTCTTAACCAGCCCTAGCTTCTTATTTCTAGAGACAGCTGCCAGGAGATAGATCCTCAGTGCCACTCACATTGCTGGAAGAAGAACTTCTCTGTTGGTCCTTGTGAACTACAGCTGTAATCCCAGCTGAGGCTAGAGGGTCAGAAGTTTGAGGCTAGCCATGGCTACATGGTGAATTTCAGATGAGCCTGAGCTCATCATAGTGAGTAGGGTAGGCAAAGGCCCCATGAATTCTGCATATGGTTCCAGAGCGTTTCCAAGCCTCCTGCCCTTGAAGAAAAAAAGCTATTAATTTTGGTAGAATTCATTGAGTCTGGTAATATTAATACTGGATAATAATAATCAGTATACACACACACACACACACACTGTTACTTACAGTGTGTTCATAGAGAAATCCTTTCTCAAAAATAAAACATCAGAAAGAGAGCAACAAACTCTTTCCTTCTATACCATCCTACTTTAAAGAATAATTATTCATCTTCGTTTGGTTCCACCCAGGCTTGCTTTTTGTTAACAGAGATAGGCCTCTCTTTGGGGGTGCTTTTAAAATTTGTTATATTATATAACTATAATAAAGGAGTCTTTTGTGTATTTTCCTGAAATTTCCACAGCATTTTCTACCATTCAGACTGTCTCAGTACTGTACATCAAAGATATGAGGACCATTGGGCCTGGAGAGCAGGTGGCCTGTAAAAATAAGTAGGGCTTTTGAGGGGCTGAGGGGCTTTTAAAACTTTGCCCTCATCTTCTGGGCTCTGGATTGCCATGGATTTAATTAGCATCCCCAGTTTCCACCTCAGCTCTTTTCCCTCCTGGGTAATGACTCGATTAAAAATCTTATCTGTTTGTTGGTGTCATTCTAGTGCAGAGGGTTGTTTGGGGACTTGGCAAGATCTTTAGCACCATTCCCTAGACTCCAAATTATGGGAGAAGTCAGAAGCATTAAGATCTGCTCCAAGAACCTCGCTCTCTAGTGGATCAAATGAAATGTTATGTTGGTTCTGAAAAAAGCCCCACTCCTCAACCCCATTGCACAAAGCTCTTGGGCGCTTAGGGAGGCATGACTGTCCTGACACTATCAGAAATCTGGTGGGTATTCATTTCAAAAAACATGATCGTGTGTAAGTATGAACCATTGGCTTGTGCGTGGTGTGCAAGCAAGTGAGCTCTGCTCTGGCTAATATAAACAATGAAGAAAGATGCCTGCTGGACTCCAGGAAAGGGTAAGCAGCCCAGGTAAAGACAAAGGAAGAACAAAACTGCCCTGGAAGTCCAGCAAGTGGCATGTGAGGGTTTTTACCTAGACTTCAATAACTTAGTTCCCAGTTTTCAAAATCCTGGAGAAAGACATTCCCTGTCCTATCTAGAATCAGAATCTGTTTGCTTTTCCAGGAATGTGGGATGCTCACTGAGGTTTAATTTATGTAGTGTGAAGCTGTTCTGGTCATGAGGAAGTCACGGTGTGTGGGGCAGGCACATTTCCTGTGAACTTCATGTACAGTTTTGGGGCATCCCTCCTATTCCTGAAGAAAATAATTTTACTTTAGGTAGACTCTGAGATTACCAACAATGGATAATTATGATTAGTTAACCTATAAATTGCATCATTACTTATAGTATGTCAGACTCTTGGCCAAATACTTTTCTATGTACACTGATTTTATTTGTGTAGCAACCTCCTAAATAGGTATGCATTTATTATTATTATCATTATTTAGATAAGGAAATACATCCACCATAGAACAAGATAGTTTGAAGTCCCCTAAATTCCTTATATATGGTACTTAAAACTGGTTACAGCTAGAAGTTCTGCCCCTGCTTCTGAGTTTGTGGGATCTGGATCTCATTTTTCATTCATATGAATAGGTCAGGGGTAAATTATAGAATGACACTTTGCTCACACAGACAAATCTTCCTGGAACCCACCCTTCCCTCTAGCATAGTCAAAGACTTTGAAGAGGTTTTCATGTGGAGCAGCTATCTTTAGCAGACTCCTTTTAATAGAGGGGGAAACAGTTAGCCCTCACATATCTGCATGCCCCTGTTTTCTTGTCACACAGTGGGTGGCTTCCCTCTGCCCACCCGCCCACCTCCTGCTGTGGCTCCCTGTGGCCTGACACTTCTCTTCCATCATCACATGCCTCACCCACAGCTGTTCCCTTTTTGGGTTCTGGGCCTCTCAGCCACCCACGCTTGCTCTGTTCCTCCATCGCATAACCCAGAACGCAGGCAGATCCCCTTCCCCCATGGTCATCTTGCCGGCCACACCTGCTTTCTGGAGGAAACCCACCCTCTCATAATCTGTCCACCTGATATTGACACCTGTGTTCTTCCCGTTATGGTGGCACTTGTTCTAGAAGCCAAGCCAGAAATCATCAACTGACTGTGGGGTGTGTCTTCATGAATGTCCGGTTGTGTCCACTTGAGCAATAGGTTACATCGCAATGACTACAGAGGATCTTTCTGCCGGGGTGCAGCCTTGTTTACCAAATGCAATATTTTCAGCTTTAGTATGCTTTCAGGTGACTCTAAAGTCCCGTAGGCCAATGGTAAGCAGTCTAGGGGTGTCTGGGTTTCCCCAGACATGGTATGGTGCTAGGCCAGAGTGTGAACTTGGTGAGACCTTCCCCTGAGCTCCCTGGATCACGTTGCTTAGACAGTCAGACTTAATCATTTAGGATAAAGGATAAACATGCTTTTCTAGTTTAAAAGGCAAGTGTCTTTCAGAACCCTCTGTGGTAGGCTCCTGTCCTGTTCCCTATTTTCTCCCTCTTCTAATGTCTATCTCGTTTGCCTTTCTGAATGAGGAATGAGCATCTTACCCAGGGTCCTCCTTCTTGCTTAGCTTCTTTAGGTGTACAGATTTTAGTATATTTATCCTATGTTACATGTCTAATATCCACTTATAAGTGAGTATATACCATGTGTGTCTTTCTGCTTCTGGGATACCTCACTTAAAATGATCTTTTCTAGTTCCCACCATTTGCCTGCAAATTTCATGATTTCCTTGTTTTTAATTCCTGCATAGTATTCCATTATGTAAATGTACCACAAGGTCTGTATCCATTCCTCCGATGAGGGATATCTTAGATGTTTCCAGATTCTGGCTACTACGAATAAAGCTCCTACGAGACTCTACCCAAAAGGGTATTAAAGCAGATGCTGAGACTTATAGCCAAACTTTGGGCAGAGTGCAGGGAATCTTATGAAAGAAGGGGGACATAGAAAGACCTGGAGGGAACAGGAGCTCCACAAGGAAAGCAACAGAACCAAAAAATCTGGGCCCAGAGGTCTTTTCTGAGATTGATACTCCAACCAAGGACCATTCATGGAGATAACCTAGAACTCCTGCACAGATGTAGCCCATGGCAGCTCAGTATCCAAGTGGGACCCTAGTAAGGGGAGCAGGGACTGTCTCTGACATGAACTCAGTGGCTGGCTCTTTAATCACTTCCCCCTGAGGGGGGTGCAGCCCTACCAGGCCACAGAGGAAGACAATGTAGCCAGTCCTGGTGAGACCTGACAGGTTAGGGTCAGATGGAAGGGGAGGAGAACCTCCTCTATCAGTGGACTTGGGGAGAAGCATAGGGGGAGAGGAAGGGAGGATTGGGAGGGGACAGGGAAGGGATCTACAGCTGGGATACAAAGTAATAAATTGTAAGAAATAAAAAAATAAATTAAAAAAACTTTTGAAAAAGTACTGATAATACTTTACATGAAATTAAGTGACAAAACAAGGCAATAGTCAGTATGATTGTCTACCTCTGTGTACACAGAACTATGAACTCACAAGCAACTTTTCCCCAGCTGAGAAATGTACTTGCCATTTTAATTGACTCAAACTGAGTTATTCTAAATGTCAAGAAGGCCACTTAATTGTTTCTGTTTTCTGGCAGCTCTTTAATACCCCATACTCTTCTAGATCATATTGAGATATTCAGAGTCTATTTCTGAAAATGGTTGAAGAACTAGTTAGCAAAGCCTAGAACACTACTTCAGGTTGGCACAAAATTTTTTTACCAGCCATTTCAACATATACGCTAAGCATATATGTACTGAGCTGCATAGCCATTCTGAAGTTTCCTAGGGCTGGGCATTTTCTAAACATTTTGAGGCATATATAGATAGGGGTCAGAGGGACTTGCTCTCATTTCCAGTGATCTTCCTAAATAAGCAAAGATTTTTTTTTTTTTAATGTTCTGGCCTTCCAGAAATTCCTGTAAAGAATTACAGAAGTTTAAAACAATATCCATCTAAATCAGTCTCTGTGTTGCTTGTCTGTAATTCCAGGATGTGTGAGGCTGAAGGTTGCAAATTTGAGGCCCAGCCTTGGCTATAGAAGAACACACACACACACACACACACACACACACACACACACACACACACA
>NW_026586550.1:12329294-12475685 GCF_907164565.1 Psammomys obesus
ACACACACACACACACACACACACACACACACACACACACACACACAAACACACACAGAGTAAACACATCCTCATTGTGCCCTAGAATCATCCAAAGGCTGACCTACATATCTGTCTGACTCCTGGCAGCAGTAAGATTCCCGTGGATTGTTCCAGTCTCCAAAGTCTAGCTGAATGTAGCAGCACATCATCCCCTCTGAACTGCTAGAACCTAGCAACTGGGTCTACTTAGGTTTCTTAAGCTGAAAGATACAAACAGCCATGCTGGATCAGTGAGCAGGATCATAGGAGCAAGTTAATCAGTTTTTTAAAAATGCTCTGATACTACACTCACATTAGATTCGGAAACTATAATTAGAGATTCACAGTGGGGGAAAGCAGCTGTTCTGGGCACTCTTCTGCCGATAAACATGGGTAGCATGTAAGAATGAATGTCCTTTCCTGTTATCAGGTTGCCACAAGCAAGCCATAGCTGTTTTCCTAATAGCCCCTTCCGGACTGTAAAGTGGTCTCTCTAGTAAATTGGTTTTGAAGCTGGGTTGTACCTAGACATGGACTTCCATTTATATAGCCTAATGGGAGAAGATGCTACATTTGTACAACTTATACAAAATAGCAAAAGATGTAGTAGTGATAGCTGCTATATATTTACCACTTAGAGCTTGGGAAGATTGATGGGTGTGGGAGGCCCTGGTGCTCCTCTGATCTTAAAATCTCTGATTATCCAATAATAATATACTAGCACACCAATTATACCGGCTGTCATCAGGCAGTGCCATGCTGTCAAAGTCATCAATGGAAAGACAATCCCCTCTACTTTCAAAATTGTCCTTGATCAGTGTCAAAAGCATTCAAGATTGGAAGATGTTTAAACGAATCGTGATGAGGAACATGTGGGCTCTACGGTCTCCAAGAAAGCTCTGGTTCTGTGTTCAAGGACTTTGAGGAGGGTGGAGATATTTCAAGACCTTCGTCTTTCCCATGGGGTGACAGGGATGAGCGCCGTAAATATCTGCCAGAGATGTCTAGGAAATAAGGAACGATTCTCCCATTCTTTTCGAAAATTACAACTGCCTTGAGAAGTGAGCAGTTTGTGACAGAAGGTAGCCTTTGGGGACCAAGCTCATGCTGAAAACATCTTGTTCTAACCCAAGAAATTACGACTAAGGGACAATTTACCATCTCACCTAGCAATACATCAAGCACTAAAATCCATTTCCTTTCAGGTTAAAATTCCCTCCAAGGAGGGGAGGTGCTTGAGACACATTTAAGCTTAAAGGAAAGCTGGAGGAGGTTACAGCCAAATTGAGTCAGAGGGTCTATGCCATTTCTCGAGCTGCAGTTTGCTTTCCTACCTACCCCAGGCCATCATTCTGAAGCAGGAGACATGATTCTGAATTATTCAGAGATCTGAGTCCACAGCTTGTACCTGCTTCCCCAGCTGTAACACATTTTTGTTTATTTATATTTTCATGTACTGTATTTTCTTGCACAAATATGAGGTGCCTAGTATGGCTTAGGGGAGATTACCCCCCACTCTTGATCTGGGGAGTTTTTCTTGTTGGTGAGATCCCTTCTCCAAGGGGGCGGGCCTCATACAGGTCTGGCTGGTGTTCCAGTGGGGTCTTGAAGATGTGCACTACACTCTATAATGTGGCTTACCTTGCCTTTGTGTTTTCAAAGCTAGAAATTCTCAAACTCCCTAGCCTGTTCTGAGATGACATTTGGTTAGAAATTTTATATATGGCTTGGGATTGAAGGTGGGAATCATAATTTTCCAGTTCTGACCTTTAGCTCTCAGTCCCATGTGACAAATAACCTTTCTAATGTGCACATCAGAAAATTTATGCTGCCCTACCTCTGAAGAGAATCTCAGGTGATCTATAGATATACAGTGTAGTAGGCCTTAGCCAATATCTGAACATCGATTTTTTTTTTTTAAACAACAAGCAAGCGTTTGTGGGGATGCAAACAAAATGCAGTAGGCATTAAAGAAGAAAATAGTAAGATCTGGTTTGGAGAATTGTATGCAGAAGAAGGTTAAAAGGGTGAAGGTGTCTAAGTGTGACTGAAAAACAGACAGAAATTGGTTAGGAGAAAATGAGGGAGGGAGGGAGGGAGAATGAGAGAGAGAATGAGAAAGAGAGACCAGAGAGAGGAACAACTTTGGGAGGAGCTTGTTAGAGAGCTAAGAAGGCCTTGAAGATTAGACCAGACCAGGAAATTACTGTGTTGTTGTTTGTGTTTTCTTTCTTTCTTTCTTTCTTTCTTTCTTTCTTTCTTTCTTTCTTTCTTTCTTTCTTTCTTTCTTTCTTTCTTTCTTTCTTTTGTTGTTTGTGTTTTCTTTCTTTCTTTCTTTCTTTTTTTCTTTCTCTCTCTCTTTCTTTCTTTCTTTGTTTCTTTCTCTCTCTCCCTTCCTTCTATCATTCCTTTCTTTGTCTTTCTCCCTTCTTTCTTCTTTCCTTCTTCTTTCTTTTTTCTACTCTTTGCTATGAATTTTCTTATATTGTAGTAAAACATCCAGAACATAAAAATTTTCACTTTAATTGCTTTTTACTGTGTAGTTGAATAGCTTCATTGTGATAATAATGTCAACCATCAGCCCCACCCATCTCTAGAAACTTTTAAAATTTTTACTTTTATGTATTTAATTTGGGGGTATTCATGTGTTTATTTGTGGTACATATACATGGACGGATATGTATATGAGTGCATATGTACCTGGCTCAGGCGCTTGTGGAAGCCAGAAGTTGACCTTGGTGTCTTTCTGAATCCATTCTCCACCTTAATTTTGACGCAGGTCTTTTATCAAGGGTGAAGTTCACAGGATACAATGGCTGTCCAGCTATCCCTGGGATCCTCCTCGCTCTCCCTTCCTGGGGAGAGATCATGAGGCCTGTTGTAGCACCCAGCTTTTCAGATGGGGCCTGTGGATCTGAACTCAGGGCCTTACGCTTATAGAGCAAGCCCTTTACTAATGGAGCCATCTTCCCCTCTAGAACTTTTTGATCTTGTAAAATGGACTCCTCATTAGAGAACAATATCTTTATGTACTCCCCTCCCTTGGAAACTACTCCTCTTTCTGTGAATTTGACTGTTGTAGATACTTCATATAAAGAGAACAGTACCTTATCTGTCCCCTTGTTGTCTGATTTCACTTTGAAGAATGTCTTCAAGGTTATAGTCTATGTCAGAAGTTCCATCCTTTTAAGGTTAACTAATATGCTTTCATATTTAGCAGGTTATATAGAATAGTGTATTCTGTAATATGTTATAATAACATCTTGTTATGTGTGCTATATGGTGTGCACGCATGCACAAGAATAGCATTTTGTTGATGTGTTCATCTGCTAACGCACACTTAGGCTGCTTTCTGCCTTCAGTTCTTGTGTAAATAGCACTGCTATGAATGTTGGATTGATTGCTTTTCTTCTTTACTCCATATACTTGGAAGTGTGATCCTATTTTTAGCTTCTTGAGAAGTTGCCATACTGTTTTAATTATGAAATTTAGACATTCCCAAAATTTAAAGAAAAGCACAGTAAACACTCAAATGCAAAATAAGACACTGAAAGTTTGTGCCCTAGAATGACATCCAACTAAACATGAGAGACAGAGCTTTGATTGAGATATGAGGTTCACACTTTCCAAGTTCTGGCCTCGAGTGCTCACCCCACCCCCACCATGCACCTCTGACACTTCCTTATCTGAAAGAAAAACCAACACTCAGATCTAAGAGTTGTTAACCATTTACCAGTGTTTTACTTAATCCTTGTCTCTTTCTCTAAATCAGAAATGCTTGGTTATTTCTGTGAATCATATGAACGTATATTGCAAAGGTCATGACTCTTCTTCCAGAAACACATCCACACAGCTGCATATCTACCTTGCACGGTAACATGCACCAGAGTTAAAATACCTTTCTAGTACCACTTAAACCTTGGCTTGTGTTCTGATGTCATAAATTGCCCCTAAGTGTCACTATGATTTTTTTTTCCAAGCCTGAATCTGACAACCAAGCAGCATACAGGACAGGACTTTGAGTCTGTTCTACAGATAAGAGGTGTCACTAGAGGTCCTGACAGGCAAGAGATAAGGTCACTGTGGGCTGAAGTAAACTTCAGGAACTGAAGGCTGACTTTCCTCCCTACTCTGAGAGAAAACAGATCCAGACTGTGTCATGACTTTGACCTGGCTTATACTTTAGCCAAAACTTCAATGTGTCTGCAAGTCGCAGTTGTTATTGCCACCAGACACTGTGACATTGTGGGTTCTCCATCTCCAAGTCTTGTTATCTCAGTAACTGATGTGCTTGCTACAGATTCAACTGTGCATTTGTGGCACATTAGATGCTGAGAATTCACTGTGTGTATGAGAACTCATTTTTTTTCCTGCGGGGTTCTTCTTCCTCTCTTTGGTTCCCTGGAAAGATGGCACCCTAGGATGGTTGTATGGGGGTGTTTTTCTCCCCCAGGGCAATGCAGCCTTTATCTACCATACCACAAAACTAAGCATCTCTAAAGCCTTAATCTGCCATCAAACCAGCACTGTATTTACTGAGTGATAGCTGTTTACTCAGCACTGAGAGGGAGTCAAAGCAAAAATAAAACATCCAGAACCAAGAAAAACAAAACTATTAGAAGCATCATTACAGAACCGATGCTTTCAACTAAGTGTGCACAGGGCGACAGATGTGCAAAGAAGAGTGAGATAAAAGAGCAATTATATGTAACAACAATTAAAAAATAGAGGCTTTGAGTTTGAGAGAAAGCAAATGAGGGTTACATAGAAAGGGTTGAAAGGAGAAAATGGAAGGGGAAATATTGTAATTATATTTTAATTTCAAAACATATATTAAACAAGGTTGATAAAAAAATGGCAGACACCCAAGGCTGTAGGGTCTTGAAGGATGTGTTGTGTTGTGGCTAGGAGGTCAGGAGAAAAAGAACGTTGTGGGTTCAACTAAGTTCCTTCCCTGCTTCTCTGGAAACCATCCACTAACAGCCAGGCACTGGTGCCCTGAAGAGAAAGCTCCCTAGAGCAAACAAGTAAGAAATTTTCTGAAAACATATTCTCCTGGCCTCAAGAAAACCTTTATTTAATCCCTGCCTTGATGCTGATAGAGTACTTGAGGTCATCAGAGACCACTCGTGTTTTCCCTCAGGGAGCTATGTTTGAGGTATGGAGAATGTTGGGCAATATAAGCAGACAAGTGCATTTCAGACATGCAGTACCCATTCAGGGGGCTTTGGGAAAGATATGCTTTTTCACCATAAGGTAGAGAGAATGTATTAGTCTAGCGTTTTCATTTTTTTCCTCAAACTTAAAAGGCAGCTTAACTTTTTGGAGTTTATCTTCCTCTGCTCCAATTTATGATCTCTTCACTCTTGAAAGGCTGGGCTATTTGAAGGTAATTCAGCATTTCTTGTGTGTGTGTGTGTTTGTTTGTTTGTTTGTTTGTTTGTTTTTGTCTCAGTAAGTCATTGGCAAGCTCTGTGACCTGGCCTCTTCTTGTCTGTCAGTTGTATTTCCAATGGAATTGGCTTTAAGATTGATAGCACACAGTTTGTGATAAAGTTTTTCCTCATAATCATAGGAGCACTGTCTATCACACTAGAAAGACCAGGAAATGGCATGAGTTTGAAGAAGGCTGGGTCATGCCTGTCTCTTGCCGGTCATGCTACATTTCTTCAGAGATCCCAAATGAATTCAAAGACGTATTATGAGAAGAATGGGCACTGGAGCCGAGAGGCGCTTGGTTGTGACAGGGCCACCTCACCTGCCAGCTTGTGGACCTCACACAAGGCAGAAGCACTCGTATCTACCATGAGAGATTCAAGCGTGCCTCAGGATTTGGGTATGCTTTTAAAGCCCAGCCTGGCTGCCTCCTGGCTGTGCAAACCTTAACAACAAAAGCGACAACACATCTGTATTAATGTCTGTGCTCCCACTTCCTTATAAATAGAATCTACATCATAGTAATCCAAGAGCTATAGGGGAGCCCATAGATGGTTTAAAAAGTCCTCACCCTCTAATACATATGCTAACACAAACTAAATCAGGCCCTCAGAGTAGACTAATAAGCTGTAGAGGGATCAGCCATAAGGATGCAGGCCCTGGAGTAGATATTCTCTCCCACTCATACAGTTATTAATGGAGATCTATGGTATTTTCAACAAGTTCTGTTAGTTCCCATGTTGCGTCTGTGCCTCAGTTAGTTTGCATATTCTCAGACTCTAATATAATGATAAATAAGAAGAATGACATAGCAACTCTTCTTTTACCTGCATAGTTTTTCTTCTTAGCCACATCTCACCCCAATCCTCCCCCTTCGCCTTTCTACTCTGATTTCTTCTATGATTTTTATCAGCTAAATTGTTGTAAAAGTGTGTTCTCAATCTGAGTGTTTTTTTTGTTGTTGTTGTTGTTCTCTCCCACTCTTTGCTGACTCCTAGGCCTCTGCTGCCTTCACACATCCAGTCCTGCATCCCACCACTGTGACCTGAATCCAAGCAGCCCTTACCTTCAGGAACTTATTTGTATCTAGTTAGGATTCTAGTTCGTAAGTGCACAAAATCCTTGGCACCCATACAGTGCAGGGGAAGCTGCAGAAGGAATCCATGGGCACCTAGGCCAGTTATGAAGGGTTGAAACTCATGTGTAGACAGAAACTTCTTGGTGTTCTTATCCTGAGCTTCCTGGTAAGTCCTTAGCAGCAGTGGGCCTGGCTCCCTCACCCCCACTCAGTGGCTCTTGGCATCTTTCTAAGGAGATGGATTGAGGGGGTACTTGACCAGAGTCCACATTTGTAGCCCAGTGCTCACTCCATAATGCTCTGTTCACCTGAAAAATCAGAACTAACAGATAAGAAAGTAAAAACTGTGTACTTGCTCTACTTATTTATACATACAAAGCTTTCTATACTGGAGGAATGGGAGAGAGGGTGGGGGTGGGGGTTGGGAGTTGGTTGGAACCAGAGAACTATAATTAATCCTTTCTCCTACACAAACCACTAAAATACCACATATAATAAACACCATCACCCGCAAAATGCCATGATTACACAGCATTACTTCATATTCAGGAAGAGGGGGGTGGCACTAATTAACAGGTGGAAATAGAGGATTTACAACATACGATTACTGATAATAGAATTATCTTCATCCTTGTAATCATGTGGAGATGTAGGGAGCTTCACCCCTGTGAGACTGGCTGTGCCCTGTGAGAAAGGAGGATATGAGGTATGTGGGGACCTCTTCAGCTCCTGATGCCCCAGCTGCTGGTTGAGGAGCCAATGAAGCAATACCTCTGTTGGAGAAGAGCAATGTCATCACTCCGGGAGTGACTGACCAGCACACCCCATCTGACTGTCATCCTAAGTCTTGTCAGCCTCCTTGGGTGCTTCCTCTCTCAGTAGATTGCTGCCCGCATTCCAAAGAGTGGAAAGGGAATCTTTCTGTAAAGGTCCAAATAGGCAAATGTCACCATCCATTCTCATCTGCCTTGTCTATCCTGCTTCCCTATGGCTTCCCTTACTGGTAAGTTGTTCTCTCTAGAGCAGGAGTTCTCAACCTGTGGATCATGACTCTTTGACCACAACCTGTGGTCAAAGGACTCTTTCACAGTGGTTGCCTAAGAAAACCAGAAAGCAGACATTTACATTATAATACAAAGCAGTAGCAAAATTACAGTTATAATGTAGCAGCTAAAATAATTTTATGGTGGGGATTTACCACAATGTGAGGACTGTATTAAAAGGTCACAGCATTAGGAATGTTGAGAACCACTGCTCTAAAGTCTCTTGTCTGATGCTACAGAACCACAAAGGTATGGAGTACGATAGTAAACTCTGGGCATCAACTGCTCCAAGTCCCTCAGGAAATGGAAAGAAAGCAGAGCCTCAGAAAGATGAGGAGACACACTGAGATTAGAGAAAGTCTAACTGACAGCTTCCCATTGCTCCTCCTGCCTCTTTATAAGAGTCATGTCTATTTACAGACAAGAGACTACTCCCATGTGAGTTTAAAGAAGAGAAATGTGAAGAAGGTTCAGGAACAAAGTGTGTTTTTCTAAGATGGAGAGTTGGTGTAGTGACCACTTAGCAGTCTATTAGAAGCCCACATGACAGCAAGAGAAAGATGATAAAGAAGGTCTTTATTACAGAGTGAAAATGAGAGATGAAGTAGGGATGGAGCCAGAGAAAGCTCACTTACTTCAATAGTCACTGCAATTTAGGCATTGCTGAGATCTCTCAGTCAATTTTTCAGGGGGACAATAACTCAGACATATATGATTGTTGTCATTCAGAGGAGAGAGTCAAAAGGACAAAATATCAAGTTGAAATTATTTTTCTGCCCCATGCTGTATTGACTAGGGGACAAGAAAAGTGGGGATAGTGTCTCCATTGCTGCTACCTCACCCTGAGGGCACCAAGTGTCAACCTCCATCCCTTAAAAGTTGAGGGTTGGACAGACGATGATGTTAAGCTGGTGCTAAAAGTAATGAGCTCATGGGATTTTCCCCTTCAAAATCATAGTTCCTAACTGCTGTGTTCAGCTTCTCTCGCCTAGAAATAGTACAGGAGGAAAAAAGCTAGTTTAACTAAGCATGGCCTTGGGAGATGAGAAAAGGATCCTCTTCCAGGTAATTCATGCACTTCTTTTAATACTGGAGTCTTGGGGTATGACTGTCCCTCTGTTGACATGTCATTGTAGGAATAATGTCATTTCTATGACCCTGACCCCTAGAAAGAGCGGAGTTTGTAGAGAACTGCCGGTCTCCAGCATAGAATGGGCCATGTTTAGGGTTTCTCAGTGCTGTGGTGATTGATTTAGAACTCAGAACACCTTCTCTGATAGGAACCATACTATAAATAGTAGACAGCCTCTGCAGGCAGTGAGTAAAAGCTCATTCTGTCTGTAACTGAGCCGGGAGTCGGAAGCCTGGCTCCTGTTTCAGCTCTGTCATTAGCTGCCTACATGACTGTGGGGAAGAAATTTAGTTGCTGCCTTTGATTTTCTCACCTGAAGACTTATTTCTCTATATTAGATAGAATAGAATTTAATCACATTGTGAGCACTTCCACGGGAAGTCTCTAAGAAGCGGTGTTGGGGAGCGCATCCCTTTCCTTCCATGAGAGGAGCGCATCTCCTCTCAGAGTGCAGGGCCTGGCTGCAGGAGCTCTCAGCAAGCAGAGACTGACCATCAACCTCTGGCATCTGGCAGTAGAGGATGGAAAGGATCCTTGCTTGCTTAGGAAAGTAGCGTAGCAGGGGCACTTCTAAGGTCAGAAAATTGGGGCAGAGGCTGTAGGTGAGAAGTCATTATGAAAAATTAAGGGCTGGTTTCTGAGGCAGCAGGAGCCTGCCCTGTCCTCTGACATCAGTTGGTAAGGAGGTAGCATCAGAAAAAGAAAAAGCTTTGGTTTCCCTTGGCTTTTACTGTCAACTCTGGAACTTTCTAGCAACTTTTGGGATCCCAGAAGGGGAGTAAATTTGAGTTCTGCATACAAGTTTTGAAAAGGAAGAGGCCTCTTGACTATCCAGACTTTAGAGAAACCTCTGTTTTGCAGGTATTTGGAAGATGAAAGGATATATGGTTTGGTAGCACTGCTGGGGTGACAGCAACGCTAGGCCTCGGTGCCTGGGAACCAGCTCAGCAGTGGGCAACATGGCCACCATCTTCACTTCTACCCCTGCCTCTCTCCAGCTCAGTTTTCACCACACGGGCTTTCTCTTGTCCCCAAGGCTTGGAATCTCGAAAGCAGCATGGTTTTTTTCCACTGGGCCATCTGCAAGAGCACATGGGAGGCAAATTAATCTATTAGGCAGGAAACAGAAGCTAGGATGTGTTGGAATGGTTTTCTGGAGAGTCCTGAGCTTTCTGGAAGCTGCAGGGGCGCTGCTGAAGCAGTGCCTTGCCACTCTAACAGCCTCTGGGGGCAGCTCCCAGCGCTGTTGAGGCTGCTGGCTACTGTCCAGCCCACTCAGCCTAACTACAAAGAGGCTGAGGACCTGAGAAGGTGAGCTGACTTCTCTGAGATGATAAAGCCAGCAGATAACAGAGACAGGACAGCAGGCCCAACACTTGTCATGGGTGAAGCTCCTCCTACATCTTGGGAAGTGAGTGATGAGGTGAACTGACACAAAGGGCACCCTCATCAGCTGGAAGGAACACTGACTCCCAGTTGTCTAGAATCAGCAAACATCAAGCTGCAATCAGTGTGTGCTACATATGCAGGCAGCACAAGCTCAGCACCTGTGCCCCTCCTTTGCTCTTTGAGGATTTGTGATGTGCTTCTGCCTCAAGGCATATTCCGATCAGATTTAAATCCTCACTCTTGACTTCCCTTGGTGTTCTCATTTCTCACCTTTGAGGGACCACCTAACATCTGTCCTCTAACCTTGATTCCATCTCAGAGAAAGTGCAAGCTCACCTTACTCCTGCTTTGCCTGTAGCCACTGCACCATCCTAGGACCTTGCTCTGTCCTTGACTTAGGCAGCGCTGCACTCCGTGGGCAGGCTGAGCCCTTTGGGGAAGGCAGTGGGACATGTGGGATCTGGTGGAGTCACATTTGGACATACAAGCTGTTATTAAGGCAGGACTATAGCAGGAATTACAACAGGAATTCTGCTGTCTAATCCCAGGCCTGTGCCCCTTTCATCTTTCCACAACATTTTAGCCCAAGTGAAGAGTTGTCCCAAATCTTTGAAGTTTACTATGATGAAATGTTTTCTATGATCACAGATGTTCTAGTAAGGAGACGTGTCCTTTTAGTGTGCTTACTATACATCTGTACAAATCTGCCCCGTAACTAGGTTCATCCTGACTTCTAGGGGTCTGTCTTGCCCTTTTCTGGTAGATTTTATCGATATTTAATGCATTGGTCTTCTTTGCTTGCTCATTGGACCACATAAAGGATTTAACCATGAGTATTCTGTACTTCTAAGTCCCCTAAGACCTCTTTTCACGTCCTCTTCTTGTTTCAATGGCCCCAGTTATTTCTGATTTACCTTCTGTTTGAACTTTAAATTTTATTTTTACCCACTGCAGGAATCTTCTAGCAGCAGGTAGCAGGTCCCACTGAGCAGTTAGTTCTAATGTTTTAGGCAAAGCTTGGCAGAGCTTCCTGAATCTTTTTTTTTTAAGTCTTTCTGGCATCTGTTTGCCAGACAACAAGAACCAAGATACCTCCAAATAAACTAAAAAGTTCAGAAGTACAGAGAAATTCCTCCACCCTGTCTGCCCTCTATTCAGTTCATTCCTTCTGGCTTTGGTCCCTGACATTTCCACAGTACACCTACCTTTTGATGCTTTTTTCCTTCTCCTTGGATGGACATGCACTTCTGGCTTGTATCAGTTTTCTCTAGAACTCTTTCATCTCCCCCGGATGTTCTTATTGCCTCCTTTCTGCTCAAGACTGGAGATATTCCCAACCACTCCAAAACTGTATCTTTTCCCCCTAATCATTTAGGCAATTGACCACTCTACATTGGAGTCAAGTCTTTGATGATTGTGAATGTTATGTTGTAAAGCAAGGGCCTCCCTAAGAAGAAGCAAGTTGTCTGTTTTCCCTAAAGTAGAAGCTGAAGCTTCGGGAAAAAGTAGGCTTTTGTCATGGCCTAGAGGTCTGAGTAATAAGCTTTTGCTACCTGCTCTACTCTCCTTTACCCTCAGTACAGTGTTACCAAGCGTTTCGATTTTCTATTTTTTTTTCTTTTCTTTTACCCGATGAAACTTTCTCCAAAGTTCTGAGAACCTCCTTTTACAAGACCATCCTGGAAGCGATCTTAAGAGGATCAAAGTGTCATTCAATGTCAAGAACCAAGCCTTGAAAGGGCCATTGATTCTATAGGGTCCTAAGAGGCAGGTAGCCTCCCTTATCTAATTCTACCCAAGGTTAAAGAATAATTTTTCAAGAGCTCAAGAACATTGGATTAGTATGTTTCAAAATTCATCTCATTAATCACTGAGGAGGGGAGTAATATGGTAAAGTTGGACAGGGATTTATAGGTTTCACAAGGAATAAGATGGCTAGGTGAGATACAGTATACTACAAGGAAGTATGCAGTAAGCGGTATTTACTTTTTAAAAAAAGACAGAAATGGCATGCATTTACTGGACTTGCATTCATTTGCCTAACTAGTGACAAAGTGTCTTCTTTCCTAAAACTTAACACCCACTATTGTGTTACAACAACTTGGGAAGGCAGTGTGTATTTTGGTTTGTGGTTGAAGAGGATACAGTCCATCACAGAGGGGAGGTGATGGCATTGGGTACATGAAGCAGCTTGTCATGTTGCGTCTGCATTATGGAAACAGAGAGAGATGAAGGCCCATGTTCAGTATGGTTCCTCCTTTTTTCTTTTTGTTCATATTGGGACTTCAGCTTGTGGAATGGTCTCATCTATATTCTGTGAGATTTTCCTTGTCAGTTTAATTCCCCTGAAAATATACTCACAGAAACATGCAGAAGGGTGTTTCCCAGGCAATTCCAAATCCAGTGATGTTGGCAGTACAAATGAACCAACACAGCGCTGATAAATTTCAAATATCTTAATAGTAAACAACAAACCAAACTCATATATTTCTAAAGAATCTGCTAATGCCAATCGGGCACCACTTAGTACCGCAGAAAAGAACACCTGCTAACTCCTCTGCCCTATGGCCACATCTTGGACACTTTACTGAGCAGTGGAAAAGATGGGCTTAGAAGCTTTTCCTTCATTAATAATAATTGCAGTCACAGGACTGGGTAGAAGGTTCAGTAATTCAGAGCACTAGCTGCTCTTCCAGATGATCCAGGTTTGGTTCCATGGCACCTAACAACCACCTGTAACTCTGGTTCCAGAATGAGCTTTTCTGGCCTCTGTGGGCACTGAGCACGTATATGCACAGATGTCCAAGGCAGCTAAAATACCTTTACATGTAAACTAAAAATAAGCATGATCTCAAAAGACTTACTGATTATAGCAGATATTTATTGAGCATCTCAATGTGGAAGGTCTTTTTGTGTGCTGTGGAGTCATAAAGAAGACACAACCCTGCCTCCAGGCCCTGGCCATGACACTGAACACTGTGAGAAAGAGTTAATAGAGAAAAGACCACAAACAATGGCTATGACTCAGGTTTGTGGGGAGAGAAATCCATTCTGGCACAGAAGAACACGAAGTCTTCTTGAGGAAGCTCCTTAATGCCTGTGGTTTTAGCTAACCTCATCTTCCCCTTGTCTGGGGTGTGGGTGTCTGCCTGTCTGCCTGTAGAGGTGGAGGATCCCTTTGCATATTCTGCAGAGAAGGGAGACGAATTTTCTCCATCATCCCTTCCTCCTTCCCTCCCATGCCTGTCATTCTGCTGATATGTCTCCTGTCATCTTGGAGGCTGCTCCTTGGCATTGAACAGATACTGTGCTCTATGGGGGCACACAGAGTGTCACTTGGAGTGCCATGCTGCCAGCCTCCTAGGATCAAGCATGTTGGTACTCTGTGCAAAGACAAGTGAGGGGGAGGAAAGAAGAAATGGGGTTAGGGCGGGGCTCAGTACCTTAGCCGTTGCCTGGAGACAGCTGGATGGAAGTAGACTGATGGGCTACAGGTGACAAATGTCACAACCCTGGCTAGTTGGCTGTGTAATTATCCAAGCTCCAACCAGCCTGTTATTACATGCACTTGGCCATGCCAAGGTGAACCTGAGGCAGCAAAGCATACTTGAATGCTGGCAGCCTCAAAATCCAGAGGATTCTGTGTGAGAAGCAGGAGGGGTGCATTAGAGAACTAGGCTCCTTTTCCTTTGTGTTTCATTTAGACCCTATAGAGAAAGGTCTGCCACCCTTGGCAGGATTATCAGATGCCATAGGCTCCAAGCCAGAAATGGGGGAGCACTGTTATTCTTTCCTGTGTTCTTGGTCAAAATTTTATTTGTAGCACCCATTGGGAGATGGCTCAGTGGATAAAACACTTATTGTGCAAATGCAAGGGAATGAATCAAAATGCCCAGAACTCACAGAAAAGCTAAACTGATGTGGTAGCTTACCTCTAATCTGGGCACTGGGGTAGCAGGAACTCAGAATCCATGCAGTAAGCTTCCTAGCTAGACTAGCCTAATTGGTGATCCCAGGGGTCAGTGAGAGGTCCTAGTTCAATCAATAAAGTGGAAAGTTCTCAAGTCCTTAACCTTTATTCCCTCACATTTGCATGTACGTAATGCTGTGTGCACATATATGCACACAGCAACACACACACACACACACACACACACACACACACACACACACACACTGATTGATTGGTAACCGATTTCGTTTACTCCAGGTATGAGGTTATTTGAAAGAAGTCACTGTCTTGCTCTTAGATGATCTATGTCTCTGAGTCTTAAATTTCACTTTCCCTTCACCTTTATGGACCAAGTTATTGGGTTCTAGGATGGCTAAACCCTACCGAGAATGATTTCATTAAACCTTAAAGCCAGGATGGTTTCCCCTTGAGATCCTCCACAGACTAGGGTACATCTGTCCCTACCTGGAGCTGCACAGATCCAGTTTCCATGCAATGTCACATTTGCAGGAAACAGGCCTTAGGACATGCGTGCACCTTTTACAGGGACACAATTCAACCCACTACATCCATGTTCCATAGCAGGGCCTCAAAGAGGTTCCCTGCTTTCTCTAAGGTTGGAGGAGATACGCCACAAGCTTGCTATTATCTTGTCCTGTGCTGGATCAATGGCTCGGAAGTGGATACTCTGGCTAGTATCCCACTCGGCCAGCTCGAGGCTGAAGGCTCAGTTTCCCTGGCACCCTCCCTTGTGACAGCACTTCTGCTTTGGATATTGCCAATTTCCCTCCACCGTCATCAGCAGACTTTTCTGTGGACCCTTCTGCAGGATGCTGGTGTCTCCAAATCCTTCACAATAGAAACTGACCTGTGTCTATGACCCCTTACAAGCCTCGGCCAGAACTTCAGGCTTCCGGCCTAACCCAGGGGAAGGGTGTAGATAGAGGAACTGCTGGTCCTCTGGCTTCGCTGGTAGTGATTGGCCTACTGTGTGTTTATGTGTTTTACAATATCCCTATGATAAATGATGACCTGCTGACCATGACAAAGGTTGGGCCTAGGTTGGGAAGACCGTCAGTCGTGTGTCTCTGAGTCAGAGAGGTGTGTCGTGCCTGAAGTCCAGAAACAAGGCTGGGATTTGTCTATACGACTCACCTTGATCGTGACCTTGACCTTACCTGACTTTGAGTGAGAATGAAAACATACGCTCCCCCCTATCTCCCAGTCTCTGGGGCTAGGAAGATGGCTCGGTCTATAAAGAGCTTGTGTGTACACAAGGATCAGAGTTTGATTCCCAGCACCCATGTAAAAGCTCAGTGCCATGGTGTGTGCTTATAATCCCAGAGTTGAGAAGGTAGAGACAGGAGGATCCCTGGGACTTGCTGGCCAGCCAGTCCGGCCCATCAACAAAGTTCAGCGAGAGACTTTGTCTCACTGTATCAGTGAGAGTGACCGAGGAGGACATTGGGTAGTGGCCTCTGGCCTGCATATACACTTGTACACATGTGCTCATGGCTTCCCCTACAAATGTGTTTTCTCTCTCTGTCTTGTCTCTCTCACCTCTCTCTGAGGGCTTTAATAGGGGTGTAGCAATTAATTATTTTGTTATAACCCCCATAGTTTCTCTTCCCACTGAACTCAGATCTCTTAAGAAACTAGATATCTGTATTGACCCACACCTCAGAGACAGTCATTTCCCCACTATTCAGAGGGAGCAGACACTAGCCTGGCAGAGGAGGTAGGAGCCATGACAGGGACTACAAGGATCCTTCTCATACTGCCATAGACACCTCTAGATCTTTTTGGAGTGAGGACAGGGCTTCCTGGCGTTGAAAAGGCATTGTGACAGCCTCTCCAGACAGATTTCCATTTTGATGCCTGTGTCAGGGTGTCAAAACGTCTATGTTGTGTTCAATCCTCATTAAAATGGAAGCCCATTGCCACAGGCATAGCGGAGGTGTGCTGCATTATTTATTATTATTTTTATCTGTTTTCCTAAAACTGGGCTGTTCAGGTTCAAATGGCAGATAAAATTGCCACCCACCTTCCTCTACCCTGTCATTTTTATAGCGCATATCTGTGCTCCACACACTGTATGTTAAATGCTGTATTACCAGAGTGTCAGGAACCCTGAGCGGTACCTCCAAAATCTGATTTGCCTGGCATACTAGTGGCATGGAGGGGCTATTTCTGCTTTTTTTTTTTTTCTTTCCCCCTGAGGAAGGTCTTTGGCCATTGTTTCCAGCTTCTGCATTCTGGCCTTTTCTCTATCTAAAGCCCCATTAAGCTACCACCTGAGGCATCCTTCCCACTCTCTGCCTCCGGAAGGAACTCCTGATCTTCTGTCTAGATACTGCTCTTGACCAAGCCTCTGGCCCCTCCTCCCAGATCATGGCAGAGTTAGATGAGTAAACATGGATTCCTCTAGCGGGATGGCACAGCAGAAATGCTTGTTGCGTATGCCCTATGACCTGAGTTAGGGCCTTGGAGCCACTTTGGGAGAAAAGCCTTTCTCACAAGTTGTCCTCTCACCTCCACACGTGTGTTGTGGTGTGTGCATGTACCTGCCCACACAAAACCAGGAACGATTAAAAAAAAAAGAAAAGAAAAGAAAACATAAGCTTCATCCACCACTCAGAACAAAGCAACCACTCACTGAACCCCACATCCCTCAGAGAGAGGTACCTGGTTGGTTATTTATCACACTCCCCGTGTCCTTACATATTTCCTATATATTGAGCTAAAGGGAACATGTTTCCACACATCAATACACTTATGGAATTCCATGGGGACTCATGGAAATGCATGTAGCATGCTTAAGTTTTCAGAGAATAAAACGCCTTATCTTCTAACTAGGATGGGAGGAGTCCTTTGTGTGGGAAGATAGTGTAGTTTCATAGTACTGCACCTTCAAATGACATTTAATGAGTATCACATAGCTTAGGTTCTGAGTTAAAACAGGGGGTTATTATAATTTATGTATTTCCAGAATGTACACCTCCAAGGATGTATATTATAGAGATAGAATAGTGTTGATAGCCAGTTTCTTTGTAATGAATTAACAGAATGATAATGATGTTTTGAATAAGGTTAGAGAAATGGGACTTGTGATATTATCACCTCTAACTCCTTAGTGTTCTCTAAGGCAAAGGCCAACAAATTGTGGTCATGTGTAGGCCAAATACTGGCATACCTATTGCTTTCCAGATTACATACTGTGCTTTTATCCTACTGTGGCAGAGTGAGGAGCAAAGACTGTAAAACCAGCAAAGCTTAAAGTTTTCACTACCTGATCCATTGCACAGAGTATGATGCAGACACTGGCTCTTAGCTCGCAGACACCTCTGTGCTGCTCCTCATCCATGGGTAAGCTTCTAGAGATTCATAAAGACTTGAAAGCCTGCCCTCTTTAATGAGTGAACTCACCAAGACAAGCCAAACCAAACAAACAGCGGTTCTTAGTTTATATTCAAAGCAAGATATGTGTTCAAGTGTCTGTCACCAACCAGAACAGAGTCTACCCACTGAGATTAATCTTTGTAGATAGATTACCAGCAGATGGCCTCTCATTTTGTGTTCCCTCACCTCAGAACAAAAACAGTTCCACTAACAGCAGCAAGAGTTCACTGGTGTCTTGGTCCCCGACATTTACTAAATGCTTAGGATGTGTTTTAAGAATCATACTCATATTCAGAGATGGAGAGATAGTTCGGCTGTTAAAAGCTAACCTCACAACCAAAAGGTCAAGGGTCATACACATATTCAAAGAATGCTGAGAAGCGGGCGATATTGGTGACCTATGCTACCAGTGACAACAGTTGGAGAGGGTGCCTAATATGTGGGAACATCAGAGCTGGCAGCTGGTTCCTAGAGTGTTCAGGGTTCATTCATTCCACTTATAGAATGTGACCAAGCGCCATGTTAGAGTGGTGGTTCTCCAACTGGAAAGCCTATTAAAACAGTTTCTTCCCTGAGAGTTTCCCATTGAATACAAGTTCCCTGGGTAGCTTTGCTCATGCCTGGGGACTACTTTATTAGAGTTAACACACTTTTTTTTTCTGATAACTTTTTAAATATATTTTTTATTTATTACAATTTATTCATTTTGTACCCCATCTGTAGTCCCCTCCCTCATCCCCTCCCAATCCTGCTCTCCTTCCCTCTTCTCCTCCCATAACCCTCTCCCAGTCCACTGATAGGGGAGGTCCTCCTCCCCTTCCCTCTGATCCTAGCCTATCAGGTCTCATCAGGACTGGCTGCATTGTCTTCCTCTGTGGCCTGGCAAGGCTGCCCCCCACCACAGGGAGAGGTGATCAAAGAGCCAGCCACTGAGGTGAACACACTTTTATATAAAGCAAATCCCACCATAACCAACCGCACTAATACACTCTGCTCTCACGACCTGATCAGACTACCACAAACACTGATAAGAAAGATGATGTGGTGCTTGCAAGAAAAATGGGTGGGGCACTCCAGAGGAATGGCAAGAAAAGGTAGGGGCAGCTTTCCAGTGGTTTATATGACACCTATACTTACTCTTATTTTAGACTATTGGTTTGTTTTTTTTTGTTTTGTTTTGTTTTTTTTGTTTTGTTTTGTTTTTGTTTTAAATAGCTATGGAGTTTCCCAGAATGGAAGGTGACATGTTTAAGTGGATTCCTTTACTGTGTCCTTGGGAAAATGGCTTCACCTCTCTGTGCTTGGTGTTTCTCCATCTGTGAAATGAGCACTGAAGTGGGTTATTGTGAGGATTGCACGGGATAGTGTAAGCAAAATGCCATTGAGTATGTTTTAAGTGCACCACACTCTGCTTCCCCAGGAGAGTAGATACAGTTGACTATTTCTGTCTCCTCTCTGGTCTTTGTAATTAGCCTGTTTTTTTCCAAGAAGGAGAACAGCAAGGGTCCTCCTGTCCACAAAACACAAGTGCTTGTCGGTTTTGACTGTTTTTGTCTTTTTCCTGAGAAGTAATTTCATGGCTCATGCACTTGAGATTCCATCAGGAAAGCTGGGCCCTCTATCAAGCAGATGATCGGCCCTGCTGGGCATTCATTGGCAAATCACAGTTCTGTTAATTAACTCAATGTGGGATTCCAGCTCTCAGCTTCTTTCAAAGCTCCCTCTCTCACTTGGGGTTTGAGTTGTGGCCTCTCTTCTCTTGGGAACCCTGGAGACAAGTGTACCTCTGGCTGCCCCTTTGTCCTTGTCCGCCCTAAGTGCAAAAGTCTGGAGACACAAGCCTTGTCTGTATCTTCTGATCCTAACATTCCCTTCGCCTACTTTTTGGAAAGTTTCCTGCAATGCAAGAGTGCCTCTCTGCACACCAGCGCCCAGCCCGGAGCATCCCTGCCTGGCTAATGCACATCCAGCCAACTCCACGACTCACCCCAGAGGAACAGTCACAGCCAGAGCTGCTTGCATCATCTTTCCCATCACTCCACTGCTTCCCGTGACAGAGTGTCCTTGCAACGAGACTTCCTTCTTCCCCCACCCTCTCTCTGCTTCTTTCTTGTGTGCACATGTATAAATGTGCTCGTATGTGTGCAGGTATACAAGTTTGTGCATATATGTGGAGGGCAAGAGAAGCACCTCCGACATCAATCTTAGACCTCAGCCTGCCTCATTTGAAACGGGGTCTTTCATTGGCCTGGAAAACATCAACTAGGCTAAACAGGACATCCATAGTCCCCCAAGGGTCCTCTTGTCCTCATTGCCCCAATGCCATACACACACACACACCACAGACAGAGAGAGAGAGACAAACACACACACAGGCACACACACACACACGCTAGCCTGGTACCTAGTCACCAAGAGACCTAAGAAATAGTAAGCTCAGAGAGGTGAGGTGACTTGGAAAGTCCTCACCAGAGCCATGCTCTAATCTTGACCTTCTGAACTTATTTTTGGTGATTGGCGCCAGGCCATCTATGGTTGTTGCTACAACTATCTGACTCTGATGTTGAAAGTGAGCGACACTACCCACGGAATTTTATACATAAAAATGACCAAGGTGATGAATTCTGTATGTATTTTACCATACTGTAAAGAAAGGAACTATGTTCTGACGCAGGCTGTGGCACAGAGTAAGCTTGAAAACACTAAGTGAAATAAGCTAGACCCCCAAATCCCTCATGCAGTATGCTCTACTCATCAGTGTCTGAGCTCTCAAATGTGTTGAGACAGACAGTGAGATGGTCACTACCAGGGCCTGGAAGTGTGGAGAATGAGGATTTAAAATAGTAATATCCAGAGGCCAGTGTGATAATGACAGAATTAAATAACTAATGGCACAGAACTCAGTGTTTAAAAGCATTTCCTTCTAAATCTTATTTATGTGGAAGCACAAGTCTCAAAGGAGGATGAGAAACCACCGTAAAGATTTAAGCAATAAATAAAAACTGAGGGAAAGTGTAAGACCTGTAATTTCAGGACTCAGAATGAAGAGACAGGAAGATTGTCATGAATTTGAGCCAGCCTAGACAATACAGCAAGTTGAAGGCAAGCTGGGGCTTATCTGTAAAGACAGTGTCTCAAAACACTAATAAAATAAAAATAACTATTTAAAAGTTCTGATTGCAGATTCACTCACTCTCTTAGCCTTAGGATGTGCACATGGCCTATGTACAACTTGGGCCATTCATGAAATAATCATGTTTAATACATTGCATTTAAGAGTGTAACTCAGACAGCTCACCTGTTTGTTGAGCATGTTTATGGGGCTGTTTGGGAGGCAGCGTGCTTGGCGGTGAACAGAACAATCAGTGTGAGTGCACTAACTGCACTGGGTTTTGAAAGGTCTACAACTCTCCTTATAAACAGAGACACGCTTGTGAACCTGGGAGCCAGCAGTTCTCTCTTCTTGCAGGTTTGGACAATCTGTCACGTAGGTTGCAGAAGGGGTGGGGTCCCCATATTTTAATGGCGTGTTTTGATGCAAACATGGGTTGGAAGGCAAAGCATTGGGGAAGTTCTATCCTTAGTGACACTCTTCCTTGGGTCATATTGTACAATCTCCCCATTCTTGTATCGCAGTGACCATCTGATGGAATCAGCTTGTCCTTTCTCAGTAAGAAATGATTAACTCCAAGCTGACTTCGAAGCACACTGTTGTTACAATGATTAAATGGTGGGAATGTGTAGTCCTTCCAACCATAGCACAGTCCTGCCTGATGATGTCAATACTGCCTAAATGATGCCCTTGCTTTGTGGCTGGGTACCGTGCTGTGCTCTGAGAATAAGAGTGGAGAAATGCATGGACTGAGGAAACAATCTAACTGAAGCCATGGTTTCTATAGAAGTTCTGTTGAGATATAAATTGCTCCTAAGCCTGGTCTGTTGTGTCCTGGAATCAAGACAAGTATCCTAACGGTGTGACAGCCCTTTATAGTCCTGCGTGAGAATGGTGGGCCCAGGACATCTACAGCAGCCAGGACTGGTGGACCATACAATCCATGCTGTTTATTGACACTTAGACATAACATTTTGCAAAACGTTGGGTTTTATTTGTTCTGAGCTATTTACTAAAGAGTATGTACATAGATTCAGATGGCTGAATGGAAAAAAAAGCCACACCCCCCCATTGATGTAGGGTGATTGGTGGTCCTCAGACAAAGGCAAGCTTATCGTGAGCTCCGTTTCCCAGATGGCTCTCCTCTGTGCCTGTCTAACGCGTGCTAGGCGGGATCCCTTCATTTTGTGTGTGTTGCTGTATCAAAATGCTTTGTTGTTGCTTCAGTGGAGGTTTACCTAGCCCCCGTTTCTGCAGATTCCGGACTGTGGTGCCAGCATCTGCCCTGCTCTGGTGAGGTTCTCAGAGCTGGAGGTGTCACTTTGGCAGAGACATGCAGAGAAAAGACTGTAGCAGAAAAGAGGAAGCAAGACATGCCTCCTTTATGCCAACCAGCTTCTGTTGGCACTCACCCAGTCTGTGAGCCAGCCTTAACCCCTTCTGAGAACAAGGTCCCCCTGTTCTATGTATCTTCTTCTAACTTGTGCCTCTTAAAGTTCCCTGCCTTCACACTGCTATACTGGTGGTCAGGCTTTTAGCATAAAATAATCTTGGGGGACAAGCTCAAATAGTACACAAACAAAGGTACCCTTTAATTTTTGTGTTCTGAGGTAGACATTGTTGTCAGCACCATTTTACGGATAGGAAAACTGAGGCATGGAGATGGCCAGAGTCACATGACAGACAAGAACCAGTGCTCAAGCTAAGTAATTGGGTCTCAAAATTCTCAGTGTTTAGTTGTAATTATGGAATAGCTATAATTGCTGAAGTCTTTGTTGTTTCTCTAGGCCTTTAGATTTAGACATTGATACTGTCAGAAGGAAAAGCTGTGCTTAACGGCAGAGTCATTATGATCTTTCATGTCATAAAACAGTGTCAGCCAACAAATCATATGGCTTCAGCACTTTGGATGTTCCTCATGATGCCACATTTAGAGCAGCTTTATGGTGGCCCCATCTCTGGGTTTCACACTTCTTGCATTGTTCGGGGCGTAGGCATGTGCTGTTTCTGCTTTTCTACAGAAAGCTGGCTTCATAGCACACTACTTGTTCCCCTCTCTCCATCAACACAGTTGCTTCTTCCAGAGTGTTCCTTGTTTATTCTGATCCTTGAAAGACACCGACTCAAAGATTGCCTGGGGTACCTACCACATCACTGAGGACCTGGAAAGCTAACTAAATAAAACGCTTTTTATCCGTATGCCATGCCGATCATGAGCAGAGGTACAGAAGAGCCTCTGTTCTTCTGAGAGTCCTTGAATCTGTTTCCATGGCGTTCTGGGGTCATCTCACCCATGCACAATCCCTGTGCGGCATCTCCACAGCTGCTCTACTTCACAGTGGCTGCTGCTGAGGAGCAGAATGTCTCCAGGAGGGACAACTTCTGGCTAGATGATGCTGAAAAGAGCCTTTGAACATCCTCCATCACTGTATCCCTCATTAAAGCCCAGGGATTGTGTGTGTGTGTGTGTGTGTGTGTGTGTGTGTGTGTGTTGTTGTTGTTGTTATTGTTGTTTTAAAGAATTCTTTTCTTTTCCTCTTTGATGTTAAAGCTAACTATACTTATTGCCTGATTTTAGAAACCACCAAAAATTATAAAGAACCATGTGAAAATCACCTATAATCCTCTTCTTTCACTAGTAACTTTTTGATACATTTTCTTTTAGTCTTTTTTTTGCTTATTGTTATCATCAATGTTTATGATCATTATAATTATATATCCGGGAGCCAATAGAATATGCAACTTTACATCTGTTTTTTCCCAACATCATTTAATTTCTCCAAAACAATCAGCATTATGGCTGCATAATAGCCCATAATACAAACATACCATCATTTGTTTAACTGTATCTCAATTGTTAAAATAGTTTGGGTTGTTTTATAAATATGGCTTCTAATGCTTGCAATATGCTTCTCACATAAAAAGACATGGTTGGTAAGTTTGTAACATTTGGGTATTAATACTTCATCAGAGAAAATCTGCAGAAATCTTTTATTTCTCAAACTAATTTCAGGCAAAGATGGAGATTTCCTTACAGAAGCCAGTATCTAGATTTTATCTAATTCTATTCATTATTTATATTTATTTAATCTCTCTATACCCACATATACAGAAATAAGATGAAAAATTATGTATTTAGGTTTCTTCTCAACATAAACATATAATTTTGACACTTAAGTTATCCTGTAGAGTGTTATAAATTAGATAATTTATATGTATATTTTTGCTTAATCTATTGCTATCACAACCAATTTAAACTGATGGTTCCTTGTTATGGGCAGGCAAGGGAGTCTTTGGGAAGTGTTAAGGGCTGGGCCAGATGAACAGGACAGGACACAGGAGTGGGAAGATTCTGGGACATAAATGTGCCCTTTTTGACACAAACAAAGGCACAAGAGGGTGATGTGTTTTGTGCATAGGGTAGCTGCTCATCTGTCCACAGGGCAGAGCATGTGGAAGAAGAAGAGTGGTCGTGCTGATGGAGAGTCAGGCATGAAGGTCTCAACGCAAAGGCTCTGCGGTTAGGATTAACCTGGTGGGAGACAGCATGAGCAGAGCAGAGAGACCCTGGGAAGCAGGACTCCAGAGAGGCATTACACAGAGAGGGGTGTGGGGAGCAGTGGAGTTCCTCCTGAAAGGCACTGTACAAACAAGCATATTGTGGAGAAATGTTCAGTTTATCCATTTGGGAAAAATAGTGATGGACAGGTGTTAACCCTAAAAGGTAAGTCAGGCTCCTGGAATTCTCTGAGTTACCCAGGAATGAGGGAAGAGGACCAGGGCCAAAGTGAAGGCTTCATCTCCAGGGGTGGAGAGGAGAGAGATATACATTAATCGCCATAGTAACAAAATATGATGGGCTTGGCCACAGTTCAGAAATAAAATAGAATGAACAGAACTCAAAATATCACTGACATTTGGGAGTCCTGAGGCTGGTGATGTCATGAGCATATGTGGGGTTTTGAAGCTTAGAATTCTAATTCTGAAACTCAAGAGGACCTTGAGCATTGTGAGCCGGGTCCAGGAGTAAGTCCTGCGTGGCCAAAGTGAACTTAATAGACATTAAATTAGTGTTAATCTCCTGGCTTGCCCACTTTCCATGGGCTGCCTGTGCCAGTTAATCTCCTTCTGATCAATGTAAGTTGGAGGTGGCCCAGTGGTTGAGAACACTGGCTATTCTTCTAGAGGATCTGGGTTCAGTTCCTAGCACCTACTTGGCTGCTCACATCTGTCTGTAACTCTAGATACAGAGAATCCGGCACCTTCGCACAGTCATAAATGCAAGCAAAACACCAATGCACATAAAATAATAAATACATAAATCATGAAAAAAAGAATTTTAAAAAGTATATTTGAATGTAATTGTATTACAATATAACTATAAATTCAGATGAATTTATACTCTTCACATCTTGATAAAGAGAGTACAGTATCTTTCACATTTAGATGCTATCAGGTGTATCTGTGAGAGGTAGTCAGGGACACCCCCTGCCACCCAGCCCCACTACTACCTGTGTATCCAAGTGCTAAAAGCATCAAAGGCATTGACCCTTTTTTCCCCTTCTTTACTGACAAAAATAGTGTCTCCAGAAGGCAGAAATAAATCTTGAGCTTGAGAATTGCTCTGCACTGCCAGGTGTGAAGACACAGGGATTGTGAAGACCCAATGCATTACTTCCAGATGAATGACATACCTATTGTTCCCTTAGAAACCATTTGGATAGAAAAGGCATCAATATATAAATATCTTACCTTAAATATTTTGTCTCTCATCTTCTTAAATTTATAATCCCGTTTAGCTTTTTTCCCCCTTAGCCTCATAAATCTAATATTGGAATTCCTTATTACTGAATAAAAAAAAGTTTTGCCCAAATGTCTCACATTTTTGTTTTGGGTTTTCATGTATCTGCCAATGACCTTGTCCTCATTAGTGAGTGCCTTTTTCAAGCAGCCTTTGATAGCAGCCACTGAGCAGAGACAATGGGGAGGGTTAAAGGAGAGATTGGTTTACATGAGGCCAAAGGGATGGAGATGCCTGTTTCTTGTACAACAAGACGTGAAGGACATGAAAATATTTACTTAACGAAAGACCCAACTGCAGGACACCAGCAAAATTCAAAAGTGTTTGAGTACATGTGGAGCATGAAAAACATTTCTGGCTATGTGAGCTACTTCAGGCATACAAAGCAAACCTCAGAAAATGGCAAACATTTGAGAATATAAACAAGAAACCATTAGACATCACAGCTCAGTCAAACAAATTGAAACAGCACTTCCTTGCCTAGCTCAGAGCGAGCTGTGTCTACTATGCATTGTCAATAGTGCCTGGCGCGTGCCAAGTGCCAAGTGAGTGTCAGCACCTTCCTCCCTTGCTAAGTGACTGTCTGGGAGAGAGACTGTAGGCTCCAACTTATTTGTGTTCCCATGATTCTGTGGAGAACTAGATCATCTATCTGCTACACACTGGGTGCTTTGAGTGACGCAAAGAAGAAACACATGCCCCTAGTCTTCAAGTGACTAAATGGTGCCAGAACACAGAGGACAGTGTAGGAGAGCAGGACAGAGCTCTTAAGGCTTTACAACCAGTGACCTCGAGGGAAGAGCTGGTGTCTTCCCTATCTGTGATGGCTAATCTTGGTTGTCAACATGGCTGCATCTGGAAATCACTAAAACCCAAGTGACTGGGTACACCTGTGTGGGCTCTTTCTTAATTAAATCACTTATAGTGAAGTCCCACTTTTAATCTAGATCTTTGAGGTGAGACGATACACCTTTAATCCAGATCTTTTGAGATGGGAAAATCTACCTTTAAGCTGGGCCACACCTTCTCCTGGCAGTATATGTATAGGACATGGAAGAAAGAAGATGGCTGTCTTTACCTGCTTGCTCTCACTCTCACTAGTAAGTCCATTCCTTTACTGGCATTACAGCCTACTTCTTCAGGATTCCAGTATATACTGAAGATCAGCTGAAACATCAGCTGAAACTGTTCCTTATAGACGGGACAGTTACTGGGTTCTTGGACTTTCTGTCAGTAGACAGCCATTGTGGACTAGCTGGATGACACAGCCTGTAAGCCCATCTAATAAATTCCATATGTCGCGTGCATGTGTGTGTGTTTGTGTGAACACATGCGGGCATGTGTGTATGTATTCATCTTATCAGTTCCGTTCTTCTAGAGAACCCTGAATAATACACCATCTATATATTTTAGTGTCTAGAATACCTGGCTGAAAGATAGAATTTAGCAAAAGGACAAATGATTTAGTCAACCAGTGAATAAGTGAATGCTCGGGATTCAGAGATCCAGCTTATTGCTATGAACTTTCCTTCCAGAATGGGTGATTATTGGCATATGGCTCTAAGAGAAACTGCAGAAGTGATGGGGTGGGTAAGCTGAGCCTAAGCCACATAACAAGACCAATTGCATCGTCGAAGTCTAACCTTACTTTCTGGACATATCTCTCCTTTGTCCCAACCTTTGGTCCCTTTCTTCTTCCTTCTATAGAGTATGCACGTGTGGATGGATTTTCACATCACAAATGTTTCTCAGCTTTAATTTCTGAATGCATGCACAGCACTTGCTTTGTATTAGTTCATCACTGAGCTACTGATAATATAACAACCTTGTAAGGTAGGTACTACTATGATTCCTAGTCACCTGTGAAGAAACTGAGCCTCAGAGATCTGAAGGACTCACGGCTAGGGAGAGGTACATCTGAGCTCACGCCCAGACAGAGAGTCTGATTGTGAACTCAGGGTTCATCACCACCAAGCTCTGCTGTGCAGGTTTTCAAGCAGAACCAAGCAGTCTTTCCTGAGTCTGTGTGTGATTCACTCTGATCATTTGGATAAAGGCTGGAGCCTGTGAAAGCTAAGCCTGGGGTGACTTCAGTTCATCGTCTCTGGTAATGCTTTTTCTTCTGCATAAAAATGAACTCAAGCTTTGCATACATTAAACTCATCTGTTCGCCCCTTGTGTGCTTTCTACTTCTACCTCCCTCTTCTCTCTAGTCAGGTTGCTTGAAAGCATGGTATTTAGGAACAACTTTCTACTTCTTGCTTCCCATGCATTCTTAGTAAGCCAGGGAAAATGACTTCTACCAAAAGAGCCCTTGCCACAGTCACATGGGGCCTCTCCTCATTGTGAATCTAGTAAGCACTGTTTGACAAAAACCTGTGCCTCCACTGATTCTGTTTCTCCGTGGGTTACATGATGCCGGTCACAGAGTGGGTGCTCGGAAAAATCTTGGTGAGAATTTTATGCTGTTATGACTTAATTAATTCCAACATCATTATTAATCGATGAAACCTTTTTTTCCCCTCCCACAGTATCACTTATACAGATGTTGCCCTGTCATTTTTGGCCATCCCTTCTCATTCTTTTTCTTCTTCTCGTCTCTTAAATATGGGTGTGGTGAATTCAACATGAAATGCCCTCAAAGCACATGTTTACAGTGATTGGGCCAGGGGTGGCTCTATTTTTGGAGGTTCTGCAAACTGGGAGGTGAAGCCTAGCTGCAAGGTTACGCACTTGGAGGTGCATAATCCTAGGCCATTTCCCCGAGGTTCTGGGTTGATAATGAACTGGTCTGGTCACCATTCCTTTCCTGCCATGACCAACTGAGTCCTCTGAAATGATGAGCCAAAATAAATATTTCCTCCTTTAAGTTGTTTCTGTCAAGAATTGTGATCACAGTGATGAGACAAATAACTTATTTAGTTTGTGTTCAAATTTTACCTTTGACCCTCTTTTTCATTCCTGTGTATGTCTTTAAGAAGCAGGCATTCAATAGACTGTTTCAAATACATGAGTCACAAATTAGAATCTCAAGCCTAATTCCTTTTCTATGCGGGAGACCTTGACAGTTAACACGACAATGGACAGGCATCTCTCTCTAATTATGTCAGTGGACTGAGTACTTAATTAACTGAGTCTTATGTTTTTCTCATAATATTTGTCCTTTCATCTTTATTCCGTAATAAGGATTAAGAACATTGTATGTTTCTTTTTCTGTATATTGGATGATGATATCTACATTTCCCCCGTCACATGATACAAAAGATTAGATGTCATGAGCAGTGGCTATCTCATACCTTTATTTCTCATATTACCATCAAGTGTTGTCATTTCATTTGCTTTCTATGTGTCAGTCCACATCCAGGAGTGCCTTAGAACTTGCACAGGTAAGGCCTTAGAAGTTGCAGTCTGGGAGGTATGGACTTCGGTATCTCTAAATCAGTGAGCTGAGGAACTGGTAAAATCCCTTTCTAGAGACCTGTTATTGTGAAGTGGAGGAAGGGCAGGAGCTCCACAGCAAGGACTTTGTGACTAAGAGCAGTCAACAGGAGAATTTTTACTCCCAGTAGTAAGGTCCTTGAAACAAGACTCTGAGGATGAGACTCCTCTCTGCAGAGGACAGCTCTTCCAGGTGCTGTACTTAGGAGATGACTGAGGTCTACAACCCCAGGCAGCATCTTGTTGGTGTCCAAACTCCATCTTGACGTTGCCATAACATAGCTTCCCATAGTCACTAAACAATTGTCTCCTTCCTATTTGAAGCTATAATTATCTTTCCAAACTGAATATAATCCTAGCCCCTTCCTCCCCTGATTCTGGTTGAAGCTGAAACTCTAAGAATGACGTTGCTGGCCAGTGTTGACCAAATGAGCTCCTCACAAATGCAGTTAAATCGAATAAATGTCTCCTTGTTCTCACAAGTCACTGCAGTGGAAAACTAGCTGGGATGTTTATTTCTGGGAACAGACCATAGCCGGTCACAGCAAATGCTTTCTTGTTCGTTACAGGACACAAAGTCTGACTGTGTAGCTCTAAGCCAGTGTGCGTATTAATCATTAGGTGAAAATGTTACAGTATGCGGAGAACATACAGATTCTTGCTTCATTTCTTTGGCGCTTGGGATTCCCTTTGCCAGGGATGCCCACACTGCCATTGCCTCCCTTTCTCTATTGTCTGTTCAAAAGCCGTGATTAAAGGAAAGCTTTGTAAGCCACAACCCCCTTCCACCTCACTGTATCTCGTTCCACTTACCTCTTCCAGTTTTGTCCATCAAATTTGTCTCTTCCTGACCTACATATATCTACATGTGGGTATGTGTTTACTTGGCCTCTTTCCCTGGCAAGGTGAATTTTGTGGTACCAGGGACTTGGTTTTGTCAAGTTTATTTCTCACACATAGCAGTTCCTTGATAACTATATGTGAATGGGTTAATAAATTAATGTCGAGCCTGGAGAATTGGCTCAATGGTTAACAGCACTTTTTGTTGCAAAGGACCTGGGTTCAATGTCCAGCCCCCACATAGAGGCTTACTGCCTCCTCACGCACCCATACATGTGGTGCGGAGGTGCCCATGAAGGCAAACACTCATGCACATAAAATAATAAAAATAGATCTTAAAAAATTAACTAATGTTTTCTGAACAGCAGATAGCTGATAGCAGATAGGAAAGAGAGAGCCTACTACTCTTTGCTAACCACACATATGAAAAATTTTAATATCTAGACCATTTAAAGCCCTCAAAAACTAAATACCAAGAAATCAAAAAGCCCAGTAAATTAATCTAATGAAGTGAACAAACCGTTCTCAAAAGGTGGCACACGTTCACTAGATATCAGAAAAATCAAATTAAAACTCCACGGAGGGTCCCTCTTACCCCAATATCAATGACAATCATTATAAAACAAAGCAAAACAAAACACTGGCCTGGATGCAGACAAAAGGGAACCCTCATATATTTCTGGTAGGAATGTAAATCCAGGTAATTACATATTTTACTTTTCTCCTTAGCACTTGCCCCTCCCTGAAATACACATACATGAATGCACATGACATAATACATATACACAATGGATTTTATTAAGCCACAAAGAATGTAGTTATGTCAAGAAAAGGAATGTGAAGGGAGATTATCATACCAAAAAAATTAAGTCAGACTCAAGCAAATATCTATGTCTTTCATTTGAGGGTTCTAGACTTATATAGATAAATCCATATATTTCCATATGACATAAAAATAGAAACAGAAATAAAAGAACAAAGGGGAAAATAGGAGGGGCAAGAAAGGCGAAGGGCTAGTATAGGAGGAACACAGAATGTATGAAGTACTTTATTAAAATGTTCTTAGGAAATCCCTCACCATATACTAGAAATGTATGCCAAAATAAATAAATGAATGTCCAATTACCCCACCATAGGTCAATAGAACTACAGAGAAGAAATGGGGGAAAGGAGAGGTCCCTGGATCTCTCAGTCATTACTGCCTACTAGCAGAGGAGGAAGAGGAAGTGTCACTGGGAGGAAGAAGAGCAGACTCTGCTTTCTTGTGCACAGTCTCTCCCAGGTGTACAGGAAGTGCAAGCCTTGTCACCATCTATTGGATTTATGGTACTGTCACATTCTTAAATATTGACTCCATGATATCTTATTAGTGCTTTAATAACAGGCTCTTTATTTTCAATTTTCTCTTTCTCTTGGGATAAAGACAGGCTGGCACACTGCAAAGAGGCATTGAGAATTACAACTGCTGGAACAGAATCATCTGGTCTACCCCAGGACTGCAGGAAAAAGAGCTTCACTTCACAAAGTAGATGTATAAACGTAAAAGTTGTGTGACTTCTTTAAAGTGCTCTAACTAGCAGAGAGATGCAGAAGCCATCACTAGGGTAGCAACCCCCACGCCACATTCCATGGTCCCTTCTGCTCTAAAAGCGCCACAGTGCCTGCTCCTATTATGCACACGCATGGGCTTTGGGAAGAAATATCTTTGCTCATTTGAGGATGGACGTAAGTTCACGCTCTTTGAGGCCCCTTTACTAGCGTACTTTGAAATTAGAAAACCAAATTTACTGGCATGGCACACTTTAAAAGCCCTGTCAGGACAGGAACAAAGAAGTGCTAGTTTTGTATTTCTCGTGTTGTTTGGAAAGTTTAGTACAGCCTAGGGCTCCTACGTACACACTGGATGACACTGATGGTAGACTCAGGGAGCATGTATTTGTGTTCTGTCTTGGAGCCTGGTAGTGAACATAAGTGATGACAGACATTTGTAGGAGCACTTTACAGTTTACAAAAGGCTTGTAGAGATCTCACTTGATCCATGACTTTTGCAGGCTGTAGAACACAGTGATCAAAAGCAAGAGCCGTAGAGTCAGGGCAGAATTCTCTACTTCTGTCTACAGCTTTCAAAAGCTGGCTTGACCCCAAGTTCCTTATTATCCAATCAATGGAAGGGGGTGGGATTAAATATGATAAAGTGCATATCAAGTGCTTAGGATAGGCTTAGCACATGAAATGCTAATTGTGTCATTGTATATGATCATCATTCTGATTTCAGGTTTGGCTTGTACAAGGTTATCCCTGACTCATTTATGAAAGATGCTACAGTTTTTTTTTTAATATAACTTTTAAGCCTATTCTGTGTTATCTTCTATCTCTACCCCTAGATAACCCCTAGATATAGGAGATCTTGTTGCTATTTTATTCTTTTGTTATATTTGCAGTTAAAAAAAAAAAACTCTGAGAACTACTATCAGAACTTGAACCCTGAGTCTTAAGTTGTCTTCTGTCTTTCCAAGCTAAACCTTGTCATGCATAAGATAAGGTAAAAAGAGAGATTGGTTCAGTTTCTTTCTTTTTTAATTCTACCCACTACCTATTATGTTACTTCAGGGCTGGACTTGGAGAAAGGCCATCAGGTGACATGCCATGGAGGTCTAATATACTTGGTACTCTACTACACTTGCTCTGCACATGGCAGTTCAAATACTGGCTGTAATTCTCACGGAATAAACTTGTAATTTTTCTAGGAAGGCTATGTAGGGATTGATGATGTACCATTATCTCTGGAGATGAGCAGGCCATTGTCCAGGTGATCTGGTTCCACTTCCTCCTCAATTTCCATTTTTGGTACTTTCCTCTGTTGAGACGTTCTGGTAGGATCATGTCATCAAAGGACAGAGCCTTTCCAAGGTTGTTGGATTTCACTGCCTTAAGCTTGGCCTGTGGAAAAAGCATGAGATCTTTTCCCAGCCAAACTCTGCATGCATAGCTCTATCTAACTGTGTTGCCCCAGGCAACATAGACAGCTCCATTTACTTAGTTTCTGAGACCACAACTAAGCAACATCTTGTAAACATCTCATAACATCTAGAGTCTTGTAAACTCAAAAGCATCCCAGTCCTCTCCACGTGGCTCTCTTAAGGTCCTTTCCTTGACCTGGGTAGGTAAGAGTGGAAATGCCCCCATGAGAGGAAATGGAAATGCACAGTTCTCTTCTGACTCTCTTCTAAGAAGCCTTAGTCCACCAATTTCTCATTCTCTTGTTATGTGTGACCTGAAGCTGGGGCGCACTCAAATGCAGAACTAGGTCAGAGAACCCTGTAGCAAGGTACTCCACGACTTCTTACACCGCTCCCCCAAGCACTGCACATGCCCTATAGGAGCATAACACAACCCACAAACACAATTTTAAATGTTTTAATCATCACATTAAAGACAGAAATAGAAACAGGTATAATTAATGATCATAATATGACTTAATCCAATCTGTCCAAAATTTCGTATCAATATGTAATCAGTATAAACAACAATTGTTAAGAAATGTTTTATAGAAACATGTAACAGCCAACTATGATATGTATTTCACACTCACGGCATGGTTCAATTCAAGTGTTCAATAAATGTTTCAAGGGCTCACCTCCACATGTGGCTTGTGGATTCCATTTTGGACAGTGCAGCTTCTGGACACAGGGCAAGTTTTTCTTCTACTGCCTTCACCTCTGAGACCTCAGAACTAAGACAGTATTATGGCTATGATCTTCATAGTGCATTCTAACAAATAAGTGTGGAACCAGGTCTAGGTCCCATTGAGAAGGAACTGAGAGCTTGCAACCACCATCTGTTCTCATTTTTCCCATCCTAGCAGTTCAAAATGTGTACTTAGGACTATGCAAAGTCAATACAAATCATATTTCCTAAGGAACTCAGAATCTGACTCTTAAAGTATTATACTCCCATTGTATAAAAAGCAACCCCCCCAACATATCCAAATCCACAAAGGGTCCTCATTAACCATTGATCTGTTTTTCTTTCATGATCATATCCATATAGGTAAACGTATATCTATATATGTATATGCATACATACACACACACACACATATAAATATAGAAATACATAGGCTAACATGTTCCTTTTTGTTTGATTTTCTTATGTCATTGACATAAGAAAGTTTTCAACAGAATGGTTTGGATATGTGAATATATCATCTTTTACTGAATGCTGAATTCAATTCTGGGCTTTGGAATGGCATAGGGTATGAGAAGCATTGAAGAATGACAGAAGAATGGGCAGAGTGGAACACTTTCCTGGAGATGACGCTTACTGGGCTGCATAATCTTGGGTTAACTAAAATCCCCATGTTTTACTTTCTAAACTGAAAAAAGATTGCATCTACCTTATAGCAAAGGTGAACTGGCCCATCCTAAGCATATTCCCCAACACCCTCCTGAACAGAGCAAACAGACAATGTTGATTTCCATTTAATCTTTCCTGTCCCTGTGTTATGCAAAGCTAACTTAGCTAGTTCCTAGGCACTAAGGTGTCCACGTGTTTTGCTGCTTTCATCTTCTGATTGCTTTGAGGTATCTCTCCGGGGTCATCTCTGTGCCTTACACTCCAAGCAGCTGTCAGTGACTTGTGGCATAGGGGATGAGAAATGGGCTCTTCTCTTGGGTGGAAGATCAGCTTGCCAGCTCCACCCAGGTGTATCAGGGAAAGAAACAATTCCTTTCCCACCATTTCCTTCTTGTTTTCTGCCCTTCACTGACAGCCATTGCAGCAGCAGCAAGGGAGGCATTACTGCGACTTGAACATTTTGGGAGGAGGTTGGAATGCTCCTTGATTCTGAATTCTTTCTCCTTCCACTTCTTCCTGTAACTTGCTTTGGCTGCTGACCTAGCTTTCTTCAAGCAAGTGCAAACTTCATAATTTGCCTTTCATTGTTTTGACAATGGATGTGATTTGTATATGGCAGCTTGGCTTAATATTCCTATTGATGGTGTTATACCCAGTTCGCGAGCCCCCAAAAGATCTACAGGAATCGACTCCGTTGCAAAACACATGAGGGTCTTTTTATTGTAAATTACAAGCTACAGCTTGGGCCAACACAGCACCGGTGGGAGCTGAGTGCGCGTGCCCAGGTTAGTTGGGTGATTTATAGATTCTGGTCCCTCCCAGCATGCCCAAGGCAGGGGCAATTTCTGCCTGGCAAGCATCTATTGGTCAAGATGCTACATTTTGAATCGATTGGCTATAGGAAGGTTCCCAGGCCATTAACGACCAGGTGTCCCTCCCTAGGGGGAGGGTCCAGTTTCCTAGCAACCGTATTTCTAGTGGGTGGGGAAAGAATGCAGTGAGGTAGCTCTCCCCTCAGGGCATTACTAACTATTCTATTTTCTACCGCACCTACTCTAGGTTTTAGATAGCTGCTACTTTATCCTTTGGTCTCTCAATAGCAGCTCCATAATCTGGAGGTAGGATTGAGGAGGAGGAAGCTTCAAGTCTGTCCTCTGACCTGGAGACATCTTGCTTTTACAGTGACTGCTCCTCTCACTGTCTCTTTCTGGTTGTGAGGTTGGATAGTGCAGGAGGATCTGTTTCATTCATGCTCTGAGGAGTAGCACTTGTCCTCCAGGCCATCTGAAACCCAAATGCATGCTGATGTTTCCTTCGTATGCAGTAAGCAATGGTGCTGAGTTGTTTAAGTAATAGTTAATGCTGGCTTTAAAAAACACACCAAAAAGACAGCCAACTAACCAAATAAACAAACAACCCCCCCCCCCAATATAAGAGAACAGAAAGGCTGAGCACAATGACATTTGAGTCACTGAAACAGGTTGGATTATGAAGGTATTTTCTCCCTGCCCTTGTATTATTTCTCTCTCTCTCTCTCTTGCTCACTCACACAGCTTTGATAATTACTACAGGGTTGGATGGTGATCACATTTAGCAAATATTTGTTGAACACCTGCTTATGCCCGGCAATGAGCTAGGAACTAAGAAGACAAAATAAAGCAAACACCAATGCAACCCTTGAACCAGCTTGAATTTACTGAAGGGATAGATGTAAACAAGGAACTGCAGTCAGACAGGGTTGTGAAATCAGCGAAATGCAGTTCTGTGTGCTGCTTGTGAGGTTTCCTAGAGCATCACCAAAAGCTGCCACACACACACACACACACACATATTCTGAGGAGCTCTTCAAAGATGCTGTAGAACTTGACAGGCAGAGCATACCTGTTTAGAAGGGAGATGGGGGAGAACGGCAGTTTGGAGTATTGATGGGGCATAGGATGAGGCAGAGTCATTTTAGAGTGGAATTTTAGACCAGAACCCCATATCATGGAGACCTAGCTGCTATTTTTGTTTTTACAAAAATAATTCCTTAAATATAACTACACTGTGATACTGAACCAATTTGTATTGTGTAAGTCAGAGGCAAGAGCCAGTCCTGGTTTTCTAACCTAAATCACCAAGTCTCCCCTGACACATCATCTCATTCTGCCCTATGGCTCTTTCTCCTACACACCCGAAGTGCTCACTGCCAGAGCCCAGGGTTGAAAGAGCCTGGATGGCCACCAGCACCTCTGCTATTAGCTGCTGTAGCCTCCAGCTGTTTGGTTCCTCGGAGGGAAGACAGCAACAACACTCCAGGGTATATGCATCTCCATATTAATAAATAATTCCCTGGTCTCAGCCTCTCCAGCATTTGAAAGGCAAAGGAACAGAGTCTAGGAGGCTGCTCCCTCTTAGTAGCAAATTTTTAATGAGAAGCACACCTTCATTTCTTCTGTGCTCAACGGCGGCAAATGCAAGGGATGCAGTGCTTGGAAGACAGTTGCTAAAACTGAGATGACTTGTATGGCATTTCATAATCCTGCATCCCTAACAGTGTTTACACATTAGCCATGTAGACTTCCCAACAACTCTTTGATACCAATGCTGTCCTAACTTCCACTCGCCATCTGCAGAAACAGAGATCCAGAGAGACTGGCTAACTTGCCCGTGTTCCCAGGGCCAAAGGGTAGAAGAGTGAGAAATTGAATAGAAGCACCCCGATTCCTGGAATCTGTTTATGTGTTCCCACATTTCCACTCCAATACCACTTCCTTTGGAGATAATGACTGGTCTCTGGAATGTTCCCTGTCCTTTTGAATCAGCCTGTCCTGAGTTGACCTCTTGGGTATGAAGTTCACTGCCAATTCAGGCTCATTCATATTCTCTCTCCCTCCTTCCTCTCCTCCTCCCACACTGACTGACCCCTCAGTGCAGACCCTGGGGCTCTGTCCCCAGCACTTTGTTCAGCCTGCAATGCCCATGACCTGACTCATTTTGAGTGATTGTCCTGCTCCCAGGGTGGCACCTTTGTAACCAGGGCTGCGTGCTTCTGTCACACAGAGGGGAGGTATGACTCTCTAGACACCTCCCAGAGGTGAGGCAGCCCTCCTGGCTCTTTCCTTTACAATTGCAGCCATTAGTACAGCGTGCTCCTTTCCCCACATGCATCCAGCCTTTACCTAGGAAACCAGGTCTAATAGGAGCTTACCCTTACTATTTTTAGTTAGTTTTTTGTTTTTTTTTTTTTCATGAGGAAAAAAAGTGTTTCAATCATGATCATTTTTCTGCACAAGATTTTGATAGCAGAACTGGATAGACACAAAGAGCCTGATGGCTATGCTCCCCCACTATGTGGTGTTTACTTAACGCAGCTATTCTAGTTTCTCTGTGCAGAGTTGCAAGCGAATCCTTTCAATTTAAATGTTAATTGGAGGGTAAACTTTAAAATAATAATAAAAAAATCCTGAGGAGAACTGTTTGTTTTTTGTTTTTTGTTTTTTTTTTCTAGCTGTATTTAGTGGCTTTCCTTGTGTTTCTTCCCCCACCCTCCCTCATTGTCAGTCTCCCTCTGCCTACCTCTTTCCACCATGCTGGCCTAAATTCGGGAGTTTAGAATGCAGCTTTCTAATTTTAAATATTAGAGCATTAATTGTGAGAGTCATGAAACACAGATAACAGACTTAAACCCAACAAGGTTCGTGAGATATTTTTTTCCTTTCCATGCTTGCCTGCAGAATCAAACCTATCATCTAAGCCTCTTTTCTATGTAGTGATTCATAGAACAACCAAAAATAATATTTTTTCTAGGGCTTCTGAGAAAGGTGAGTTAGAGTTTCCTTTCTCCTCTTTCCATTTTCTTTTCTTTATTTCTTCTTTTTCTTCCATATGTCAGTAAGTGATGGAGGAAAAAAAATACAAACTGTGTAAATTCCCAGCTACAGGATATTGCTGTAGATTCAAGGAAACTACAGGAATTAAGTGGTAGTTTCTTATTCTTAAAGAGCTAAGATGGCAGGTAGGTCAAAGAAGAGCTGTGACACCATCTACATGTGACTACAGAGTGACAGATGGCACTAACTCAAATGCAAACAAAAAGCAAGAGAGATTGTTAAACAACAGACGCAATACACTTTAATGCCTCTACATTTAAATAAAGGAATGTGGTAGCCTTCCCAAGGGCTCTATGGACCAGATTTTATGTGTAAATTAAGGATAGATAGTGTCTTCTTTCTCTTTCCTGCCACATTCATCCATCTGTTTATATTTATTTATCCTCTTTTCTCTCTCTCTCCTTCCTTTCTTTTCTCTCCTTCCCCCTCCCTCCCTCCCTCCCTTCTTCCCTTTCTCCTTCTCTGTCTCCTTTCTTCCCTCCCTCTCTCTTTTTCTTTTTGTACCTGGGACGTCATACATGCTAGGCAGCCCTCCACCCCACTCTATCTGTAGCCCCAGCCCTTTTTATAGTCTCTATTTTTGAGACCAGATAGTACTAAGTTGCTCAGCCAGCCTTGAACTCACTCTGTAGCCCAGGGTGGACTGGAACTTCAGCTCCTTCATTCTCAGACTTCTGAGAAGCAACCAGGCTCATGTCATCATTTCATGTCCTTGTTAGTGTGGGTATTTTTCAGGACCCCTTAAGTCTTTTGGAGCATAATAAGAAGTTGGAATATTTGTAGATTTCCTTGATTTTTTTTATTCTCTCATTCTATTTCATGCTTGCCTTTAAAAAAAAAACAGTATTCAGTTTTTACTTTATGGAAACAATATCCTTCAGCTTTTATCTCTCTGAGGATGTTAATACTTATACATTGTTTTTTTTTTTATCACCTTATATAATTTGCTTTCCCAAGTTTCCCCACCTTACCCTAGCTGTAGGATTTTCTCAGTTGGTTGCCTTCTTGTGTTTATTTTTTGCACGTATTTATTTTGTGTGTTTGTGCGTATGACTGTGTATGAATGTGGGCATGCACATGCTAAGTTGCGTGTGGGAGGAGTCAGAGAACAGCTCGTGGGAGTAGGTTCTCCCCTTCCATCATGTAGGTCCCAGGCACTTAACCCAGGTTGTCAGACTTAGCAGCAAGTGCCTTTACCTGCTCAAGGTTAAAAGCAGGGTGCTAAATAGTTGCTGGGAACTACTGAGTCAGTGAGGAAAGCCCAAGTCGACTTGAGACTTGGGACCCACCATACACTTAGCCTTTTAAAGCAGTACTTTTGCTCCCAGAGTTCCATGGTGCGATGGGTTGTCATAGAGCAGCCTAGGTTGGAGGAGAATGTCTAACAGCCATCTTCTGGAAACCAAATAAAAGACAGTTGGGGGTGTCTAGTGGTAAGATTTCACATCCAAAAGTTTCCTGTAAGGGTATTGTCATAAACCAGCATGGAACCATGCCCTCACCTGTTCTGGCTAACCCTTGGTGAAGGCTGCCACCCATTCCTAAGTTTTTGTTGATTGCCCATGAAGTTGGAAGAAATGGATGCCCCTCAGTGGTGTGGAGTGGTCGGAGGATCTGGACTCAAACTCTTCTCAAATAACTCCCTCAAAATACTTGTTTCATGCTTCTCTATTTACCACCCAATCTCAAAGGCCCTTTATGGATGAGTACCTAAGCCTGTGGGGAATTCTGCAGGTGGGTTTTCCTGATGCTACTTTTGGTCCAGTCATTTCCAACACCCAGCAGTCTCATGGATCCCACTGTTCTTTCCTTTGTTCTCTATCTCTTAGCTATAGTTCTGGCTTGATTTTAGAAAAATAAATGCTTCATGCATCAGTTCACATCAAATTTAATTCTTTTATTCATCCTGTTTTCTCATACAACCCAATAACACAGTTGTTACCTTTATTTGCAGTCCACTGGCTTTGATACTGTCAATAAAACTCATTTATTTTTCTTTGGGTTTTGCCTTTTTCTCATCTGTAAAATTGGAATATTTCTTGTCCTGCCTGCCTTCTGACCTATTATAGTAGCTTGCCTGAGCTACCACATAGATAACTCAGTTAACTCTCCAAGGAGAAAAGAACCGCTTGTTCACATAGATGTTAGACAAAGTCAGACTCAAGGGTGATGTGAAAATCTTCCCTGGGTCAGTGAAAACACAGTCAGGACCTCTATTTTTTCATCCTTTTCCACATCAACAACTTAGAACAACCCTTTACCTCAGTCAGCAATACCCCGTGGGAGACACAGAAGTTTACCTAAGCTGAGAGAGAGACGGCAACTGGCCCCCATCACCTGAGACCCAGATGACTGGGGCCTGCCCAGAACTTTTGGAATAGTAATTATCTTCTCCCCCTTCCCTGCTTTTCTGCCCACTTCCATTTTCTAATAGATAAAACACTTTGCTCTCATTCTTCAATAAATGTCACCTCCCATACTTGGTATTGTCTTTAGATTTCCTGCCTCACCAACCCACAGGCCCATCTCTGGTGAGCACGGGCTCACTTAATGTGACCCACCAACCATTCATTCCCTTAGACAATGTCTTTGCTTCCAAGGGTCTATAGAGCCTGGGGACAATGTAGGAATTCTAGGCAGTAAAGTCAGATGAGAATTTGGTCTCCAGAAAAGGTAGGCTTTTTAGAATTATAGGGGACAGGACCCAGAAGCCTTCAAGAGATGAAAAAGGAAAGAGCCCACGAAAGGGTACTGAATGTAGTACCTTCTATTCAAGGTACCAAACTTCCCAGCAGGAGAGCTGGATTCTTTATCTTCCCATTTGTCTTTCAAGCAAGCAGGGTTAAAGTATTAATAACATATTATCTGGTTCCTAGAAATCCATTCACATGGCCTCACATCTGACAAGGCAGATCAGGCCTTTGTGGTGAGGAAAGAAGGATGCCATTGATGGCAGTGAGTGTGACTGTGGTGATGAAAACCAAGCAACAAGCAATGCAGAGCCCCTAGAAACTGACCCACAAGAACTGGGACTGGCCCATGAGCAGGGACATTCCTTTCTTTCGAGCTATGACTGGCTGTGCAGAAGGCTGAGCACATGTTTTAGTATTGTCATCAAATGACTCTTTCAACAAAGCTTTGCCTGACTCATTTGGCAGTGAGAGCAATCTGTATAGTGCTATGTGATAACGAGGCATCCTTGGCAACTCACAGCAGTGAATACGGGGTGCTATTTCTACCCCTCCGGAGCAGGAAGGAAAAGGAGAACCAGGCAGGACAGGTGTTTGCTCTGTTGCCCCTCTCAGGGTCTCTGCCTCTAAGACTGGAGAATTGTCCAGCTTCTGTGGCCTTCTTCTTCCCAGATGGGAGGGCTGGTCATTGTCTTCCCTCTGTTTTGTGCCTTCCACTCTTTAGTCAGCTTCTGTTGGCTGGGACCGACAATGTCTGGTTTTCCTTGTCAGAACAAAGAGATTAGATCCCTGAACAAATGGATCTTGACTCAAACTGTGCTCTGCTAGAGGCAGAGGTCCTTTTGTGTGTGCTTCATGATTCTAATTTAAGAGAAAAAAAGGATGCAGGGGTGGCCTCCTTATGAGAGACTCAGATCCCCAGTCCCACAGAAACCCTGTTGTGTGTGTGTTCCTCTGGGACAAGAAGAGGTAGTTGGGGCAATGATGGACATGAGGTACCTTGATTCCAGGCAGACACCTTCTCCAACACCTTGATGCTTCCTTTGTGAGACAAAAATGTCCTTGAGAACTCTAGGATGCTCTATGATGCTGCAAAGAATTCAGAGTCTGGGGCAAAGGCCAGATAAAATGGCTTCGCTCTTGCCTAGAACTCTGTTTGCAGGCTAAGGCTGATGCAGTGACTTAAATGTAGGCATGAGGGAGTGCAGGCAAATTCAGAAGGCATGACCAATGTGATGGGGTGAGGTGCTCCCCAGAAGAAAGTCAAAAGTCAGTTCTACAAAAAAAAGAGTGAGAGAAGGAAAACATTTGGGAACAAGTCCAGGCCAGTGCCATACCCATGGAGGGTGTGTGTGTGAGAGTAGCTCTGGTGACATCTGGCCACAGGAGAGGAGCCAGCAGAGAAGCTGAGTTGGGAAAGATGCTAAGTAGCCAGCAGAGATATGGACCAGTCCTGCCCTCTCCTTTCTGCTGAAAGTGGCATTTTCCCAGTAACCTCCTTCCTAACCAAATCATTCCTGGCCTTGTCTGATAGGTCACAGAAGTATAGAGCAGGCAAGGTGCTTACCCTGTTGGAGTGGACCCTAGAATGGATCTATAGAGAAAGGCAAGTGCAAGGAAGGGGCCTGCTCCAGGGGCTCACACCAAGGGATAAAGATGTGGCTTTTCCTCTGCTTCCAAGGTTGCAGGCAAAACTAATCTCCAAGAGACAGCTTGGGATGGAGCAGATCACAACCACCCCCCACCAAAAAAAAAACAAAAAAAAACAAAAAACAAAAAACCACCCCAGATTCTCACATATGACTTCTCCCATCACAGACCCAGAGTTAAAGGAGGGAGGGCTGGTCTTCAGAGACTCTGCTGTGCTCCAGCAGCCCACACTCCTGCTCTTCTTTCTCCAAAAGGCTAATGCTGGAGTTAACCACAACTCTGGGTTTGAATTCTTTCTACCACTTACTGTGTTCCTTTTAGCAAGTTGCTCCATTGTCCACATGAGGCTAAAGACAGCACCTGTGTCTTAAGGATGGGCTACTCTCACATGAAGGGCGGCCCTTGCCTAGCACAGATGAGGTGAGACAACACCCACAGGGGATAGAATGTCTGCCCTGTGTTTAAGGAAGCCAGCAGTCACTGCACATTTGTGCAGGAGGCAGTCGCTACCAGTAGGTCTCTCCTGGGTAGGGGTCTCAATAGGTAGTCTTCCTGCCCTCGAAGTGCCCCTACCCTCTACTCCATGCCCCTGGCCTAGGGCATGTGCAACCCCATCCTATCCCATGTTCTCATGCTGTTTCCCTCCTGCTTCCTCACAGACCTGCGTAGAATGACAGCTGGCTTCATGGGCATGGCAGTGGCCATCATCCTCTTCGGCTGGATCATCGGTGTCCTGGGCTGCTGCTGGGACCGAGGCCTTATGCAGTATGTGGCAGGGCTTCTCTTCCTCATGGGAGGTAAGGCTGAACGCTGCTGATGGGGTGGGGAGGCTGGGGAAGATCCTGTTAATTGGAACTGTGGGGAAGTGGTAAGAGGATACAGCAGAAGGGCATGGCCAATACTTTGATCCCTCATCTGTTGGCTCATAGTCAGTCTCTGTCCTTGTCTGCTATTGACCACTGTTAGCGATGTTAAAGGAAATGAGAGACAGCCATCAGTGTCTAGAGTCCTGGGGACTTCAGTGCCTAGATGGAAGGTAGACACTGTAGCTCTGAGACTTTAATGGCAGTAGATGGAGACCTCAGACTTGGAAGCATGAAACCAGGATATGCTAGACATTTTACACTCCTGTGTTCTCTATTTTTTATTAGACCAAACAAAGAGGTATTTCTTCTCCTAAGGCCCACGCTCATCCTTGACTTACGTTTTAAAACAAAGCAGTCCAAATGAGATTTGATACCAGCACCAGGGAACTATGGTCAGATGACAGAGGAAGAGAACTCCCCTTTCAGTGGACTAGGAGAAGGGAATGTGGGGGGGAAGGAGTGAGGGTGGGACTCGGACATATAATGAATAAATTGAAAAATAAAATAAAATTAAAATTAAAAAAGAAAAGTAAGCAAGCAAACAAACAAAAAAATGAAAAATATATAAGCAGTAGAAGGACAAGACTAGATCCTCCCATTTCTGTTTCCTGTACTTATTACTTTCATGGACGTTGAGTTAGCCCAACGGCCTTTATTGGGCTGTTGAGAACTGCATAGTTATGGAGCGATCAGCTCTGGTTGGAGAAAAGTAGAAGCTTTCTCGCCATCTACTCTGGCATCTTTCAAACTGCACAGGTACTTCCCTAAATGTGGTCATGTAGCCTTTGTTTCCCTTGGGTGGAGGTGTCTTGGCAGTCTGTAACTGAGCAGACCCAGGTACCCTAGTGATTATATTGGTCCAGAAGCAAGAGAAGCCTGTAGAGACCAAGAGCAGCAGTGCCTGGGGCTGGCCAGATGTGAGTAGGGTAAGCAGGTAGAAAGGGGAGACTCAGCAAGACAGAAAAGACATTTGGATTGGGGCAATGGCTCAGTCATTAAAGTGCTTGCTTTGCAGGCTTGTTTGCAGAGTTCAGTCCTCCGAATCCATGTAAAAAGACTAAGTGTGATGGTGGCTGCTTGTTATACCAGCACCAGGGAAGCAGAGACAAATGAATCCCTGTGGTTCACTGGCCAGTTAGCCTAGCTTGGCTAGCAAGCTCTAGGCCAGTGAGAGACCCATCTCAAAAAGCAAGGCAGACAGCCCCTGATGAAGGACACCCAACGTTGTACACATATGCTCCCATTGGCACACATATGCTCATGTACCTGCACACATGCACACACACATTCATATACTCACATGTGCGCACACATACACTTGTACCTACAGACACAAATGTACCAATACAACAAAATCTTTTGAATGGACTATGTAGAATCAAGATTCCGATGGTCGAGTTACTGGTAACTCTACGTGAAGCAATTCACCGAACACATTAGGCATGTTCTACATTTTAATTAATTCAAATTTCTGTACTAGTCTACTTCTTGCCTAGATATGTGCCATTCTAAATTATAAATATATATTTACAATATCTAAGTGTGTATTCATATTTTATAGGTAATTATGATTTATAAAACATATGCATTTTTTTCAGGACCAAAATAAAGACTGAAGAATTGTCTTTACACCCTCTTCTTGCCCTAGTAGGAAGATGGCATGCACTGGGCATTTCTCCTGTCTACCTCTGACTGTTTCTGAGTTAAAGAGAGGGTACCTCACACTGTGTTCTAACCACTAACAAACTGTTAATTAAGCAGGGCAGCATTGTCTGGCCAGGAGGCTGGGGATAGTGGGTGGGATCCAGTGTTCCTTTTGGCAGCACCTCCAGAGCAGATCTAGCCCAGACTGGCACAACTCCATGTGGGTCCACATAACCAGCGTAATGAATCATCAGGGATATCTGGAGGCTCGGGGACAGGGTAAGACAGGGACAGGCCATGTGGCACTTCTCTGCTCACTCTTGACTCCCTCCCTGGGAGCCTCTTAGGCACACAGCTTTCCTGAGGGGAGTTGGAACCACTAGCCTATGCTTATAGCATCAAGTGCCTTTCCGTAAGAGCTGGAAACCTTCATTCCTTTGTCCTGAGCCAGGGCTAAGGCATGCCATCTTTTGCCTAGACTAGCGCTAAAGTCCCTTGTTGGCCAAACTGACTCTACCATGGTTATTTCACGGTCAGTCTTGAATAGAACAGTTAGCATGAGTTTTTTTTTTTTATTTTTTATTTTTTTGTTACATTTTAATGTGTGTCTGTGCGCACAGGTATGTGTGTGTGTGTGTGTGTGTGTGTGTGTGTGTGTGTGTGTGTGTGTTTAGAGGCCAGAGGACATCCCTGGGGAGCTGGTTTTCTTCATCACCATGTAGATCTCATGGATCAGACTCAGGTTGTCAGGCCTGGTAGCAGGTGCCTTTACACACTTGAGGCATCTTACCATCCCAGGATAAATTAGTTGTTTGAACTATGAATCATGTGTCACTCACCTCCTCTCAATAGTAGCCTAAGGACTTTCCGTTAAAGCTTAATCTCAATCCCTTACCTTTCTTTAAAAGCCTTTTACATTCTGGCTGACCTTGCCTCTCTCTGTTTCTTCCCTTTCTGTTTCTTCCTGTACTCATGCTGTTCCACCCATCCTGGCTGCCTTTTTGTTCTAACACATACATTTGCTTCAGGCCCTGGAGCTGCCTGGTATCTTGACCATAGCAACAACTTATGAATCTCTCTTTTCTTAGGCTGACATTCTTACTCAAAGGTTCCCCTCAGAGTCTCCTTGACCAGGAATTCAGTGAACACAGCAGGCATGCTTTACAGTTAATTAATTTAAATTTCTTTAGTGTGTCTCTTCTTGCATAGGTATGTATTGTTTGGGTGTTTATTGCTACTTCATAAGCAACTTTAAACAATAAACATCATTATCAATCGGTTCCAGGAATAGCTTGACAGAGTTCTCAGTTGAGAATCTTACTAAACTATGCTAAGTTTGCAATTGTGCTCTCTTCTGAGGCTTAATATCCTTTCAGTGTTGATGGAATTCCTCTCCTGGCAGGTGGAGAAGTTAGGAAGCTTGTTTGTTCAAAACCACCAATAGAGGCTCTCTGATCTCCAAATCCTCTTTTTTGTCTTTTGATAAACACTTGTAGATTTAAGGAAAATTGAGGGCTGGTGAGATGACTCAACAGGTAAAGATGCTTGTGACCAAGCCTGGTGACCTGAGTTAATTCCAGGGACCCATGGGGTAGAGGCAGAAACCCTAATATTATCCTCTGACTTCAGCATGTGCGACGTGACATGAATGTGTACACATACACAATAAATAAATATTGTTGCCTTATTATTAACTAAGCTCATGCAGATCCGGTTAGGTTTATCCAATGTTCTTTTCCGTTCTAGGATCCCATCTTTGACACCACGGTGTATTTAATGCTACTGTTTCTCCAGGTTTCTCTTGGCTGTGGCACTTCCCTAACTCATCTTTGTTTAAGATGTAATATTGGCCAGGCATACTATAGGATGCCCCTCTGGTGGGACATATGTGATTTTTTTTTTTTTTTTTTACTATTTGATTGAATTATGGCTCGAGGGAGGGAGATCCCAGAGGTAAAATGCCATTTATATCTCAACATTTCAATGACTCATATTCATGACTGTCAATGTTGCTCTGGTCACTTGGAATAGGTCGTGATTGCATTGTCTCTCCACTGTAAATTCTTTTCCTCCCCACTTCTATACTATGTTCCTTTAAAGACAGTGGTTGTGTGTAGCCACCCAGGATCAGTGGGGAGCAACAAAGGAGGGCTAGGATGGGAGCACTCCTGTAGGATCAGCCACAGAAATAATTAGGAGATATCCTTGGTGGATTCTTTGTTTCTTGCTCTCCACATTTCACTCACTTGGTCACTCATTTATATTGGCATAGACTTGAGGGCATAGATTTTGTCATTTGAATTACACCCCCATGCTGGCTTTTCTTGGTCCCTTCATTTCTGCCAGCCTTGGCATTTGAGAAGCCTTGTAATTGGCCCTGTGACACATCCCAGTATGTGGAGTCTCGTTTTCCATTGTTCTATGTGTTGGTTCCTTTTTCGCACACTCTTTTTTTAATACCACAGGGTGTTCTAGGTCATCCTGTGCGTTTCCTGCTCCCACCTGGCACCATCATTCCATCATGCCTGGTACTTGGTTGGAGTATGAGTCTCTGGGAAGACCCCTGTGTTCAAATTTTCTGGTTCTGTTGCTCTCCTTGTGGAGTTCCTGTCCTCTCCAGATCTTACTGTTTCCCACTTCTTTCATAAGATTCCCTGCACTCTGCCCAAAGGTTGACCATAAGTCTTAGCATATGCTTTGATAGTCTGCAGGACAGAGCCTTTCAGAGGTCCTCTGTGTCAGGCTCCTGACTTGTTCCCTCTTTTCCTCTTCTTCTGGTGTCCACCCTCTTTGCCTTTCTGGATAGCAAGAGTCCTCCCTCTTGATTAGTTTCTTTAGGTGTACAGATTTTAGTAGGTTTATCCTGGGATGGATTCTTAATACTCTGCATTTGCTCATCATTTCTCTGCCTGCACTGGTAGCTAAGGTCCATGAGCATCAGACCAGAACCTGGTCTGTCTTAGTGACAGAGTGCCTCCATTATGGTATCTCCTGGGTCAAGAGCATGTCTGCAGTTTGATGAATAGCTGCTGACTGACTATGTTGGAAAAGTAAATTATATGGAAGAGACAGAAAATGTTTTGGTTTTGTGCAGCATTCTTCTAGAATGCACCCTGTCTTATCTATAGTCCCTGTTGTAACAATATTCCCTTTCACAAGACTCTTCTATTCATATTTACTGTGCAGTAGTAGAATCTATCTTCTCCTGTTAGAAAATATCTTCAGTTCCCTTAAGAAGCAGAGTATAAATGATTCCTAACTCGTGGAACTTTTTGACCTTAACCTATATTCCTGTATTTCGAAATGGAAAGGACTTTCATCAGCGTCCAGCCAGACCTCCTGTGGTTTAGATAAGAGCAGTTGTGTCGTGGCCTAGAACATCCAGCTGGCAGCTGGCATAGTGAACCCGAAGCCAGAGCCGTGAGGCTGGCCCACATTGCTGCAGCCCAGACTGCTGCCTCTGGCCTGCGCATCCGTACTGAACAGCCTGAGTCTCACTGCTCCAGTTCTGTGCTTTTCAGCAGGTGTCAGTGTTTCACGATTTCTCATCATGCATTCTGTACCCTGACCCAGGGCTTTCTCTTTCCTTTTTCTCCTTCTCAAAGATATGCATACAGGGGGCATATGAAAGAGAGATGAAGGTCATAGAAAGAAAGAGAACTGAGGGCATAGATGGTAATGGGGAAGGGGAAACCATGGCAGGTTCTTTTCAGACCACCTGTGATTGAAGACTTTTCTACCTTGCCATTCCATCAGGGGGAATTGAAGAGGATGCCCTGAAGGTAGCTTAAGCTATCAGTTTTGAATGTTTGCTGTGATATGTAAGCCAATAATGCCACGTGTTTGGCATAGGTAGTCAATGGTGCTTCAGGCCCCCAGACACTTGGCATGGTCCCACACTTCTGGTAGAGGAAGAGCCTGCTTAAGGGTAAAAATTTCGAAAACTTGAGTTTGGCATGATGATCAAAGGCATTAGGCAAGTGTCTTAAGCACAGTTTCATTTAGGCCCTAAAGTGATCTTAAGGAGTCCTACAAGCATGCCAGTTTTCCCATCAGCCTTCTTTCCAAACCTTTCCCTATTAACAGTCTATGGCTCTGGCCTGCTTGTAAACAGAAGTTTCAATAAAGTCAAGAGATACTAAGCCTTCAACTTCATGTCTCCAGGTCATGACTTCAAAACCCATTGGTCAAAGAGGGTAGATAAAAAACAGAGGAACAGGTAAATTAGATATTCTAGGAAGAGAGGATAAATCCAATAAGCCAATGACTTGGCAATATGCAAAGCTTATAATAAATGATAACTGTTACTATGATATATATGCCCTAAGCAAAGTGTATTCTAATGAGGAGAGAGTGCTCAGGGCCTGTGTCACAGCCAATCAGAAATGACTTTGGCATAAAAGCCATGCATTTACCCTGCTGGTCTGCATTGTGTAGTTTGATGTGAGCCTTCATCTAGCCTTTCTCTAGACTTTCTGCCTTACAGGCTTACAAAATCTTAAGCAGATGTTTACAGACTAGTTCACACCTGGAATGTTGCCCCTTGCAAGGTACATATCTGAATATTTATTAGCATTTGATAATTACATTCAAAACAGATCCTTGATGGGTATATTTTGACAGTAAATGTCAGTTAGGGTAGGACAGGTGTTGTCAAGAAGATTGGGTGTAAAGCAAATACCCAGATTTGCTTTTCCATAGAGCCTGTGACCAAGGTGGATCACGTCAGCCACCCCAGAAGCAGAATGACTCCAGGCCCAAGAGGATGTAACATTGCCATCAATGCTACCACCCCTGTCATAAATATTAGCCCCAGAACAGAACCATAGGCATCAGTGGCCATGCAAACTGTGGTCTGCCATGACATCAGGAGGCTCAATAACCTACTCTCAAAATATTGAAGAATGCTACCCTACCGTGTCTTGGTTAAGACAGGGGGATGCATTGTCATTGTATTGCAACATAAAATGGTGAAACAGAACAGGGAAGGGTGTAGAAAGGAAGGTGGTTGATGGAAGCATCAAGAAAGAAGTTGTGGGAACTCAACCCTTGCCTCTTTGATGTCCGTAAGCACACTTGGTCATATGAGCCACCTGCCATATCCCACTTCCTAACTGGGGCCTCAGACTCCTTATTCAGAAAGCAGAGCCATCCAATGGAAAAAGATAATCATGTTGTTGTTTTTTTTTTTTTTCTTAAACATATAGTCCAGAACCAAAGAAACATTGGACTAGCTGTGTGACATTGGGGCATTCCTTATCTGTCTTTCATGCCTTGCTTCAATTTTCTCATCTATTAAAAAGAGCTAATAATAGTTCCCAATTCGAGCATAACCATGAGTATTTCAGAATTAACTCATCTGAAGGACTTACATCAATGCCAGGCATTGTTCTCATGACATTTTTGAAATTATTATTTTAGCACAGAGATACTTCTTTTCTAAATTTGTTTTCATTTTATTATTATGTTTTATGTGTATGAGTGTTTTTGCCTGCATGAATGTCTTTATACAGTATGTGTACAGTACCCACAGAGGTCAGAAAAGGTGTTAAAGCCTCTGGAATTGAAATTACAGATGGTTGTAAGCCACTATGGTGGGTCCTCTGGAAGAGCAGCCAGGGCTGATAGCTGCTAAGCGATCTCCCCAACCCCTGAAATTATCTTCAATGACACTCCTCTCCTTCCTATGTGGCCTTCTGTCATTCTACCAACACTACCAACACACCCTATGGTATGTGCTGCAGAGATAGGGAAAATGAATCCCCACACAGATAATTCCTCTCTGTTTAATCACCACTCTAGTTGCTCATTTTTTCATTCAGTAAATTCTGTTTCTCCCATGTGCCACATACCACTTATTTGGGATACAGTAGGGAAAAGGGGAAAGTACATGAAGCTCACAGAAAAATAAGCAGGTACCTTAATTATATAAAACATGTTAGATGGTAAGAACTGCAGAGGAAAGTAGGAACAAGAAGGAGAGACTGATGGGACACTGCAGACAGGAGAGAACATGCCAGGCCTTTTAGCAATGGCAGGGCTGGAGAAGGGTCCTCTATGGAGGCCAGTAGTAGGCTATAAGAAGACATGGGGTAGGATCATTCATTACAAAGAGACCCCAGAATGTGTAAAGCTCATGGAATGGTAATGAAACTATTGGGTCTAGAGAAATTGAACATGAGGTTGATTTTGACAAGTGCAAAGTGGGATAGTGATAGAGGTGATACCAAACAGGTAGACAGATCACAAAGGGCCATTAAGGTCATAGTCAAAGGACTGACTTCTTGAAGGGACATCAGTCTCTGTTCTGCCCTGTCATATATCCATTGCACAAATCCTTCTGGGGGTCTTCGCTGGATGACATTTAATATTGTGTGAGTTTATCTGCTTTTCAAGCTACCTTCTGGGGTGTGTGCTATTGGAGACTCTGTAGCCTGCCACTCCTAGTTTTAGTGTGGGGAGAGAGTGCTGTGTTCATGCCTGGGATGGCCAGATCAGGATTAGGGTACTAAAATTGTGCTCCCAGAAGTCATTGCAGTGTGTTACACCCAAGAGCCTCCCTCTCTCCCACTAGGGACACAGTGCAAACTTGAAACCCATGACCTCCTTTGCAAATGGAGAAGTCAAGAAAACATGTCCACAAAGCCATCTGGCTCCCCAGCATTGTATAGAGCATCCAAACATCCTGTATCCAAAAGAGTAGAGGTTTTTTGTTTGTTTGTTTGTTTGTTTGTTTGTTTTAGAACCTCTAGGACATTGGTTCTTAACCTGTGTGTCACAACCCCTTTGAGAGGTTGAACAGCCCTTTCACAGTGGGCTTAAGTATAAGACCAACTGAAAACACAGATATTTACACTACAATGTATAACTGTAGTGTAGGCTTAGATTTTTTAATAACCTACATTATTTAGGGTTCTTAAACACCTCTGCCTCCCTTCCAACCCCCACCCCTTGTTAGGAGATAAAGCAGGTTAGCAGGGACAAGGGACACAGACCTCTCTAGCTACTTCCTGCTTGGTAGGGTTGTTGGGTTTTTTAGGCAATACCAATCTCAGTCATCCCAATTCCAAAAGTCTGCTCAAACAGCAAACAGCAGACAGTAGCAGCAACCTCGTAACATTCCTGGACCTAGGAACATTTTGAAGTGAAGCCAAGTGATACAAAGCATAGAGAAGTGATGCAAAGAGACCTCACTCTATCTGTGGGCTCTTATTTATATGTTCTAAAAGTCCAAACAAGGGTGTTTTCTAGCGGGCAAAAACCATGCCATCTAAGCATGAGGCAGTTTCCAGCTGGAAATCATGTGCCTCTTTTAAGTCTGTTTTCAGCTGACAAAGATCATACCCCTTCAGGAGTCTGTTTTCGGTTGTGAATAAAGCATTTCTACATCCCACACTTGGGACCAAAACAAGAAACACATTCATATAATGCAAGTGACTTTTCAAAGAAACCAAAACTTCCTCTGCAAGCAGAAAAAATACAGCTATGAAGTAGCAAAGAAAATAATTTTACGGTTGTGAGTCACTGCAACATGAGAGACTGTATTAAAGGGTCACAATAGGAAGGTTACAATCGACCACTGCTCTAGGAGAGCTTCTGAAAACATATCTGTTCCCCCATCCTGCTTGCAGATCCCTTTCTCCATAACACAGGCCAAGTCTACTGTCATGATGACTGAATAAGCACAAAGATATGTGAGTCCCTTTCCTTATATCCCAAGATGACCACCAAATGTTGAAAAGGCAACCTACCAGGAAGAGAAAGCTTACTCAGATGCTTGTGTGGTAAAAGAGACTATCACCTCACTCTGGTTGGGCATCGGAAAAATTAAACTCAAATGTTTTCTAGCTAGACTCTTGGATTAGGTGACCTTTTCCATGTGCTGCTTGACTTAAAGCAGTGTAAAAATAATGATATAAACATTGAGTAAGAGTAAGGATATGTCAGGATCGAAGGGTACAGCAAGGTGAGGAGTTGAGGGTGAAAAATTCATAGAATCTTAGAGTGTAATCCATCTGTGGATGCTTTTAATGGGTCTTTGATGAAGTTTCTTTAATGAATAATCAAATCAATTTCTTGGGTAGGATAGTTCCAAGAGTGGGCTAGCAAAATCGCATTCATAAGAATGTGAAGCCCAGTCTTGGTTCTCTGTATCCAGAATGAGGGGGTAGATGATTCTGTTCTTCTTCTCATAGAGGATGGATAATTTCTCTGCAGCTCTGTGCCTTCCCAGTTGGCCTTTCTGTACCAGCACAGAAATATCTGAGTTGTTGAATCAATATGGTCCAAAGTGAGACTGAGATACCTTAAGGCCCCATCTCTCAGCACCAGCAAGACTCTGCCCTTCCAGGCATAGAAATAACACCACCCCTGCATTACATCCTGTTCCACTTCAACACACTGAACTCCCGTAGACAGTGGGATGAAGCACAGGTGAAAGAAAAGAGAGGCAGGACAGCCCCTCTCCATTGATGGGTGGTTGGTGAGGAAAAAACAGGCTGCTCCACCCCCTTTTAGTGGAACAGAAAGCCCTAGAATGCAGTGGAGGTGCCCCAGTGACAAGTTACCATGGAAACCTGGGAAATGTTTAAAGCAGCTTCAAAAGACTCCCTTCCTGTTGCTCTTCTGGCTGTTCCTACAGAGATGGGCAAATTCCAAGGAAAGGGAACTTGTCACCCAAGCTCCAGTCCTTAAAACAAATCACAAATCAAAGAAAAATGATGGTTTCTGAGACCTATTAGGCTTAAAAGCTGCTCCAAGGAAACAATGACGAGGGAGGGAAGGAGGTGTGTCTTCTCTCCCCCTGTCTCCTGGGAATGGCAGTGTTGAAGGGAGGCGTGGATAGACAGTGAGAAATTAAAAGGCTGTGAGACATGCTCCAAAATCACCAGCCTGGGTCCTCTGTTCCTCGTGGCTCCTTGTCATCCCTACGACTTGAGTGCCTGAGATACGTTGTACGTACCAAAGCCTGAAGGATGAGACTGAAGCTAGTGTATCAGACATCAGGCCAACCAGACGAGACCCCCTTAAGGAAGCCCCTGTGCTAGCTAAAGCACATTTCCACTAGGCAGGTGGAGTGTTCAGGCAGATTTAAATTTAGTACTCCTGCTCCCCCATGCAACTGAAATTTAGAGAACTGGCTGAAACTAGAGAACTTAGGAACAAAACCTAAATGCAGTCCATGCATTGGAGAGTGAGGTACTTCTTGGGCCCAGAGCTACACCGGCACCTCACTGTGGAGAGAGTGGTGAATCCTGGCAAGCCCAATCTGTTTAGTGGTTCATACTGTGCTAAGGCCTTTGAAGCTGAGGGGACAATGACCTTGGAGAGATTTTAAGAACACGACCCTGGTGGTCCAAGTAGATTCTGCTCTGGTGAACAAACTTTTCATCCAACAGAACTTAGATTGCTGTCATGGAGGGGCCATTGCTTGTATTTCATTACCATGTCAAAAGCTTAGGAATTAGAAATTAGAAAATGAATGTCTGCAAAGCTGATGTGCTTTTCTGACACTCAGGAGACTATCCACAACTAAGCCACTTTCCCAGTTGGAGCAGGCTTTTACCTCATGTCCCGATTTGGGGCTTGGAAAACGCACGAACTCTATGTCCAGACACTATCAAAAGGTCAAGAGTATCCAAGATGTGGACAGGCAAAGGCAAGCATCCCTCCTTCAGTGAACCATTTAAACCCACCAAATGCTTGTTAGTTATCTAATAGACAACCAGATATTAAGTATCTACGAAGTCCTGTGTACTATAGAAGATGAAACTATCCTAGCTCTGCAGTTGCTTCCAGTCTTTGAGAAGAGTTGACACCTAGTTCACTTAGTGTGACAAACTAGCTGTTTCCCTTTTCATTGCCAACACCTTTAAATGCAAAATGTGGAGGAAAAGAGGATGATGGTGGTGGTGATGGTGGTGATGGTGGTGGTGGTGGTGGTGGTGGTGGTGGTGGTGGTGGTGATGGTGGTGGTGGTGGTGATAAATAAGTAAATTCTAGTTTCTTGAAAAGGTGCTGATCTCCTCGAAAAGGTGGACAGAGGACTATGACAGAGGTGTCTTAGTCAGAGTTATCATTGCTGTGATGAAACACCATGACCAAAGCAACTTGGGGGTAAAAAAACCTTACTTTGGCTTACACTTCCACATCACACTATTCTTTATTGAAGGAAATCAAGACAGGGAACTCAGAGTCCCTGAGTTCAGAAGCTCAGAGTCAGGAGCTGATGCAGAGGCCATGCAAGGGTGCTGCATACTGGCTTGCTCAGCCTGCTTTTTTACAGGACCCCGGAACATAAGCCCAGAGGTGGCCCGACCCACAATGGGCAGGGCCCTCCCCCACTGATCACTAATTAAGAAAATGCTTGCCCATATCCTGCTCAATTGCCTCAATTGAGGCTTCCTACCCGCACTAGCCAGTACACCTGGGCAACATTTTATACTTTGTAGAGCTTTAAAGGCAAGATAAGGTCTCATTTGAACTTCAGCTTCATTCAGGAGACACAGAGGGGGGAAAAGGGAAGAGAAGCAACTGCTCTGAGTCAAAGGCAGACACCATTCAGGGTTCTTTCCTTCTTCCCAGCAGCCTTTAAGGTCAGTATTCCCACCCTTGTTTTGCAGATCAACCTAGAGAGCCTTCAGACTAGCTCAGATTTGTGCAGTCAAGTAAGTGGCAGAGCCTTACAATGTCATCATACTATTTGCTCTTTCTTCTGTGTTCCTAGCTGTTACAGGGGGTGGAGAAGATCAGTACTGGGGAAGTGCACCTGGGATGAGGAAATAGGCCTGAAGGCTTGACCAGCAGGCCAGACACTAAAGAATCCCTGACATCCACCCCAAGAAGGGCCCTCCTCCAGTTTCACCTGCCAGAAGCCGATGTTTGCTTGGGATGTTCGCTTCCGATGGGACAGTAGAAGGAGCATCACCAATATCGTCAAGTGTCAGTGCAGTGAAGGTCACCTGGAGTGAGACTCCGAATTAAAAGTCTGTAACCTTAGTCAGTCTTATCCTTCTCATGGCTGTCTCCCCACCTTGTAAAACTATGTGCCTTGTAAAGTGGTTGTGAGAATTAAATGCTTCGATGTGTGACATGCTTAGACCCAGCCTGGCACCTAGTGAGTCCTTCAGACAATGGTGTGGTCACCAACTCGATCTTCTTTGCACTTCCTGACACTTGCTGAAAGAGCTTCAGGGCTTTGCTCAAGGACGCTGGGTTCCTGGAGCTATGGTTCAAACTCAAACTCACTTCATTATCTTGTAGTACTGTCCTGCAAATAGTAATTAGCTCAGTTATTTATGATGAGATTTATGATCTTCAGATAATTTGTAACACGGTAGAGTAAGAGATGACCCCCTCCAAGATATGTCTCCCATATGTGCCAACGCTGGTGTTCTTGGGGCAGCAGAAGAGGAAGTAGCCAAGTCTGTTCTGATATATGCCTTAGAGAGACAGGAGATGGGACTAGCTTAGGGATCTACTTTTTCATGTTTTGAAACAAAAGACAATGTTTGGGGCTCTTGACAAAGTGTAACCCCCACTTACAACGCATGCAATTTTGCTCTCACTCGGGGCCTCTCAGAGCTCTGCCTCATTCCCACCATCAGAGCCACTGCTCTACCCAATCAACTGCCCTGTCTGCTTCACCTGCCACTTGCTCTTGAGATGCCTCTTCCTGTTCTCCATCGCCCCTGAAACTTTTGTCTTTGTGATAACATACTGAGGTTTTCCCCTTTCTCTGTGCCTTTTTTGTTTTTGTTGTTGTTCTTGGGCCTTTGCTCGAATTCTAAATGTGGGCTTTTGTCATTCCTTTTTCTCTACAAATACATTTCCTTATCAACAACACCCCCAACACACACATACACACACACACGTGTGCAGGCATGTACAATACAAACACACAATACATGCACACACAATGCAAACACATAATACATATACACAAACACATAAAATATACACAACACACAAACACAATACACATACACAAACACATAAAATACACAATGCACACACACACACACACACACACACAAACTTGTGCGTGTAAGTCAGGTTCATATATGTGGAGCAGTCTTCTGAGCACAGGCCTCATGTATTTTATCACACATTTCTACACTTCTCAAATCCCAGACATGCCTTCAATTAGAATTGCCTTTTCTCCGCACACGTTACACACGTGCTTTTGGAGTTTTAAACACACGAAAACATTTGGCTTACTATAGACACCGAGCACATACTACTTCCCATTCTCTCCCTTCCCCCAAGGAAGCGCACTCCTTTTTGACATCTGAAGACTCAGGCTGTTCCTTGTGTAATTTTTCATGCTTCGTTTTCACCTTCACCTTCCTATCAATTGTCAACAGCTGCCAACATTTTCCTCACAATGTTCTCTGTGGCCCATTCCTTTGCCTCCTCTCCTCTAGCTCCATCTGGGCTGTTATTGAAACTGCAGTATTTTGGGAGTCATTTAGCTCTGGGTAGAAATCTCTACCCCACCCCCAGTTGGTCGCTGGTCTCTGAGCCTGCATTTCTCGTTTGTGAAATTGAGGTAGCGCTTCCAACCCTGTTGGGATTATTGTGAAGATGAAATGAGATAATATCCTGTAAAAGCATCTACCCCCCCCAAACAAGAATTTCATAAGTGCTCATTTCCCTGCTTTGCACTGAATTCATTTTTTAAAACCTACTACTTTCCTAAAATATGCTAATTACATAGCATTTCTTGATGAAAAATTTTCTGTGGCTCCCTCATGTTTACAGAATAAAATTCCTTGCCCCCAGGCTGGAGTTCTTGTCAGGAACAATCTTGTGTCTCGAACCTTCAGCCACACGCCCGGTGTCATACTCGGATAGACCACCTAGCAACACCTGACCTGGGCTTCCTTCCTCTATGTGTTGAAGTCCTGTGCCTTCTTCACAGCTCAGCATAGACTCAGCGTCTTCCAGAGACTCTTTGCCTGAGCTCAGAACGTTGGATGGCGCTGCCCTCATTGTGGGCACCCAAGCATGGCTTTCTAGTCATTTCCTACCACCCTGGGGTGAAACCTATCAAGTGGCAGGGTGCCCCTTCTTTGCTGCCTACTTTAGTTGTCAACTGTCATCTTTATTTTAAGCCTTACTGTGGTTTCAGGTAGATTTGATTTAGGTTCTTTCTGCTAAAAATGACATAAATCAATGTTAGCCATTTCCTCTAACAGTTTGAACACCGTTGTGTCTATAATTTCTCTGATTTTCCAACTGAATTCAACTCAGTTACTGTTACCTGAGGGCCTACTTGTATGTTAGGCACTGTGCCACTCTCACCCAGACACAACTAATAACATGAATGCCCGGCCCCTGTCCTTACAGGACAGCCAGGTCACCTTGGAGACAGATAGGTTTTCAGATGAAGAGAGTGACAGGTAGATGATGTCATAGCAGAGAGCATAGTAAGGACAGTAGGGGAGACTCACGGGATTCTAATGTTGAAGGTGAAGGTGGAATCCAGGAAACATGCCCATTCTCATTCCCCTTAAGCATTCCATATCCATCTAGTAAATGAAGCAGCTTTGGCCTGGTCCCGGCAACCTTCCATAAGTTCAAGCCCAGGTCTTTATTCAGCCCAGTGTAGGATTTTTGTATATCACCATGCAACTAAAGTCTGTGGTGACTAAAGCAAACATTCCCTTTTACCTAAAACATAGTGTTTTAGGAGCTTTCTATGAAGCTAAAGTGTGAGTCTGTGTGATATTTGACCCCCATACTCTGCCATGTGGACCCCAGAAAGGGAGGAATCCCAAGGCTGTGTTCTTCCATGGCAACCCTGACAAACCCCAGCTGCTTCTCCTCAGAGATGCTACAACACTCTCGCTTCTAATTTACTTAAAAATAACAGATAATTAATTAAAATGCTCTCTGAGGCTCAGCTTTTAACTTTAGCAGTTAAGCTCCATGAAAATCACATTTCCCAGAAGCCTCTGGGATACAGCTTCTCTGGCTTCTGACTTAGCATGGCTAAGTTGTTGGGATGGCCTCTCTTCTCAGCCTTCTCATTTAAGATACGTGAATAGGAAATGTCTCTGCTCGCCTCAGGAGGATGCTGACTAAAAGTCTGTGTCTTTTCAAGGCTCTCTTTCCCACAGGGGAAGAGATGACTGCCTTCCCTAAGTGGTGAGCTTGTGAGGAGGTCAAGCTATGGGGCCCAGACACAAGTCTCCTCCCCTAATCCACTCCCCAGTGGCATAGACTACCTAAGAGGTTTACTCTTTTTTCTTTCTTTTTCTGGCCTGCTGGTATGACTCGGCAATTCTGGATGATACCTGCTCTGTAGATCCAAATGTTCCTTCAGACAAATCATTCTAAAATGGAAGCATTTGGAGAGGTGTTAGCGAGGCTGGCTGCAGCCAGGGTCTAGCTGCCATTGCCCACTGTCATATAAGCCTTTTCAATAATAAACATATATAGTGCTGCCAGCCCCCAGCCCATCCCAAATGAGGGGTGTCTCCTCTTGTTACAGCTTGAAGTTAGGTAGGGATAATGGAGAGAGTGAATATACCATCCCCCAGAGCCCCGAGAGGAAAGTAGAGCAAGGAAGCTTGCTAGGTAGAGACCCATTTTCAGCTAGCATGGTTGAGGGAGGGGAGCCCTCTGGGTGCTGAGGCACTCTGGGCTTTCATGGGTTCTCCTCTGGAAACCCATTTCTACTGCCCACTGGATTTAGTTCCTGGCCTGTTGAGAAGCTACAGTGAAAGTTTTACTGTCCTGCCTTCAATTCATTTTCTTTCTTAACCTCTATACCTTTCTCTTCCTGAAAATCCTGCTTCCTCCCAGTGGGAGTCATCTTTCCACCTGACATGGGCAGTGAGAGAAGTTAAGGGCACTTGTGACAGGCCCCTTAGCTCTGTGAAGAAGCCAGTAAAGATGCTTTATTCATTAGACTCCATGTCTAAAGAGCTCCCTGAACCTCTTCAGGTCACATGTGATAAAGAGTGGGCCTATTCTCCTGCTCTCACCAGTTAGTTGACAAATTCTATTTAATTATCACTGGGGATGTGGACAATTAGGAGAACATTGACTGCACCCCATCTGAACAGGCAGGGCACATGAAGATGGAGTGGCTGTGGTGAGAGACAGGATAGCAAATGGCTAGAGCATGGGTTTGGATCCTAGCCCTGCTGCCTTTAGCTATGTAACCTCTCTGTGCTTAAGTTTCCTCATCTAACTCGCATAAAGTTTCCTGGAAAATTTAAAAGGCTAAAATTTCTAAAATACACAAAATAATGCTTATCAAATACGTATGTGTATATATGTATCTATACAAATACACATATGTAAACATTTTATCCATAAGTAGCTATATTTATATTTAGTAACTAACAGTGAAGATGTGGGGAAAAGTCACTTGAGTATAAATTTCCTTTCAAAGAAAGGCCAAGGCCAACTTGAATGTACTGGGCAGATGGAAACATAAACCAAAGCAGGTGGCAGGCTTGGCTGCTCTGGCTACCACTCCAGACTCTTCCTGTACTAATTAACATGGCATTGGCTTGGATCAGATAGGACAAAAGCCAGAGAGATTCCTTTCAGGAGCCAATTTCTTCCAGACACTTAAACAGCTGGGCTCTATCCCTCCATGTTTCAAATCAAGGCAATTCGGAGCTAAGCCTCATGTGTACATTGATGTCAAATAATGACAATCTACCAACTGTGTCCATCATCCCTTCTGGGCATGTCAGGGGGTGAGATGAAGGGTCATCTCTCCAGGAAGTTCAGATGGAATCTGTGATAGCCAGTCCTATGGCAAGTCAGAGAATAGACCCTTCCTTACCCCAGTGCCTGGAGTTGTAGGATCGGTTATGTAGAAAAGCCCTTAATATCTGGTCCTACCCCTGTACTTGAGGGTATCAGAGCCCAGAGAGGTGAGGTGACTGTCTAATTTTATGGGAAGGGATGAAGCCAGCACACAGGTTTCCTGACTCTTAGTGGAGAACTCACCCCACTAAACCACACACTCCTACATGGGGCGGCTCTCCTCTCAGGAAGCTGGTACAGGTTGACCCAGCATACTCCTGGACCAGGAGAGCCATGTGACTTCCAAACATGACTTTACATGCAGTGACACAGCTGCATACCCTTGGCTTCATGCCAGCACCAACCCCCCCGGGTACAATGTGGCTTTCTCTGCAAAAGTCTTGATGATACTTAAGATGAAGGGGCAAGCAGGAGGTTACAGTGCCATGAGAGGTCTGTGGGAAGCTGTCATTTCAAGCATTGTTCCCCTTAAGAAACTCAGTCAGGTTTGCCTTCTGCCTCAAGATTCCCAGTCAGCTTCGTGGACCGCTGTCAGCAGGATGAGGAGAAAAGAGAAGCAGGCAGGAAGATGGCATGCTCTAAGCGGCTGTCCTCGTGGAAGCTCACAAATCACAGTTTGAGACTGTTCCTTTCTGCACAGCTGTGGCTGCTACTCTGCTCAGTTGAGAAGCCAGTTGGATCCCACTAATTCTCAGCTCTAAACCAAGGCCCAGATGGATAAGAAGCTGCAAAGATTCACATGGAAAAATATGTGGTGCTACACTCTTAACTCGTTTCCTTTCCAGAATGCTTCTCCTCCCTCTGTGTGAATGCTCATACCAGCTCTTCCTTCACAATGCATGACGTGTCCAAGGTCAGGTGGGCAAAGCAGACTGGGCTGGTGATTGTTTCACCATAGGTGAAACATACTTGTGTTTGCAGATGAGTATGGAAGAAGAAAATAGAATGGATAGTTCTCAGCTCTTTCTGCAGCAAAATAGTTTGAGGCTGAATGCTTGAGAACTTCAGATTAAATAACTTAATTCAACATAGAATTTCTTTATGAATATAAAATTAATTCATTTTATGTATTAATGTGTTATTATCTACATAGTGTGGATATATTAATATATTCATTGCATATATACTTGCATGGATACATATGTGTACCCATTGTGTATAATCTCAAGTAATACAAAAATCATAGTACCTGAGGTAGGCTTCAATAACTATTCCTGAATTCATCACTGAGACCACAGAATGGCTTCCTCATGAGAAAGAGCAGTGATGGTACTTTAACCAAATGTAAAAAAGGAGAATGTGCCATGTAGATTAGAGATTATGAAATTTGGCTCTTGATATCATTTAATAAATAAGTATAGGTAATCATTAAGGCTACCTCAGTATTCCAGAAGAACTACAGGGTCAGGTCTGTGGCAGCATTTCTACAAGCCCCACTCTGTAGTGAGAATTTTGTAATTTTGATTTCTTTAAAAACACAGAAATGGGGCTGGAGAGACGGCTCAGCAGTTAAGAGCACTGTCTGTTCTTCCAAAGGTCATGAGTTCAATGCCCGGCAACCACATGGTGGCTCACAACCATCTATAATGTGAACGGATTCCCTCTTCTGGCAGATGTAAAGGCAGATAGAACACTCATATACATAAAGTAAATAAATCTTTAAAAACAACCCACAGAAATGTTATGGGAATGTGTTTTTTGTTTTAATGCCAGGTGTGGAGATGGAGGACTGCTTCATGGCAGCTGACTATGATTTGCCTCGTGCGCTAGCAGGGGCATGGTTTTGCCAGCTGCAGATTGTTTCCAAAAGTATGTGACTTTTGGAATGCTGGGAACATTTCAGAGGACATGTAAATGCTAGGGCTTTGAGAGGCAGGGTGGCTGTTAGTGGCTGGTTGGTAAATGGTTGCTGTTTGTCAAGTAAGGCACGTGCGAAGAAACGAGAAGAAGAAATTGGTATCCTGACAGAGAAGAACAGAATAGAAGAATTAGTCTAATGATAACTTCACTGCCTTTCCCCTCTGTCTTTTTTTTTCTCTCTCCTATCTAGCGTTAGGGAGTTAATAAGGATGGAGAAAAGTGGAAGAGAGAAAAAAGGAACCCACAAAATAGGAAGAGTCCAGTTTTGCCATCTTGCATGCTTATTCCAACGCTCTTTGTAATCCGGAAAACCTTTAAGCAGCAAGAACAGCAGAAGCATGCTAAATTTGGCACATACAGTGTAAGCCACTTTCTACTTAAAACTTCATGGGTCTTGAGGACCTGGCTTGGTCTATAAAATGCCTGCTGCCTACCACCATGAGGACCTGAGTTTGGATCCCCACCAACCACATAAACACCTGATGTGGCATCTTTGATCACAATGCCTGGGGAGCAGACAGGTAGATATCTGGAGCTCCTTGGCCAGCCAGTCTAGCCAATCTGCAAGCTCTAGGTTCAGTGAGACTCTGGCTCAGAAACCAAGATGAAATGTGGTTGAGAAATATACCCTACATCGACCTCTGCCTTCCACATCTATGTAAACACACACACACACACACACACACACACACACACACACACACACACACTGATGTGAACATAGAATTCTGGCAGAAGCCTGTTTAGTAGTAGAACCAAGGTGCAGAACAGTCAGGATACTCTTGTAGGGAAGATGCCTATATTAGAGTATCTGAAACCTTTGGCCATGGATACCACAGTGGGGAGGGTAGGAGCATGTAGCAGGGGAACTGAGACATCTAGCCAAGTAGTATATAAATCCCTAAATTCGTTTTCACTTTCCTCTCAAGTCAATTTATAATTAAGAAAAATGAGCTCAATGTAAGATTTTGAAAAAGGTCCCTGAATCAAACTGTGTAACTCTTCTCAGTGTTTATCTTCTTTTGTATTCCTGATAAAACCCACTGGCAAGGCAGACTTCTTCATAGACCCAGTGTTGTCTGTCACATGACCCTACATGACATGGTGACCTCTGGGAGTTCAAAGACAAATTCATTTCCAAGAAAAGTCTGTGAAATTTGGGATGTCTGGTTTGGAAAATACGCACAGAATAAAGCATCCTGAGTATCTTTTCCCTGGTTTCTGTTGAGCACAGGGGCTCTGGGCTGGCATTTACCCTGGGCTGAGCCATGGGAGAATGAACTTGCTGACGGAGATGGAAACAGCAGCTACACTTCTTGCCTGTCCTTAAGAACCATTTTTCTTCCACCTCACTTAAAGCTTTCCATTTCTAATATTATACCTTACATACAGAAAGCAATTTTAACTTCTCTAAGCTTTTTCATATGTATTATTATCGCTCTTCAAAATAATCCTGTAGAGAAGGTATTATTCTGATGCTGAATTTCTGAAAAACTAAAAATGCTTCCTGAAACCCAAGGTACCAATTGAATCACAAGTAGAAATAGTTCATGCAGGGGTGTGTGAGTTCTCACGTGTACAACACACAGACACACACACACACACACACACACACAGAGAGAGAGAGAGAGAAAGACAGAGAGAGAACCAGGGACTTGGTAGATCAGGTATGTGTCTATTTTATTTTACTCTTAAGTTTCAAGGTCTATATGAAATATATAAATATACAAAAATATAGACATATATGAAATGAAAATCCCATAGGTTGAAATCCTCTGTGTGCAGCCCAGAAGGACACACTTCCTCCACCACCACTTGGTCCTTGAGAAGATTAAACCAGCTGGACACAAACTCAACACAGAAGCAGTTTCTAGAATTGGCTTTTGAGTTGCCTGTTTGAGATAGTAGAAGCTTTAGGGGTTCAGAAGAGCTGTGGATTATCTTGTGCAGGGTACACTGGAGGAAAAGCCCCTTCAGATGTTCAGTATGTGGGCCGGACCTTAAAGGATAACTTCAAGGACTCCTCGGTAACTGGGTAGCAGATAAAAAGGTCTGGATTGGGACAATGACACTTTGACCTTGGTCATTTCTCATTGTAAGGAAATGCTTCGGCCATCTCTCTACGTTTGCTCAGCCCATTAGATGTTTGTACAAATTGTTAAAGGCTCTGGCTTTCGTGTAAATGCCACCAGGGCCAGTGATTTTGTAATGCCAGCTATGCACGTGGAGCAGGAATGAGCACAGACAACACAAGTGAGAGAGATTACATGGACAAGGAACCTCCTCATCCCAAGCAGCTGTTATTTTACATGGGTCCATTTTAATGTCTGTTCAGGCTATGGACTGGCCTCCAAGTCTAAAAACATACAAGTGTGTTTGTGTGTCTATGTGTGTGTGTGTCCAGGAACACATGTATGCATATGTGTGGACATTTGAGGAGCATCTCAGATGGTATTCTCTAGAGCACTTTTACCACCCTTGAGACCTCTCATTATCCCAGAGATCACCAACTAAGCTAGACTGGGAGACACCGAGCTCCAGGGGTCCTCCTGTTTGTGCCTCCCCCGTGCCTGAATCACAAGCTTGTGCCACCAGGCCCAATGTTAACGTAAATTCTGGGGGCTGAACTGAAATCCTTAAGCTCACAAGACAAAAGCTTTGCCAGCTGAGTCATCTGCCCCACCCTGACAGTCTTGTTTTACTACATTGTTTTACATATTAAAATGTAATTCTATTAAACCAATTATTGTCTATTTACCTGCTGTATCAGTTTGCTAGGAACAGTGTAACGACAACAACAAAAAAAGCACAGGTGGAGTGGGTTTTACAATAAAAATTTATGTTCATTGTTCTAGAGTCTGAAAGTTTAAGATCAGGAGACAGCAGTGTGAACTGTTGTTGTACTGTGTGAATGACCTCGAGGGGAAGTCAATACCTGTTCGCTACAAACAGGATCTCTTTTGCCTCCTTAAAAAAAATAGTTCTTTGAGAATTTCATCCAATGAGTTTTGACATATTCATTCCATCTTCCAACTTCTCCTGGAGACACCCAGCCTCCTTACCTACCCAACTTTATGTACTCTTTTATTTTCATCTATCAAGTCCAATTTTTGTGTTGCCCGTGTCTTCATGGACATGTGGCTTTCTGCTGGAACGCAGTGGCAGACCCACCAGGGGCCACACTCTTAGAAAAAATGGACTCTCTTAAGCTCCTCATTTAGGGGTAGGACTTGATGTCCACTTGCCTTTGCCATGATGGTGTTTGTTCTGGCTTGAACATGTTTGGATCCTGTGCATGCTGTCATGAGCTCTGTGAGTTCATATGTGCAGCTGTCCTGTTGTATCCAGAGGACACTGTTTTTCTTGTCTCCACAGTCTCCAGCTCTTACTGTCTCTCTTTCCCCTCTTCCACAGTGATCCCTGAGCCTTGAGAGGAGGGGATTAATATAGATACTCTACCTAAGGCCTAGCATTCTGCATTTTTTTCCTCTGCCCCTTGGATGCTTGTGGGGGCTCTGTGGTAATTGCCATCTACTGGAAATAGAAGCTCCTATGATGGGGGTTGAGAGATGTACTAATGTTGGGAATGACAACAGGTCATGAGGAGTCAGTTTACAACTGTGTTCATTTAGCAGAATAACAGTAGGTTCTCCCTTAGGGCAGAACCTATCTAGGTATACATTCTTGGCCCAACAATAGTACCAGGTACTGGTTTCATCATGTGGGGACTTAAATCCAATCAGAAGCTGGTTGGTTACTCCTATGATGTTTGAGCCACTAATTGCGTCAGTGGGGGCAGGCAAGTCATACAAACAAAATACTTTTCAAACATTTTGTCCCACTGTTTGTTGTACCCACAGGTGTCTAACTTACAAATTTTAAAAAGGCTACCTGGGGTCTGGAGAAATGGATTAGCAGTTAAAAGTGCTCCATGCTCCTACAGATTACCCAGGTTTGGTTCCTCGCACCCATGTAACAGCTCACTTATAACTCCAATTCCAGAAAGTCTGATTCCCAATTTGGGCTCTGCCAGTGCCAGGCACACATGGTATATATGTGTATACATGCAGGAAAAAAACCATTTCTAGACCTAAAATAAAAAATTTAAAATAAATGTCCAACTCTATTCTCTCTAGAATTGATGCCAACCTGCTAATAACCTAGTCATTATAGTTGCTTGACTTGGAATGCTGTGTTACTGCAGCATAAACATGATCGGGTATAGAACAGCCTTGTAATATAAAAATATAGCCTCTGGAATAAAAGGAGAAATCCCTTCTGTCCTGGCTGTTTCTGGATTCTGCTCCTGGCAGTGTCTCAGCCACGAAGACTTTTACAGCTTGCAGAAAGAGGCAACGAAGAGCCCATCTCTCGCAACATGCTCACTTCCCAAACACATCCAACATCTCTTGCCTCATCCCAGCAAGTCCCAACGGCACCTTTGATGTAAAACCCTGTGACCTGCCTGTTGATGGCCGATGATGCAATGCTGTATAACTCAACCATAATTGATATTCCTTGCAGGTCTGAACATAGCTATAAAGTGTTCTCGAGAGCTGAATGCTGCCGGGGCATTTAATCTAAGCAAAGGAAGGATTTAGTGTACATCAGCTTCCCGGGATGAATGCTCTGTGCTGGGGAGGGATTTTTTTTTTTCTCCCTGTGTGCTGATTTGCATCTCTGAAGTTTTAAAGATCAAATGAGGACTGAGGGGTGATCTTAGAGAAGAGGCTCTCAGGCACCCCCACATGCATTCTGCAGCAACCTAAGGGCTTCCAGTCAGAACAGACACCCTCTCACCACACAGCAACAAGGGAACAGGGCAGGGCTGGGGACACAAAGACGTCATCCCTCATTCCTGGGAGCAGAAAAATGTCACACAGATGGATCTTTCGCTCTAGAAAGCTGGAGGAATTGTGTGCCAGTGAGGTTTTGAGCACATCTTGGTCACACACAAAAAAATAGATATTTGGGAAAATGCCTATGCACACAATATGTAACTGATCTGGATTCTTGTAGGAGCCCTCGCATGGGCCTTGGTTTCCTAGGAGATGGCTTCTTGAATTAGTAAGAGCATTCCTGCTGCCTAGCCTGAGGCCTAAATTTTTATGTGACTTCTCCACAGGCCCATTGCTGTGGCATTAACGGGTATGGAAACATGTGCTCCTCTTCCCCTTGCTTCGTAGGCTAACACAGCAACAAACAGAGGGGCGACACAATCTCGTTGGCCTCATGCACTTACAATTAGTGTTCAAAAGTGGCCTGAATGTGGAGTTCGTGCTATGGCTGTGCACACCAGCTTAAAAATTACCATAGCATGGTCATTAACCTCTAAGGCGGTGCTCAAAGTATTATTGGGCTGCTGGCTAGGTGTTCCCTGGAAACATTGCAGGGCGACCCAAGCATTAGCTGTTCCCAAACAACACTGTCCTAGCCTGGCGTTTCTTAACATTGGCAACACATTCCACAGATCTGTATTTCTGTGTTTTCTTGAGCGAGGCATGATATTCAACCTGACTTATAAGTGCCTCCAGGAGTCCGTCACCATGGTCTGCCTCTTGTCCCTAGAGGAGACAGCACTATCCTGAAAAATCCAGTAGAAAGGATGGTCAGTCAGTCTTCTCAGGGTTTCCAAATATTAGTACTGAGGATCTCACCTTCCAGACATTCCCTCCCATAACTCCCAGCTCATCTGGATGCTTGGCTACCCTAGAAGTGAAGTAATGTCTTGAAGGAGCAAAAGAAACCAGAGACTTGAGCAGATATTGGTTTGTGAGTGTCTTAGTCCATTTTTGTTGTTGTTGTGGTTGTTGTTTTAGCAGAATATGGTCCTATGTGGTAGTAGTTAATGATAATTGTTGGCTTGGTGGGATTTTGAGGCTGGGTGAGATGTGGAGGCATCATGGAAACAAACCTCTGGAATGCCTATGTCAAAGTTCCTGAACTGGGTTAACTGTAGTGGGAAGCCACACTCAACTGTTGGCAGCATTCATCTATGAACTGGGGCCCTTTACTCAGTAAAAGAAAGCAAGATGAACACCAGCTTATCTCTCCCCTTTCCCTCCTCTCCCCCTTCCCCCCTCTTCTTCTTCTTGACTAAGAACATAGTATGACCATATTCTTAGACTCCTTTCACCATGCCTACCCTGCCATGATGAACTGGATGTCCAAACTATAGTCCCAAATAAACCCTTCCTTCTTTGGGTTATTTTTGCCAGATATTCTGTTGTAGCAATGATGAAAGTTAACTAATACAGCTTCATATTGATTTCACAGCCAGCAATAGGCCAGGTACATGACAGTGATACTAAAAGATTATAATGAAACTGAGAACCTCCTATCTCCTACTCTCATAGATTTTTGTGGTATTCTTGCAGTTACTACTTCAAAATGATGCATTTCTCAGGTTGTATGTACACTGCAAAGTGACATATAACTGCCTTAGACTGTGTGTTTATTGGCTTATGGTTCTGGAGGCTGCCTAGTCCAAGACCATGACAGCAGCTTTTGGTGAGAGCCATTTTGCAGCATCACAGCAGTTGGAAGGACATTGTGTGGCCAGAGCAAAGGTACTTACCCAAATCTCTTTTCCTCTTCTTTTAAAAATAGTTTTGAACATTTTATATTTATGTGTACAGGTGTTTTGCCTGCCATGTATATCTGGGCACTTAGTATATGCAGTTCCCACAGAAGCCAGAAGAGGGCATCAGATCCTTTGGGACTAGAGTTACAAAAGGTTCTGAGGGGGCATGTGTATGCTGGGAATCAAGTGCCAGTCCTGAAAGAGTAATCAGGCTCTCTTGGCTGCTGAGCCATCTCTCCAGCCTCTTCTTGTCATAAGGACGCCACTCATCTGATTCTAATTACTTTTCCTGCAGCTCCTGCGTTAAATACCACTTACATACGAATTTTGGGATTCAGTTTCCAACACTTGAGTTTTGGGTGAAAATATGCACATGGCAGCCTTGGAGAGAATGCCCAGAGAACACCCGTGACATGCCATGCTCCTGGGATGGGAGGGCTATGAAGGAAACTTTCATTCTGCTCAGTCATGTATTAGGGCAATTTCTGGCCAGAGCAGAACAGTTTTTGCTAGAGTGTGTAATGTAGTCCAAGAGGAAAAGCAAGTCTAAAGCAAGTGGAGGCAGAGACACACCAGGAAAACTGGAGGAAATAGCTGGGAAAGCACAAGGCCTTCTGGCCGCAGGGCAGCTTGGATGGCTAAACAGGGGGAGGCTGTCAGAAAGCCAAGAAGTTACAACTAGGGAGAGAGAACTATACTCTAGTATTTGGCAACCAGAGAGACCTTCATTGGAGACAGCAGTAATGTGAAGGAGGTGGAGGGGAAAGCTGCATTTGGAGTAAGGACAGGAGTTGGGAGTTTGGGCAGGAAGTAGCCTCCTGTCCTTTGCCCTTAATGGACTAAGGGGCATCAGTTAGAGCAACAATCTTAGAGCCCTGACATAGGTCGTCCTTCTTGCAGGCAGGTGTGGACAACGCTCAGAGATAGGAGCATGTAGGACAGGGTGGTAAGCTGCAAAGCGACATCAGATGTGGAAAAACCCGAGGTTGATGGCCATGAATGGACGTGGGAGCTCTGGGTGAGCCATCAAAGGTAGCACTCATCACACAGCCGGTCGCTGTTGTGAGCTGTGCTTCCTGCTCACAGGTGGGGTTTACAAATGAGGGCATCAGACAGTATAGCTCTGCGGGGTGGCACTGCCTGCATGCCAGCAGGCCTTGTTAGTGCAAACTCTCAGGCCATAGCTTCTTGGAATGGTACCATATCTGATTCTATCTGGACTCCTGAACTCTGAGCTTGGGCCAGCAAGAATCCTGGCACTAAGAGGCTAATTAGTTTTTATTTCTCATTCCTGCCAGCTGGGGCTCACCAGCTGGGGCTGGCTGCTTAGAGACTATGTTGAGAAGTCCAAGGCTTCTTGCAGGGCCAGCGGGCAGGAGAGTTGGGACTGTGAACCATTTTCAGCCAAAGGTATGGGCTTGTCATTAATAGAGCAGCCACTGGGCTTTGCTGTCCAAAAGATGGCCCACCTAAAGCATTCCATGGTCTTCAAATGGCATAAGTCATAGGAATGCTTTCTCCCAGTGAAATTTCTCATGGAAACAGATCAAAGTAGAACGGTTCTTCTCAAACAGAGGAACAGATGGGAGTCTCTCGTGCTCCTTCCCTCTTTCCTAGTGGCAGTTCTAAAACATCTACACATGAAACTATTTGAAAACCCCTGGGGCAGGTGTTACTTTACAGGAAACTGGGAAGAGCTCTCTGAGGATGACATTTGAATTGAGGACCAGAACAAGTGCACAGGCCCAGCTGTGGAGCATGCTTCTCTAGTTGACAATCACAGGGCACTCTCTGGCATAGCTACAGTGTAAGGCTGTGTGGTCAGGGTAAAACATTTGCTGTGATAGGTGAACAGTATCCACTCAGGATTCTCCTTACAAATAAGATGAGAAGTTTCAATTGCACTGCGAGAAGCTATTGAAGGTTTTTAACAGGAGAGAATCATAATTTGGCACGAGTTGTAAATTGCTATTGGCTCTCAGATGGGGAAGAAGTAAAAGTCAAAACGCCAGTGATCTATTCTGGGAACCAGGCTTGGGTGGTAACACAGGATACCTTACAACTGAGAGGTGGAACAGGTGGAGCTGCTCTGTATCAGGCACAGAGGCCCTGGGACCAGGGTTCCTGACCAGGCTTGGACCTTGCCTCCCCTGGGAAGCTCTCTTCATCCAGCACTACTGTCTATATTGAAGTTGCTCTAGCCACCCCCCTTGGGTGTTTACTATTCATTAGATACTGCTACACCAGGGAGGAAACTTATCGCCTCCTCTTCAGCTCTCTGACTTCTCAGATGAAAGACCAAAGGCCCAAAGCTGATGACAATAAACACATGTGCCTTAGTCCCCTGTTTGGTGGGTTTTTTTGTTTGTTTGTTTGTTTTGTTTTGTTTTTTGCTTTGCTTTGTTTTGTTTTGCCTTATTCTCAGTTTTTCATTTCTGCATCCCCACTACATCATAAATTGCTTTCTTCTGGTTTTTATTTTAGTTTTAATTAAAGATTCTTTAGAGCAGGGGTCATAACTTATCCCCCCTTTTTTTCTCATCAACATCCAGCACAGTGATTGTGTCAAACAAAAGTTAAACAAATGTTTGTTGACTGGCTGTTCTGGTTCTATGAAGCCCACTGCACAGGAACTATGCCCACTCCACCCATCATGGCAAAGCCACTCCGTTTTCCAGACCCGATGTTGCTCACCAACCACTTGCACCTATCACTGTCCAAAGCTGGCCCTTCTGAACTAGCCAGGTGACACTTGAAGTCACCAGGTATTATCAGTACAGACAGAGGAAGCTCTGCTCCAAAGGGAAGGATGACTTGAGGGTAGGGGTTCTGTCATGTAACTGTTTCACTATAACCACGACTGTTATGGGTTGCCACTGAAATACCAACTGCCTTTCTTGACCGCCTGCTTGCCTCTCACTGAGTGCTCACAGGGAGTGGAATGACAGAGTCTATTGGCACAGCATCGGAGGCTGAGGTCTGATAGAGTGAACTTAAATAAGGACTCATTTCTAAAGCCTCCCTTCAAAGGTGAAGGGTGCTTTCTACCCCTGTGTGGATCTTGTCTCCCAAAGTCTCTCCAATTGTTTAGAATAAAATATAAGCTGTAACCTGAGATTGTAGCCTGACTTCCCCATCTATGTGCTAGGTGACATTAAGCATACGGCATACCCTCTTGGGCCCTCAATACGCCAAGCACATGACATAACTTCCGGCACGTGGCACTTTTAAAAACAGAAATTCTTTGACAATTTCATACAATGTAATTTGGTTATATTCACTTCCACTTCTTCCCATAATTCCTCCCATGACCACCCCCTCATCTTCTCACCCACTCCCAACTTTGTGTGTGCTTACCTGTTTACTTCTGCTGTCTTCTTCCCAACTTCCTCCTCACTCACTCAAAAACACCAATTCTAATTTGCATTCATGGATTGAAGTTATCAGCTGGAGCATGCACAATTTACAAGGGGGCCACACCCTTAAAGAAATCAGACTCTCTCTCCCTTCCCCAGCAGCCATCAACTGTCAATAGCTCTACAGTCATGAGTGGTGGGCTGCAAGGCCCTCCTCCTCTCTTGCTGGAATGTCTTATGAGTGGTGGGCTGCAAGGCCCTCCTCCTCTCTTGCTGGGTTGATCTTATGCAGGCAACCACAGCTGCTGTCAGTTTATGAGTATTGTCATGCCCAGAAGGCCCTTCTGCTCCTGTCCTCTCTGAATTCTGGCTCAAAGAATCTCTCCACCCATCTTCCACAGTGAGATCACATGACATAAATGTCTCTTTTGTGGTAGAGCACCCCACTGATACTCTCCACTTCGATTAGTCACAGCACCTCTTAATTCTTAAGTTTGACTGCAGCTATGAAGGCCATTTAAATAGTTGCAGACTTCAGAACTTCATCGCCTTTTCTGCATTTCTTACTTTGTTCTCCAGAAATCTTCTGGAAGACATAGGCATGATAATAAAGAAACCCAGGAGGTAGAAAGGAAGATTTTTCAAAGTGAATAGAAATTTTAGAACACTCCCTCTCATTTCCTCCCCCGGGGAGAAAGCTTCCCTCTTCTGTTTCTTCCTTTGACCCAGCTGGATCTGCTTCTTTGGGTCACATAAGGCTTACGTGAAAGCAGATACTGAAAAAGCTCTGGAATACCAGATATGGGGTTGGTTCAGAGTGGGTCTATTATACTAACACAGTTTACCCGGTTTCAACTCTTCTAATGGTCTTCTAGTTGAAAGTTAAATTGAGAAATATAACTCATGTGTTTGTTATATGTGTGTTTGCATGTATATGGTGAAGAATATGTTTTACAGGGAATCCTAATATCAAATAGGTTTGTTAATTTTCTCTTTGAAGCATTTTGGATAAGTGAACTGATGCCTATGTGGATAGTGAGGCTCAGAAGGAATATGTGTGGGTCCCAATGTTTTGACTCCACCACCACCCATATTATAAAGGAATATCTCAGAGGGCTAGCTTTTCATGGAACATTTTTCAGAAATACTTATAGAAAATGGAAAAGATTTTCAGGAGTCAGGCAACTGAGAATACAAACTCAGAAGGCTCTTTGCTTCTCAGTGGGCGATTAGATTAGAGAAAGAGTACTTAAATTTGTATAAGATGTTATGTGTATATAAAGTAAGTAGATGTTTTAATTGCTAAAGAATTGCCAGGTGGGATGCTTTGTGTCTCCAGTGAAAGAACATATTTTTTAAAACTTTATAAAAATGAATTAAATATTCTGTGTTCATTCTACCCTATATAAATCTCTAATGAGATACTCATTTGGGACATTTTATCAAAGAAGAGATTTCCTGAGTTTGTCCAAGATGGGTAATAATTGGAGAATACAGAAGCAATGAGCCTTTAGGAGTGTCTTTCTCCCATGCACTTCTCTTGGTGGTGACCTTGCTGACAGCTTACTCTTCCCTAAATCTCTCCCACTTAAGAAATTGTGAAATGCAATCCTAACTTCTCTTTTCTCTTCCTCCCCTTTTCCTTTTCCTTCTCCATTTCCCTGCCCTGTGTTTTCCTTCCTTGCTCTCCAGGAACCTTCTGCATCATTTCACTGTGTACCTGTGTGGCTGGGATCAACTTTGAGCTATCACGTTACCCACGCTACCTATATGGACTACCGGATGACATCAGCCATGGCTATGGATGGTCCATGTTCTGTGCATGGGGGGGCCTGGGCCTCACACTAATCTCGGGATTCTTCTGTACCTTGGCCCCCTCTGTCCAACCTGTCCCGAGGACCAACTGCCCTAAATCCAGACCAGAGAATGGGACAGTGTGCTAAAATACAAACCCATACATATATATATATATAAATATATATATAATATACATATATAAAATGAAACTCAATCAAGATGATGCCAGTGCCAAGGTAGAGTTGAGTTGGCTCAGGCACCTGCATCTCACCAGACTTTGTGTTGCCTCGTGTCCAAGATGGGAGAAACGTCCCCATCCTGTGGCTCTCTCATCAGTTCTTGACTTTGGCTTCATGATTTCTTCAAGACAGAGTGAAAGCCACCAATCTCGGTAGCATCTCAATCCCTGTCACTCATAAGGATGTGGTGGTGAGCTGGAAGGGACAGAGGCAGTAGTCTGAAGTGACACAGATACAAAGAAGGAAGCGCCACACTGTGAGCCACCAAGAGAGGACACCACCACACCCCAGCCATCAAATCACAGGGAAACTCGGTCCCTTGAGTTCATAGAATGTAACCACATCTTCAAGGCCGTGTTCAGAACCACTTCTCTGCTCTTCCTGTTCTGAGCTCCTTCTCAGCCCACCAGTGATGAGGAAACAGACTGAGAAGGAAGTTTTCTCTTTGCAGTCAAACCTTTGGACAATGCTTTAGAGGTGGGAAAGGGAGAGAACATGCTGAGAGGCAAGATCTGCATCAACAAAAGGACATTCAGTGGATGCTCAGAAAACCCAGTCTTACCTTCCAGCTGCCTTACACCCAGTTAAACAAAAGGCCACCCTGTCCTCCCCTGCCTGTGTTCTCTGGGCAGATCGGAGCCTTTGAGCAATGCTGTGATGTGTGATGTGGTGTGTGTGTGTGTGTGTGCGTGCGCGTGTATTTGTGCGTGTGAATGCATGTGTGTGTGCATGCGCACACATGTGCACATAGGTGTTGGGTGGTTAACTTTTTATTTTCTATTCTTTGAATGGAAATATATTATTCTGTTGTCTCTCTCACACTGTTGTTGTTTTTGACCCATTACGGAGGCCCCAAGATCTGGGAATTATCTTGGGAGAGACAGGCCTTCATGGGTGCCAATGCAGCAGCTGCAGATTCCTAGAGAGAGAGAGACAAGAGTGAGTGTGAGTGTGTGTGTGTGTGTGTGTGTGCGCGTGTGTGTGCGTGTGCCCAGGCACGTGTGTATAGGCATGCACACGTGGTGGATATCTCATGAGTGTAGGGTTTTATTGTTTGTGTTACTTTTCTTTTTTTTTTTTTTTTTTTTTTTTTTTTTATAATTTTTGGTACAGCTGAAATTCCCAGAGGGCAAAACCAAGAACAAAACCACTGGGCCAGAGAACCCTGTGGTACTTCACAGTATGGTTCTGGAACTCCACAAGATTTAGTCCACTAATTTTGGAAGTTCAAGACACAGCCGGGCACAAAAGTCATAAGAGAAGAGGGGGAACATACAGTTCAGGAGAGAGAAGGAATATTGCCTCTGGTTGCTGATGTACAATTGTGTATACCAAACAAGACCTTCACCCCCCATTGTGGGGGCTGTCCTTTGTCACTGGACGTCTGCTTTTCTAGGGTCAAGCCCTGTACCGATGAAAGGAAATGGGTCCCATGCAGAGAGAGCACCTCCATGTCCCATGGGCTCAAGTTTGTATGATATCATGTAAATTAATGGAGAACTCTTGACTCTTTCCCTTCTCATCCTGTTCCTCTTGATCTTCAAGGCCCTGAATCCCAAAATAGATACCCACCTTAGGGCTAGCACCCAAACTGAGGTGGGACAAGGCCATCCAGGCATCTCAGACTCACTTGAGCAAATTGGCACTGGGTGCTGGCAAATGAAGAAGTCAGCCAGAGCCGTGAATGCCACAGGGCAGGAACAGCTCATGGTTACCTTGGGAACCCTGATGGTGCCAAGTGTCCCTGGGGAGGCGAGGAGAGAATCCCTAGCTGGCACAACCATGGTCAGCCATGCAGAAAGGGAGCTTGGCTGCTGCAGAACAGATCTGCTTTGGAAACATTGCCAAACACTCCACAGCCTTTCTGCCCCACCCGCTCTGTTGCAGCTCCCTGTTTCCAACCTCTTTTCCTACCAGACTCCTCACCTGCTAACACCTTTCCTCCCCTCCCTCCATCTTCCAGGCTGTAGGTCCTGTTGGTCTCATAGCCTCCTCTGGCTCTCTCTCTCTGTCTCTGTGTGTGTACTTTCGTGTGCGTATGTGTGTGTGTGTGTATGTGTGTGTGTGTGTATGTGTGTGTGTGTGTATAGTGTGTGGTTGTGTATGTTTCATTGTGTTCCTATATACCGGTGTGGCTGCATTTCTCAAGACTCCCTCATTAGGGCCCTGGTCAGGTTCTCTAGAAGGTCTGTCTTGTGAGAACTATGAGTCCAGGAGAGCCAGGCGAGCGGGGGCGAGCTGGGTGTCAGGAAGTGCTGCTGGCTTCCAGTTGAGATTCTAAGAGTTGTTTTAAAGACAAAGGGTGTATTCTATGATAAGGAGAATAATTTTTCAAAAAAAAAACTGAGTTTTTTTAATTGACAATTTTCTCTTTCTTTGAAAAAGCTAGATTTTTCTCTTACGGTGAAGGATATACTTGAAGTTGAGGGAAAATGAAATTATCTCAGATTGGGAGGCTTTTTGTCTTCCTTCTGGGTATCTTGAACTGAGCAGGGATAAGCAGGTGTCCATGAACATACGCGTGGGCACTTGTCTGTGACTAAATGATAATTCCAGCAGCAAAAAGATGGATGAAGCTAAGCTAAAGGGGACAATTTTCTATAGACTATTTCAACTTTTCTCAAGTAAACTTGTTTGAACATATGAGTTCGCAGACCTCTCAGTTTTATGCCTTTTGTAAAAATTATATTCATCATAAACAGATCATCTGCTTTATCCAATTGCCCCAGACTATGACAAACTTTTAATAAAATTTACTGGCTTCCTTTGAAACATGAGCATTCCTGAAGCATTAGATGGGCTCCCAGGCAGGAGACAGGCTCTCTGGACTTAGTTCATTCAGCTCACCATCAGCCGAACTAGACCTTAGAGTGACTCTCTTACTGTTACAACTGGACAGGGACGGACACACACATGCTAGGGTCTGATCCTACTTAGGAAAAAACAAAAACAAACAAACAAACAACAACAACAACAACAAAAAAAAACAAGCTCAGGCCCCTGATCAGCACGGATGTCTCCACGCTGATAGCAATCTCTGTCCAGGTGACCTAATTCCTCCATCACAGGGGGTTGACCTGCTTCAAATAAGCCCCTCTGAGACCGTTTCTGGAGCTTCTGGCCCAGGGCTGGCTAGGGGATGAGTGAAAGAGAAGGAAGAAAAGAATCTGGGTTTGTGACACTCTCTAGGTCAGACTCCACTAACTCCAAATCATAGACTCCAATCTCCTGAGGGGACTGAGAGCCAGTGACTTTGGCAAGACCCCTGGTCCTTACCTAGGGCAAGTTCAAATTCTTTTACTGTGTGTACACAGGGAGCAGGATTGCATATGCTGTGGACTCTGTGCAAGCCCCCAGCACGAGACCACTTTCAACATCCATTTCTACTGCTGTCTCCTATATTGAAGATTTGGGGAAGTTGGCATCTAACTAGGGAAAAGTACAATTTCCTGTTCTCTTTAGGAGTTAGGGCTCTTTTTCTGCTTTCTTTCTCCCTATAGCTTTCCTTATCATCATTGTGACAGTTACCTTCTTAGGGAAGAGAGAGGCTTCAAGCTCCCCTTTCCTTGCTTGTCATGGCCTGAGGTCTCACAAAGAGATGTGTAGATCACTGACATCAAAATATAAGAAAAAGAAGTGCCTGTTCCAGCCTTTTAGCAGCCCCCCCTTTCTCACTTCTAGGGATAATGACGGCATAGTTAAACAGCTCTCACAGGTCAAGACCAGTCTTCTTTGGCCTCAGGTCCCTGAGTGGTGCCCTAGGCCATGAGACCATGCTTGTGTACTCTCCCACAGGTGAGGTTTCTACCCAGGGGTGTAGCCTTTCCTCTATAGGAGAGGGTGCTCTGAGACTTGGCATCTCCTTAGCTGTCCATATACATAGTAAGAGACCTAAGAAGGAGCTACTACTACTGACATGAGGAATATGTGCTATTTAGGTCTCCAGTACTGCCCACCTATGTAGTATGCCCAATAATAAGGTCTTACTCATTGCTCAGAGCATTTGGTGCCAACAGTCATTAGGCTGGGAACATTTTTACACTGATTTTCACTCATGTGGGGAAGGAATGGGAAGAAGTACCCTCTGTCTCTGTTTGTGTAGAATACCAGTTGCTTCTTGTAGTTAAAGGGAATCTTCTTTCCTGAAAATGTTCCTGATGCTCCTGAGCTGATATGCCCCAGTAAACACATCCATCCTTCTCCAGGGAAAGATGATGAGTCAGAAGAACTGATTATACAGATAGCAGAGTAAGCATCGCTCAGCTAGACCAGCCCTAGTGCTGTCTTCCAGTCCACATAGACAGAGGAAAAGGGCAGGTTGTTTTTTAAAGCAAGTCCAGCAGAGAGGATGCGCACAGGTGTCTCTCAGGGTGCTTGACTTCTGGGATCATGTTTACCATCTCTCCATCGATGCTACTCTGCCACAAAACACTTTGACATTGTTTCTAGTCCTTCGACTAGGTCATTACCAGCTGTTGAGCTTTCCACTCTGAGGCATACACGCTCATTGTAGAGAACCAGGAAAGAAAAGTAAGTGCATGCAAAAGACCAAGACACTGATTCTAATCCCGTCACTCAGGCCCCTACGGTGGACCCAGTAATAATGGTCAGACCTCAAAACCTCTTCAATGAGTGGTTGTCACTGGGTGAATAGATGGGGCCAGGATAACATGGCATGGCCACAGAACTGCACCAATTGGCATCAGTGATTCTGTGTTCTTGGCAGCAATACAAACCCCAAGCCAGGGCAGCAAAGAGGCCTTTGAAAACTCACACCAGAGCTAAAGATCTCTCTCTCTCTCTCTCTCTCTCTCTCTCTCTCTCCTACTTGTTCCTTTTTTCAGGTGCCATCTCAGTCTAATCATGGGTATAAACTCTCTGAAGCCAGAGAAACTCACTAATGAAGCTCCACTTGTATAATGCAGCGATGACTATACATTTCATTCTTCTCTGTACTAAAATGATGTGTGACTCTGGCACTGTGTCTTCTCCATACTTGAACTTCCTCATCTATAAAATGAGGATGGTGATAACGCTTTACCTCATGGTATATTAAGGGTGACAAATTGCAAAGCAACTTGCAAACATGAAGTGTCAATGAATTATACACTGTTCAAGTTACCTGTTATCGGCAGTGTAGCCACTACAGTGAAATGGTTCCATCAAGGCTCTGCCAAGAGGATAATGTAGAGAGGGAGATGCCATCTTGGTTGCTGAATTAGAGTGTAGCTATCCAACTGAAGCACATGGATCTCACTTTTTCTTTCAAGCCCTCCAGAGGAATTGCCTTCTTCATATTCTTCACCCATTGCCAGACTTACTTCCTTTTCTTCAAGGCCAGTCTAGTAAAGTACACTCTCATTCCTGTGTACTACCAGAGGTGATTAAATGAGCAGACCAAGTGGAGGCTAAGAACATAGACGACTAAAACAGTTCACTTCTAAAGCTGGTGTGGAGTTAATGCTGTTTGTTTGTTTTAATGGTTCTATTTTCATTCCTAGCTGTACAGGCTCATGTTGGGATGCAAAGTCAGACTCTTAAAGCTTTTAAAGTTCTCTCATGTTTAGTGTAAAGATAAGTATGATAGGAGTAAGAGCCTGCTTCCTCTTGTCAGGCTATAAAGGTAGTGATGTCATCGATAGCCCCTGAGTTCTGGTAGGAGGTCCTGAGTGGTGTGTCCAGCTGGAACATGCCCCAGTATGATCTTGCTTGGATCCCAAATTTTAAAGGAGAAAAGAATTGATTCCCCGAAAGGGTTTCCATATGCTTTTCTTCTTTCCTGTATGTACTGAGACTTTTTACCGGAGAACCAGTCCTCCTTGCTCTCTTTATGACTAGAGCCCAGCCAGTGATAAGGGTGATAGCACACCTGCAGGCGTGGCTTGTTCATGGCCAACAAACAGAAAACTGGGCCTCAGTCCAGGAGTTGCCCAGCTACCACTCAGCCTGGCATCTTCTTGACAAATGCCAGCCTACTACTCTTCATGCCTAAGACCTGTTATGACTCCCTAGAAAAACAACCCAGTGTCTTCATTTCTCTCCCCTGGACCCCAGACTTTTTCTTTCCTCTCTGGGTGGTCCATAGACCATTCTCATCTATATGTACCAGTGTGGCTGTGTCATGAGTGTGATGATGCCTTTCACACAGAGATTTCACAGAACCGCTCTCATACCCCTTCCCTGCCTCTGCCCTCCCCTCCCCCACTGCCCACGGTGTGACTGTTTTGCTATTCAAGACTATCTGTAAAAATGTACAAATAAAAGTGAAAGCTGAAAATAAAGGGGAGGGAAATTGCATCTTCTCAAATGCTGTAATGTAGCCCTCAGTTTTCTGAGGACTTGTGAGGACTGCCCTAGAACCCTGACTCTGGTGGCCCTTGAAAGGAGGGATGCCTGTCACAGGAGATTTTTCTGGTGTTTCCCTGGTGGTTTCTTATGCTTGCTTGGTACTCGCTGTTCTGAAGACATTTGCCTTTAAATTTAAGTGGGTCTCCCCCCCCAAATAAAAGCATATCATCAAAGTTAGAAAAGTGAAGGTCATGGCTAGTTATCAGCCCAGAGGCTTGACCTGGGGTGATATTAATAACTTTGTTAATAGCTCACCTGGAACCTTGGGTGAATCTTGTGACCCCACATCACATCCACATCTTCTCAGCCTCGGAGGAAGCAGGGTGACTTTTGGGACACAGGGACACACAGATCACCCCGTCCATTCTGCTGCTATTTGTGCCCATGCTGGCTGTGGTATGCTGACTGAGCGGAGGCAATTCTGTAGAAGCTTTCTCCCTGTTTCTCTTGCCCCAAGCTGACTCTCCTCAGAAAGTAGCCTCAAGCCAGCAGCCAGCTTGTGTGCAGACTCCAAAGCCTTTTATCTACCTTTTCAGTCTCAGATGCCTTTTCCCACCCACTTTGATGATCTCATCTTGCTCTCTTTGCTGACAGAGCTTTGCCTCACAGGACTAGGGTAGGAAAAAAGAACATCAAAGGAGATGATGTGAGTGAATTGCTTTACCAACTGTGGCTGGCTCTACAAGTGTGGCTTACTCTGGGTGAAGGGTAGAGCCTGGCCAGGGGACACTCTGAAATGGGGGTGGGAAATGGGGTGGAGGCTGTGGGTAGAATTATGTGGTTAGATAACTTAGAGGTTAACGAAGACATTTCTGTGCTTCCAACATCTCCTCAGCAGAGTGGCAGAGAAACATCCCCAAGGCAGTAATCCTGGCCGCATCCAGGAAATGGATGACCCTGGAGTACAAGCAGTGGCTAGAGAAGGGTGGTTGTCCCAGAGAGATAGAATTTGGACTGTGCCAGCACCCCCTCCACTCATGGTTATAGGCACCTTCAGTCTAAAATTTCCTCATCCCTGGTGGACCTTTGTGACTCTCTTTGAGAACTGTGCAAGGAAGGTGATCTAGACCACTAATTTGATACAAGCTATGTATGCAATTTGAAATATTCTACTAGCTGCATTTTAAAGTGCCAACAAAACAGGTGAAATTAATTTCAATATTATATTTGAACCCAGCATATCAACAATACTAGCACTTCAACATAGGATCAACATAAAAGTTCCTGGCATGTTTTATGTCCTGTTTATTTCAAATGAAATCTTCTAAATCCAACGTGAAATTTGCCCTGAGAAAACATCTCCAACTGGATCAGCCATGTTTTTGGTGCTCAAAAGCTTCATCGGGCTTTTGTTACCATCTAGTAGTGCACAGAGTTAGATCTTTCAGAGACGGAGCAGGATGCCCTTGCCAGCGAATCATCCATTGTGGTGGATTTCGTTGTGGGAACAAAGGCAAAGGCTGGATTTGCTGAAGATAGCAGAGCTACACCTACGATGCTGCTGCCTCACCTTTGGAAGTTCTGCTGCGCCTGCTTAGCAAGGGCAGAGAGAGCTGCTGCTGGGAGCCACATGTTAGAGCCGCCTCGAGAGGCCTTAGTGCTCTCGCTGGACGTGGCCCTGACGACCTGCCAGAAACCCAGGGAGAAAGCAGGCCGTGCTCTATGGCTGTGGGAGAGTCAGCCTCTGCCCACCCTGTCCACGTCTATCTCGTAAAAAGAGACAGACAGGCCACCCCGTTGTTAAGATTAACATCTCTCCCACCTTTTAACATCTGGTGGAGCCCTGCTAAAACATCTCACTGATATTTGGATCTGTTTAATCCATCCTCCGATATCTTTGTTTGTTTTTTAAATCTTGACTGCTGAAAAGGAGATATGGGAAAAGAGCAGCAGGCAGACTGTGTCTCCTAGGAGGTGGCAGAGACAAGTTCTGTCCTTACTCGAGGACTCAGGCCACCATTTCCTACCTCTCCTTTCTGCTTAGAGATCTTCCTTAGATCTAAATAAGCCTTGTGTGTGTGTGAGAAAGACAGTGAGATCTTAGGGCATAGAACAGAATAAATACAAGCAACCACTGGCTCATTTCAAAGAGCTAGTATGATAAGGTTTGATTCGCTTAAACTAGAACATGCTGAGCCCTATGCTGCCAAGCAGGAAAAAGAGAGCTGATTCGGTGAGTACATTCTATGTGGTCATTAGACAGGGACCATCACCGGCAAAACTCTCAAACATCTGGAGTGTTTATGGCCCGCCAGATTATCGCTCAGTCAATATAAATTTATTTACCTTCACTCTAATTTACATAGTGCTTTCTGATTGGTTAGACACAGTGTGGTGTATACTGCAGGATTCTAACAACGACTCTCCCCTTGGAGGTAGCAATTCCTGTGGTTATTGGTGCTAAAATAAGATTAAATATCATGTTAATTTGTTCTGATACAATTTGAATAAATGTATTGTTTAATCTTAACAAGAATGCTACATCTTATTAGATCTATTGTACTGTCTGTTTCTTCTCATAATTAATTAATTACAGGAAAGGTGATCCAAACCAGATCTTGAAACTCTTGTGGTATTTTGAGAGGAACTTTGCAGGGAAGTGGGAGGGGGAAATGAAAAGGGAAATTGCCAGGTTCCTGTGACTTTGAAAGGACTGAGGAAGCAGAAGGCGTTTGGGGACTTCACTGAAACTGACTGCATCTTGCAATTTTCTTTTTCAAATTGGCAGAAATATTGTTATTTCCATCGATTGAAGAAAAAAAAGTGTCTGGTAATTAATTAAATGACTTGTTCATGGAAAAAATAAAAATAAATAATCTGTCAGTTGTGGAATGTAAACTGATTAAACAATTAAATAAAGAAGACCATGTTGTGTGTTTTAAAAGCCTGTGTCTGCCGTCTGTTTGGGAAATGGGTGGGGTAAGGAGGGTACAGGCTGCAGTATTTAATGGAGAATGGTGTTGTTCCCTGGGGTTTTGTAGAGAAATAAATTGTGTGATTCTTAGACAGCTAGTTGAAAACGCTAATCTGAAAGGAAATTGACAATAGACATATCAATAATGTACTGGCCAAAGGTCTATGCTTTGAGTATTAGGGAAGAGACAAAAATGTGCAGACAGATTCAAAGAGAAAAATGAAGACATTGTTCTTTTTCTCTGGTCACAGACATTAAGAACAAGAAATTCAAAGACTTTGTGAGATCTTGCAGCTGCTAGTCACATTCCAGCAACTTGACTAGCTTCCTAGCTACCACCGAAGAGGGAAGCTTCTCAGTCTTCAGTAGCTGTGTCCCTGACTTAAAGTCACATTTCCTCTCTACCCACCTACCCCTTGAGAGCTTTTGGCACATGTGTGAGGAGGAAATCTGGGAGAAAGCCCAGGTGAGTGCTTTCATAAGGAGTCTTATTTCTCCACTAGTATCTCTAGGCTTAAGGGAAGGACATTGGCCCTGTGTGATGTGAGAGGAAAACAAGAGTCCTGAAAAGGCATGGCTAGATAGAAGCCTGGGCAGCCAGACTCACATCCTGGTTCCACTGGGCCACTGGAATACAGTTGTTGGACTCTGGCCTACACAGAGTGCTCTGCTGTTTTTACCCATTGCTTCCACCTGGGGATGCCTGCCTATACCCTGTCACCACCTCTTCTAGAACGAGTCCCCACATCACTGTTTTGTGCAGACAGTGGCTTTTAAACTAGAATCCCAAATGGGTGCATCGTGGAAGGAAGGTAGGAAAAGTTTTTCTCCTTTTCAGCATTAGTGATGAGCTCATGCTGCCAGTCAAATCCTCGAGATAGACTGTTCCTCAGCTGCTCAGTGGCCAGAGAGGGAAATATGTCCCTAAGAGTGGGACACTTCAGGAAAATCCCTGAGTGTGTCCCTGTATCTCTACAGTACACAGAGAGTGCCCAAGTGATTGTGTCATGGATCATGACCTTCATCATAGCAACCATAGCCTGAAGCTTCTGTAGGGAGATATGCTCAATGATGAACACTGAAAAGGACTCAGGCTTACTCACTGCATACCTTCATGCATCTGAAAAAAAGCTCTGTGTGTGTGTGTGTGTGTGTGTGTGTGGTGTTTAAGGAAGACATCATTTTGGGAGAATGAAAATAAACAGCATAACATTTCAAAAATAAATGCAGGTCAGAGGAGGGTGATGCGAAATCAATGTGGGGAAGACATCCTAGGTACAGAAACATTTGAAGAACCCCAGGTGGGATTCCCCGCTCCTCACCAGAGATGAGATGTCCCTTGGAAGAGAAAATGAAATGATCTTACATGTGTATCTCTGAGAAAAGGCAGATGGCATTAAAGGCCTCTTTCCTGCTGGGCAGGGGTGGCCAGGACAGGGAACCTGCATTTACCAGACCCTATGACTTCAGTGTGGCAGCATTTCAACCTGACAGGTGGGTAGAGGCATTCTCAGCCACCTGAGGCAGAATACCCTGTGCACCCCATTCAGTGCCCAGCAGCCTGCCTGGGGTAAGCCTCAAAGAGCATAACTCCCTGTACTCTTTTTCCAATAAAACACAACTTTGATTTCTGTGTCTGTGATGAATGACGTAGCTCACTGGGTTTAGGAGAGGCCTGGGTGTGTGGAAGACACACCTAATACCCCTCCCCTATCACCTCAGTCCCAGTGCCTCCAGGCATGTGTAACCATATGGTGAGAGCTGTTAAATCCTTACAGAAAGGCAGCTCCAGGACCTATAACCAAGTCAGACTACTCAGGGAAGCCCCTGAAGAGGCACTCTGGGAAACCTTCCTTCCCTGGATGCTCCTGGCTAAGCCCCTTCCCCAGCCTCATAACACCATGCTCTGGTGGATGAAAGATAGTATTTTCCTTGGACCCTCTTAAAGAGTGGGGATTTGGGCTTATCTTTATGCTCTGGTGTGGTGATGCTTGGTGTATGGTAAACACCCAATAAATGCTTACTGTTCTGAAAACCACAAGTCTCCCCCATGCACCTGCTCAAATGGGTCCTTAGTGGCTAGTGCTAAAATTTTTAAAGCATTCATTGGGATCTCCAAACCACACTCTGAAGTTTTGAGTGTTGACTCAGGGAGTTTTGAGTGTTCACTCGGGTAAACATGCACTGCCCATATAGCTCACCTTACTTTATTTTTGCTTACTGCTATGACAAGATACCTGACAAAAATAACCTAAGAGAAGAAAGGTTTATTTTGGTTCACAGTGTCAGGAGAGTCCCCTGTTAAAGGGCAGGAATGGATGGAGGTGGTCACATGTTGTCCACAGTCAGCAAGCACAGAAATGAATGACAGTGCTAAGCTTACTTTCTGTTCTATTCACTGTCGTCCAGGACTCCAGCCCGTTGCATGGTGCCTACCACGTTTACAGTGGGTCATCCTTCATAGACTACCCAGAGGCATGTTTCCATGGTGATTCTGACGATGAATATTAATCACCTCTAACCCTGTGCATTAGTTACTTCTTTGTTACTATAATAAAATACCACGACCAAAGTCATCCACTTATGAAAGGGTTTATTTTGGCTTATAATTCCAGAGGAATATGAATCCATCATGGTGGGAGGCACAATGGCAAGCAGCAGGCACAGTGGCAGGAGCAGGAAGTTGAGAGGTCACATCTTCAATAGTAGATAGAAAGGAGAGAGATGCGGGAATAGGATGATGCGAGAAACCCTCAAAGCCTGGCTTCAATGGTGTACTTCTTCCAGCAAGGCTGTAGCTTCTTAGAAATAGTAGTTTAAAAAGATGCCTTAGCAAGTACGATGGAAGTCCAGTAGGGATTACTGTGTATATTGGGGGTGGAGTGGCAAGGGGAAGTTGGATTTGATCATCACATGTAATGTGGAGGCCACATGGATCTCCAACAACAAATACAATTAGTGCGTGTTAATCAAAAATAGAAAATAAAAATACTTGGTTTATATGCTGGTTTGAATGAGAATGGGCCCCATAGGCTCATATACTTGCATACTTACTATCCAGATGGTGGACCATTTGGTAAGGATTAGGAGGTGTGGTCTTCTTGAAGGAGCTGCCTGAGCCTGGGGGGAGGTGGGGAACATTCTCATTCAAACCACCATAGCCTTCCAGAGGTAAAACTGGTAATCTAGCTGGGCGTGGTACTGCACGCCTTTAATCCCAGCACAGGCAGAGGCAGATGGATCTCTGTGAGGTTGGGGCCAGCCTGGTCTACAAAGTGAGTTCCAGGGCATCCAGGGCTATTACACAGAGAAAACCTGTCTCAGAAAACCAAAACCTAAACCCAAACAAAACAAAGTAAAAAACCAACACCCCAAACTGATAACCTACGGTCAAGGTCTCTACCACCCACCACACTATTGCATAAATGATCTGTTATGAGTCAAGATAAGCCAGGTAAAGGAAGGTATTGTCATCAGATGGGACATTCTAAGGGCTTAGAGGTTGTTTCCCAGGAGTCAGCCAAAGGCCAGACCTTTTGGAATGTGCAGTGCTTGGTCAAGGCAGGCCTGTGGCCTCATCCTTCTACCACACACTAAGCTCTGAGATGAGTTAGAACAAATAAAACATGGTTCCTGTCCATGTTAAAGCTCATTAGGTATTCAAATTCTTTCTCCCTTGTCTCAGTCTGCTACAGACCAACACAGCCTTGATCTTCTTTATGAGCCAATAGCTTGAAGCACTTTGTCTGACTGTCTCTTTTTTATCTGCTTCTCCTCAGGTGGTTCCCTGGACGTCACAGGATGTTGCATAGGAGCATGGATAGACAGAGAGGACAGGTTCACGAGTCTTTAATTGGATCTGAATCTGAATTCCTCTACATCCAAGTTGTGTCACTCTGCCTCCTCAACCTGCACCCTCATGACATAGGTATATCAATACCCACCTCCCAGGATGCCTTAGAAAATGAAAGAGTTAGTAAATAGAGAAAAAGACACCAGACTCCAACTTGCTTCTCTTCATTTTTAACCTCCCACCCCTTACGTCCTTTGTGCAATATATCCTCTTTCTTTCTGGATATGCCTAAGAAGACTTTATAAACTGAAATTTGCCTATTGTTCAGTATCCCAGAGGAACCAGTCACTCACTACATCAAAAGCTGTAACACAGGGGCTGGAGAAATGGCTCAGAAGTGTGAGCACTCTGTTCAGGCTCTTGCAGAGGACTCAGGCTCAGTGTCTAGAACTCACATCAGGCAGCTCATAACAACCTGTCATTTTAGTTCCAGAGGTTCCAACAGCCTTTTCTGGCCTCTTTAGGAACTTGCACACATATGTAGAACATAAAGTCACACACACACACACACACACACACACACACACACAATTTTAAAAGGCTGATTTACAGTGAATGCATAAATAATTTGAGTACATAAATACATAAATAATTTAAATACATAAATATTTACTGGACTCAGTAAATATGTGGTAGTCCACTCTAGTCTTTGCAACTATTCTACATAGATACACAATGATATATAATTAAATATGTTCTGAATTGTTTTTAATCCAGGAGAGAAAAGGCTTGATATTGAAAGTTATCTTCCTCGCTATAGAGTGACAAGGAAGGGCCAAGGGAGGATGCTTGAATTTCACTCAGAAGAGAAAATAAAATAAACATTTGAAGTAGACAGAGGTAGGGAACTGGGTGGAAGAGGTAGTGGGGATCAAATGTGGGGAGAGGGCTGGAAGAGAGAACAGTAACTGGGAGGACATCTCAGGAATGGGGGAGGCTCCTGGGAGTTTATGGAGGTGACCCTAGATGAAACTCCTACCCCTACCCGTGGGGTTATGGAGCTGGAAGTGACCACCTCCGATAGCCAAGTAGGACTTCCAGTGGAGGGAGGGAGACACCAATCCTCCCAGAAAACCTTCAACTCAGCCAAACAGTGGCTGACCCAACTTGAGGCACTTGCCGTGAAAGAGAGAGAGAGCCCACTAGTAATAATATCTTGCTATACTTGCAGACAGAAGGCTAGCATAACTGTCATCTGAGTCGCTTCCCCAGCAGCTGATGAAAGCTGATGATATAAAGACCCACAGCCAAACATTAGGTGAAGCTCGGGAATCTTATTAAAGAGGGGGAGGGAGGATTGAAAGAGCCACAATGGTTAAGAACACCACAAGAAAATCTACAAAATCAACTAACCTGGGCCCATGGGACTCACAGAGACTGAACCACACATCAGAGAGCATCCATGGGACTGACCTAGGACCCTCACACATGTAACAGATGTGCAGCTTGGTCCCCATGTGGGACCTCTAAAAGCAGGAACAGGGGCTGTCTCTGACTCAGTTGCCTGCCTTTTGGTCCCCTTCCCCTAACTGGACCACCTTGTCTAGCCTCAATAAAAGAAGATGTTCCCAGTCCTGCTTGATATACTAAGGCAGGTTGATAACTATTCCTTCTCTGAGAAGAAAGGGAGGGGCATAAGAGGAGGGTAGAAGAAGTGAAAGGGTGGGACTGGGAGGAGAGGAGGGAGGGGAAGTTCTGTTTGGGATGCAAAGTAAATAATTAATTAATGAAAAAAATAAATAATATTATCTTCCCCTCTGTAGAGGTCTTCCTTGGAGTGACAGAAACACTCTAGGACTTAACTCTTCTAAGAGTGGTTTTCTGATAGCTCATTAACGCCGTCAGGGAGCTTGCTAGAAATGCAGAATCTCAGCTATCTATAATTAGAACTTGCATTTTATTATGGTTTGGTGGTTGGTATACATGTATACCAACCACATATGTAGTTTACATTTGCCACATATGTAGTTTAAAAGTTTAAGACTTATGTCTTTTCTATGGAACCATAGTAGGTTTTCAAAGAATAGTGAAAAATAAAAATCTAGTTTGAGGTTTCAAAGCTATATCTGCTTAACTTATAGTCTAGTGCCATGAAGAGACACTATGACCATGGCAAATATTATCAAAGAAAACATTTAATTGGAGGCTTGCTTACAGTTTCAGAGGGTCAGGCATGGCCATCATGGTTGCAGCAGCAGCCATGGCACTGGAGCAGTGGCTGAGAGCTTTACCTCCTGATGCACAGCAGGTGCAGAGACCCTGGGCCTAGTGTGGGCTTTTGAAACCTCAAAGCCCACTCCCAGTGACACACCTCCTCCAACAAAGTCATACTTACTCCAACAAGACCACACTTCCTAATCCCAAACAGTCACCAAGAGCGACCAAGCATGCAAATATATGGGGTCATTCTCATTGAGCCGCTGTGTGCGTTCAAGTTTTATTTTTAACTTTTGATTAGCATGCATTGACTGTGCATGTTGATGGAGTTTTATGTGGCCTCCATATAGCATATGCTGACCAGATCCTATTCCCCCATATCTAGTCATCACCATCAGACTTTCAGTATACTTGCTAAGGTATTTTTTTTAAATTAGTACCTCTAGAAAGTCTCTTTCTGTTGAGTCTATCCTCAATGGTTAGGGTAAGTACCAGGAGACTATGGCCAAGGAATGAGGTTTCTCTTAATGAACAGATGTTCAGAAGGCAGTAACTCTAGAGCAATTGCTTCAGAGCAGGTGAATGTAAGACCCATAGTTGTCAGCCACAATAGGGATCAGAAATGAACTGTCCTGGGAGAGGGGTTTGATTTTTGCCTCTTCCTAAGAAACAGTGGGGCATGTGACCAACTAGACATGAAGGGTGAAGAGGTTAGAAACCTTTCTTCCTAATGGCAAGTCTTCTGCATCATAAACCATGGGGCAAGATTAAGCTAATGACCGTCTAATCACAGATGTAAACAAAGGTCAGGCTGCATGAGTACAGAATGAACACTGTGCGTTCGTATTTGTTTAATCCTGAGCAAAGCAGTTTGTTGGCCTACTTAAAAAAAAAACTCTTTTATTTATGTTTCTTATATCTTCTTCTCCCTACTCCACCCCAATCCCTTCCAACACTCCAACACCAGATAGGAAAAAGAAAGGGCTAGTGGGAGAGGGGTGCAGTTCTTTCTTAGCTGCTTCCTGATGGTCAGGATTGTTGGGTTCCTTGGAGCCAATCCATCTTCTTGTCTCATGACAGCAATCAAGAGCAGCAAGGGAGGAGCAAGAGAAGACTTGCTTTCTCCTCCCTCCATTTTGGGCTCTGGCATTTATTCTCAGAGTCCTCAGATTTAAACTATCTGCAGCTGGCAAAGAGCTCCTCTCAGAGCCTGCGTGAGGCAAATAGTCTGCTGCCATGGACCATCAAAATCAGTCCCATATCCCGAACCTGGGACCAAAACAAAAACATGTTTATTTCCACATGGAAAGTTTCCATGTGCCTCACTCTTCTCCTCTGTCAATGGGGATGATGTTTACCCTAGAGGGTGTTGTGAGAATAAAAAGGGATTTTATTGACTAACTGTTTTATTTATTTATTTTTATTCTTATTTTATATGTGTGACTATTTCCCCTGAATGCATGTTTGTGTGCTACAGGCATGCAGAGACCAGGGAGGCAAAAAGAGGGCAACAGATCCCCGGAACTGGAATCACAAATGTTTGTGGGCAATGTGGGCACTGGGAACTGCACCAAGTTTCTCTCGAAGTGCAGCAAATGCTTTTAACCACCGAGCCACCAAGCCACTTCTCTAGTCCATGACCGCTTTCTCAAAGGAGTGAATGACATATGACAGGTGTCATAAGTAAGTGTTTATTATTAAATAATTAAAATTGCACATGGCCTCTTTGAGAGTCCCATTGTCTAATGAAACTCAGTAAGGTTGTGTGGTACTGAAACCTAAAGCCAGCAGTCTTCCTGAAGGACAGAAGTGGAAAGGAGGTTCTGCAGAGTGCTGGCAGGAAGCTGAGGGTTCTTCCAGTGGCATCAAAGGGGGGCGGGGAGCTTGGTCCTTTCCAGGTTAATGTGGCTGTGGACTCTATAAGAATAGTATTCATGCTTCTTCCTGTCCAATAGTTGTAGCTGCAGTTGACAGTCTCACTGCGCATCAGCCTCTCGGCTGCTTGAGGGTAGAGCTGAGAACCCTGTCTAAGACCTCCCTCCCTCCCAATGATGCAGCCAGGATTTCGAGCAGATCCTCTCATATATGAGGCCTTCTTGTGCTGTAATCTGATGCTTGCCACAGGAGCTCTGCCAGAATAAAGGGGTGGAGGGTGATCTTACTAGCTTTTCATTTTACCTTAGTTCTCTCTACACTTTTACATCCTGGCAGTGTGCTACGAAAGACTAAAGAAAACGCCTCCCTACCCCAGTCTACAGGCGTACAATTTAGTACAATGCCCCTGAACTCCCAATGCTACTCCTGGGTGAGACTGTCTTCTGAGCACATGTTTTGTGTCAGTCCTGGGACCTATGGGTGGAACAGTGAACAAGACAGATGGAAATCTGTGCCTTCAAGGAGCTGACAGCAGAGTGTGGGAGAAGGAGACAGCTTATGAAAAGCAGCAGTCAGTACGGAGATACGTTATCAAGAGAAAAAGAAACCAGGACTGGAATGGAAGCACACGGTGGGTGTGGCCTTGAATGGTGAAAAGGCAACATCCCTAATAACATGAATGAGGGGAGGGAGGGAGAGCAAGCTTTGTTCTGAGGACACAGATTTGGATTCGTGGGTCGGGATTCTTTCTTTCATTTTTTTTTTTATTATTAGCGTTTATTACAATTTATTTAATTTCAATCTCAGATGTGGGCCCATCCCTCATCTCCTCCCAATTCCACCCTCCCTCATCTTCTCCCATGCCCCTCCTCTAGTCCACTGATAATAAGGGAGGTCCTCCTCCTCTTCTATTTGACCCTAGCCTATCAGGTCTCATTGGTACTGGTTGCATTGTCTTCATCTATGGCCTATCAAGGCTGCACCCTGCACCCCCCAGAGGGTAGTGATGAGAGAGCCTGCCACTGAGTTCATGCCAGAGAAAGATCCTGCTGCTCTTAACACAAGGTAGAGGAAGAACGGTAGAGCGAGCAACTGAGTCCACTCTATTTGAGGCAGGCTTATTCCACGCTGTTGTTTATGTAATGGGATTCAAAGAGTTTTACCACACTGTGATGTTGACAAGCTATTGCCATTCAGACACACTTTTGAATGGAACTCACATTAATAGCTCTGTCATAATGACCTCCAAGCCAACAGGGGGCTTCAGTCATCTGAGTAAGAACAAACAATTTTTGTTTACAACAAATTTTCATTGCTTCAGAGGCCACAAATAGTTTTCATGGCTGAAGAGCCTTTGAAGACAGCAAAACCTCTGTCAGATTTTAAACTTGGTCATCATGTCCCACCTGAAGATGTTGTTCCACAAGAAATCTGATATCTGCCAGGAAACCTTGTGGAGTTATTTCTTCTTATTTGACCTATACCCACCTGGGGAGAGGAATGGGGTGGGATGGGGTGTTGGGGATGGTGTTCATCCAACTCGGGGATCTGAAAGGACCTCTATGCCTACCTACAAGCTTATGCAGCAGGAACTGTTTGCTGATGGAGATGAGACTCTGAACTGCCTGCACACTGGTCGGGGAGCTCCAGGGACCCAGCTTCAGCAGTCTGCCACACATGCTGGTGTGGGGCTTTTTGATGCTTTTGAGTCGACCTCGCTTCTGTGAGTCATGCTGGCCTTGAGTAGAATGGTTCCTTTGATTTATCACCAGGGAATTACCTAACTTGACAGACATTTGTGCATGTCTTTCTAGTGAAAGCTACACAAAAGAAGGAAAAACAACAACAACACTTCAAGAGATGGAAATATTTGTGTGTTCAACATAATTTCTTGTCTTATTTTATAGTCTCCTCACCCCACAGTGGCACCTGGGGCTGGTTCTGCAAACCCTTCCACCAGTCTCCGGGTGCTGTGGGTGTCCAACAGAATAATCACTGGTTTTGTTTCTTAATTAATTTTTGCCATAGGATCAAATCTAGGCCTTGTACCTTGTAGACAAGCATTATATCACAGAGCCATATCCCCAATTTGACTGATGGTTTTAATTTAATCTGGTAAATGTTCAAAAATTATGAGTCCTAAAAGATAATTATCTCTGAGGTCTGAGGTTCATAGGCTAAAACAGTAAAGAGTTAGAAACGGAAAAAAAATCGACTTCGATAAGCTGTGTCTACAAGGTGAATTGGGTAGAATCCTCACAAGGTACAGCTTTAGATGGTAAAGTGATGTCTATGCAAAGTAGTTCTCATTAATTCTGAACTGATTGGTCATAAAACCAAATGGCCTTCAGAAAGTACTCTATCCATCTGAGCTGGAGAATTTGGATTCTAGTCCCCAGAGGCCTAAGGCTTACCTTTTAATATAACTTCCAAATGCTGATGGATTGGGCTTCATCTATACTAAAATTAGGACTAAGCAAAAATAAAATCTGTCCTTAGCTATTTTGAAGGCCAAGTGTAGATTCATCTTATTCAATATTGCATGTCCTGGAATATATATTTTCTTCTAGAATAACCCAGTTCTTCTTATACTAAAGGCTTTTTTTGAAATTAAAATATGGAATGGCTGTTAAGCTGTTTCTGAGGGAAAGAAATAAAGCTTTTGCTAACGAGAGTCAAGGTTGTTAGGATGAGCTTCTACCTCAAACAGGAAATTAGCACAAAGGCATGCACATAGAGAAAATGCGATATGAATTCGAAGGCAGAGGTCAGGGTGACAATTGTATAAACTGAGGAGCTTCAAGGACAGCCAACAAACTCCAAAAGCTGGAGAAATGCCTGGACTGAATTCTGTCTTGCAGTCCCCAAAGGAACCACCATGTCAGTGTCTTGAACCCAAACTTCCAGTCTCAGAAATGGGAGACAAAAAGTCTGTTGTGTAAGCTACCCAGGGTGTGTGTTACTTTGCTGTGACACACCTAAAATTCTCTCACTTCCCATTGCCAACCACCCTTGGCTTCTCTGGAGCCAGATACTCTGTGGTCTGACACAGCAGCCACCTTTTCTTGCTTTCCCAGCAGCTCCCATGCGCATGCTCAACCTTGTTGAGGCCTGGACTCCAAGCAAGCCTGTTAGTGTATTTCTCAGTCACTTTTTTTACCATGATCCTGTATAGGGAGCATGGCTTTTAGACATCCTTGCTAATGAGGAAATGGCTCACAGAGTTGGGTATCATTTCTGAGGTCCATGCAGCTGGTCTGTCCAAAACAGGATTCCAAACCCAGGTTTTTTTGGCTCCAAAATGTAATGTTTTTTTGGTAACCAAAGTGTGTTTTTCTTTCCAGTTTGTAGCCCATAACTTCAAAATGCTTTAAAGTCTTTAAATTTATTATATGCTGCCTACTTTTAGATTCCTTCCACACATCCAAATCTTCCTACTTTGTTCCAGATTCATGCTTTTTATTGAGGAGAGGAAAATCACTTCCTGTCAGCACACCACAGAAACAGAAATCAGAGACCCAGATTTGAAGTTTTCAATAAATGACAACACTATCCCGTGTTTTCCAAGCCCACGACTGTACCTGGCACCAAACTTACCACCTTACATCATCATCTTGTTCTTTCCTGTACCAAGCTTCATTTTTCTGATATGAGTTAAGGTGACTTGTTAAAGTCACATTGGGTGTAAAAAATCAGCATCTGCCTGAACAGCCCATCTCTTTGTTTCCTTGTATGTTACATTTTCTCTATTATTGAGAACGTACAACTAAAACACAGAAGGACTTGTGGGAAAGCCATTATATAGTCTTTACCTGGCCACCATAATTTTTCATCTGGACCAAAGTAATGCACCAAGAAATCCTCATCCTTTCATGCTGGTACCTCCATCTGATCTACACCTAAATAGCATCTCATCAAGCTTAAAACTTCTCAATGGTCTTCCATTGAGCTAAAAATAAACACAAGCACCCCTGAACTGCCAAGTCCTCACTTCATCTGACTTTCCTGTTGACCCTCATCCTCCTACCTCTCCTTCCGTACTCCTCTGAAGCCAGTTTGGTCTAATTTCATCTCCACAAACAGTGCTCAGCTTAACCCTACCTCAATATTCTTCCCCAACCTCTCTATCATAGGGCTTTAATGCTGTGAAGAAACGCCATGACTATGGCAACTCTTATAAAAGAAAATATTTCGTTGGGGCTGGCTCATAGTTCGGAGATTTAGACCATTATCATCATGGTGGGGAAGTATGGTGGCATGCAGGCAGACAAGGTTCTGGAGAAGGGGCTGAGAGTCCTACATCTGGATCCATAGACAGCAAGAGAAAACTGTTAGCTACTGAGACCTCATAGCCCGTGCCCTAGTGATGCACTTCCTTCAACAAAGCCACACTTCCTCCAACAAGGCTATACCTACTCCAACTTCTAATAGTGCCATGCCCTAGGAGTCTATGGGGGCCATTTTTATTTGAACTGCTACATGGTCCCACACAGTTCCTCTCCTGGACACAGCCTTCAGCTTTCCCTTGCTCCAAACCATTCCTTTCCTTGTACCTTTAGTGACACTGACAGTAGACCTTCTCTGCCATCCAAACAAAAATGAGTTTGGGTCCTTGCTTTGTAATATGCATTGATTCTCTTTTGTGTGTTTTATCATTTAAGTTTTTAAAAAATTATACTATATCCTGCACTCTGCCCAAAGTTTGGCTATGAGTCTCAGCATATGTTTTGATACCCTGCTGGGTAGAGTCTTTCAGAGGCCCTCTGTGATAGGCTCCTGTCCTATTCCCTGTTTTCTCCCTCTTCCAATGTTCATCCCATTTGCTTTTCTGAATGAAGATTGAGCATCTTACCCAGGGTCCTCCTTCTTGATTAGCTTCCTTAGGTCTGGGCACAGGGGTCTTTTCTGAGACTGATACTCCAACCAAGGACCATGCACAGAGATAACCTAGAACACTTACACAGATGTAGCCCATAGAAGCTCAGTGTCCAAGAGGACTTCCCAGTAATAGGAACAGGGACTGTATCTGACATGAACTCATGGGCTGGTTCTTTGATCACCTCCACCTGATGGGGGGAGCAGCCTTACCAGTTCACAGAGGAAGACAATGAAGCCAGTCCTGATGAGATCTGATCGACTAGGATCAGATGAAAGGGGAGGAGGACCTTCCCTATCATTGGACTAGGGGAAGGACATAGGAGAAGAAGAGGGAGGGAGGGTGAGATTGGAAGGGAATGGGGGAGGAGCTGCAGCTGGGATACAAAGTGAATAAACTATAATTAATAAAAATAAAATAAAATAATTTAAAAATTATACTATAATTACTTCATTTCTCCATTCCCTTTCTTCCCTCCAAGCCCTGTTATGTACCCCTTTCCTTTGATCTTTCTAAAATTTTAGCTTCCAATATATTTTTCTTTAGTTGGTGTGTGTGTGTGTGTGTGTGTGTGTGTGTGTGTGTGTGTGTGTGTATCTATGCGTAAATACAATCTTTTCAGTCTACATAATGATATTTGTATGTACATGATTTCAAGTTTGGCCAACAGACAGAGACCATTACAGAAAACCACAACCAACTGAAATACAGAGAACAAATGATACAGGGTTTTTTCTCCCCCAACTGATCTATCTATAACGACTCCTATACCCAAGGATCAGGGAATATTGCAGAAGAAGGTCAGAAAGATTGTGAGAACTAGAGTTGCAGAAAGTCAACAGTAAGACTGTGTCTCCTAGAAATGTCAGGGAAGCTATACCCAGGATGCCTCAATAACATGGCTGGCTAAACAAGACCTGAACAAAGATGACTCCAGCAAACATGCTAACATGGAAGGTGGAAACGTCAAATAACTCAGCCTTAGATAAAGAGCTATAGTCAGCTGGGCATGGTGGCACACGCCTTTAATCCTGGCACTGTGGCAGGCAGAGGCAGGCAGATCTCTGTGAGTTCCAGGCCAGCCTGGTCTACAGAGTAAGCTTTAGGACATCCAGGGCTACACAGAGAAATCCTGTCTTGAAAAACAACATCAATGAACAAAACAAAAAGCAACAACCAAAGAATTACAGGCAACTGAGGAGTGCCGAGAGTGGGAGAAAACAGTCATCCCAGTTCATTATCCAATACCAAGTGGTCAGCCCTGTTTGCTCATTAAAAAAAAAAAAAATGAGCCTCTCTTACTAAAATTCTGCATTCAGTGCGAAGCCTCAAGGCCTAGGCAGTGCCTGAGAAACAGCAGGCATGCAGCACCATGTATCATCAGCAACCCAATGAAAGGAGGCTGGTTGCTACCAAGAACACTGCAGGCACAGACTGTTTAAGATGAGTGTCCATAAAAAAGACCCCCTGAGAGGGGAGGGAAAGAACAGACACAGAAACATCAGTCAGGTATGCGCATTCCTGGCATGGTCCAAACTACTATCCCTGCTTTGCTTCTCTCTCTCTCTCTCTCTCTCTCACATCACCAGTGGGAAGTGACCATCACAGACAACCTATCACCCATGTTTGAAAATAGTTTCTACTTCCCTCGGTCTGTGATCTCTGCTTTTCTCATTCCCCCCTTGTTTCCCTCTATGAAGAGTCTTATGGTCCTAGAAACCAATTGAGGGAAGGAGTGTTAATGTGTTTGTTGCAGTTGGCCAAACACCACATGCCAAGAGAAGAGGGGAGCCTGTGAATATTGCCAGGTAATGGCTTTGCTTGTTATCTGGTTGCCAAGGTAATCACGAATCTTCAGTTGCTTGCTCTGGACGGGTCACAGCCAGCCGAGGCCCCTAGTCACGAGTCTCTCTACAGATCCTTGCACGTTCTCGTGAGGCCATGTATATACAGGCTTCCTAAACAAGCATCTGCTTCCTCTGCATCTTCCTGCTCCCCAGGACCCCTTGGGAAGCAGCAAGTGTTTTGCTTATGATCTTTGAACAGGTCTTGGATGTTGGATTCATATCTAGACATGCAGACACTTGGGTTCGGATGAAGGACAGAGATTAGAATACAGAGTAGCATTAGGATAGCTGAATTCCCAGTACCTTCAAACCCTAGATAGTGTTGACTCCAAATGAGAAAGCGCCTGTCCCTGTCTCTTCCTCCACCCTCTTTCTGCTGCCTGCTGTCACCTCTGAGAGGCAGAGGAGCAGCCACAGATGGGAAAGTGCTCTCAAGGTCCTCATTACACCACAAGGAGACAGGTGGGCGCTACCTTGATCAGTGCTCCCGTGATCCACTCTCTTCCCACTGCTGGTTCTATCATGCCTCACCCCCAGCTCACCTCACAGGTATCAAAGAAGGATTATGGTGATCGTCTTTTGGTCTTTTGTCAATCTTCTGAGAGTTTTCAGTAACATTTTCATTTTCCTGTCAGTATGTCTTTATTTAGCTTGCTGTGCTTTGAATGTGTTCCACACATTTCACATCTTAGAAACTGCCTCCCTAAGTGGACATCTGAATGGTTTGTAAGGTAGAACCTGGGAAAGAGGATTGAGTTGTTAGAGCAGGGCAGTAACGAATGAATTAATCCATTCATAGGTTAATAAAATAAATGACCCGTGGACATCAGTGGTGTATCTCTGTTATAACAGTGAACTCTCTGATACACACGCTCAGTCTCATCACGTGGTGTTTTACGCCATGTCACAGTGCAACAGAGACACCCTCACCAGATTCAGAGCAGAGGCCAATGCATGCTCTTTGGTTTCTCAGCTCCCAAAATTATGAACCAATAAATTCTTTCTTTGTAAATTACCTGACCTATAAAATTACCTAATTATTTTGTTGCAGAAACAGAAGGCAGAATGAATAGCTCTTCTCTCTCTCTTTACCCTGTCCTCTAAATTTCAATACAAGGTCCCTTTTTCTTTATAAGATCAATTTGCTGCTAATAGAAACTCAGTGAAAAATGTGGGTCCAGTTTATAACCATCTGGAGAGTCAGCACTTCATAGGTGATTATATGCCTGTTCTCTCATGGGACTCTAGGGCTACCAATGGCATTGCTTTGGCATCTGGAGTCATGAGCAAATGCTTCCTCTCTTTTTTTCTCACTCCTAGGCTCCTAGCTTACAGGAAGTTATCCTAAAGGAGTATCTTTAACTTTTAAACAAATACTATATTAAGAGTATATGCCTTGCAGCTGGCAGTATAGTCCAGTGCTAGAGTGCTTGCTCATCATGCACATAATAGTTTTATCTTCACCATGGCAAGAAATAAATTATGGGTCTTAAATTCAAAGAAGCTCCTATATCTACTTCATATTGAAAGGAACTTATCTACCAAAAACAGACAATCATGATCTTTTGAGCCTTACTTGTCTTTTTCACAGGGATGATCTGATCAGTAATTTATAGAACTAATATAAAAGTTGACACTGGTTTCCGTTATTGCAATGAGACTTTTTACTCTTCTTCTCATTGTCAGCTGCATCTCAAACTATTTAGATTCATTGGTTTTAGAAAACCCTAAAATTCTAATGAGCAGGGGCAACGGGAAGTCAGGGAGTTACCCAAAGATAAAGGTGTTGAAGCTGGGCTGGGAACTCAGTTCTTCTGGCCCTGAATATTAGTTTTTCTGTTATTTAAAGACTGGGTTAAAAGTTGTATGTGAGTGCTCACTGGATTGAGTATTCTAAAACTAGTTAAGTATACTAATGGCAATGTGAATATCTTTTTTAAAAGAACTTATGTTTTAAAATAGACACTTATTTGTTTAAAATAGACACTATTATTTGTCTATTTAAAATAGACACACATAACATTAGTTATGAGTGAAATTATAAGCATCTTGGATTTGCCTCAATATAATTTAGGAGGCAGCGGTTTGCTAGGGTAGAGATGTTCAAGACAGGTCATGAGTTAGGGATGATGAAAGGACACGTGGGTAGAGCCGTGGAATCATCTCACAGTATTTCTGTTTTATATGCGTGAAATTTCTCATAACAAAAATCCAAACAGCAACAATGAAATGAATGCCATGTTTCAATCCATTTATCTTCCCAAATAACAGAGCTTATGACTATAGCTTGGCAGTTTCCATCTCAGAGTTTTCCAGGAAATCCAGGGTTTTCAGGACAGTCGAGAGACCACCCAAATAGTCAGCAACACATGTATCATTTCTGAGGGAAGCCAAGAGTCCCCTGAAAATGTAGGAAAATGTCAATGAGCGGCCAAAAATAAGCCCAGATTCTGACAGATGTCCCCTCTGAGAAAAGTGCATCTGTTCTGTCCCTTTTACTGGAGCACCCAAAGACCCCCAAAATAGCACCAACAATGCTTTGTGGGAGTGTGAAAGACAAAAAGCATTTCTAGTCCCTTCCCACAGCATTCCTGTCATCCTTTCTTAGTGTCTTTTGTAAAATTTCTTTATTTTTTATTAATTACAGTTTATTAAGTGAAATATAATTCACTTTGTATCCCAGATGTAGACCCCTCTCTCGTTCCCTCCCATTTCACCCTCCCTACATCATCTCTTCCCATGCCCCTCCCCAAGTCCACTGATAGGAGGAGGACCTCCCCTTCCCTCTCACCCTAGCCTATCAGGTTTCATCAGGACTACTGGCTGCATTGTCTTCTTCTGTGGCCTGGTAAGGCTGCTCCCTGCTCAGGGGGGAGGTAATCAAAGAGCCAGCCCCTAAGTTCATGTCAGAGACAGTCCCTGTTCCCATTGGAACCACTTGGATACTGAGATGCCCTGGGCTAACATCTGTGCAGGGGTTCTAGGTTATCTCCCTGCATGGTTCTTGGTTGAAGTATCAGTCTCAGAAAAGACCCCTGGGCCCAGATTTCTTGGTTCTATTGCTCTCCTTGTGGATCTCCTGTCTCCTCCAGCTCTTTCTATCTCCCCCTTCTTTCATAAGATTCCCTTCCCTCTGTCCAAAGTTTGGCTATGAGTCTCAGCATCTGCTTCAATACCCTGCTGAGTAGAGTCTTTCAGAGGCCCTCTGTGGTGGCTTCTGTCCTGTTTCCTGTTTTTTCCCTCTTCTGTTGTCTATCCTGTTTGCCTTTCTGAATGAGGATTGAGCATCTTACCCAGGGTCCTCCTTCTTGCTTAGCTTCTTTAGGTGTGCAGATTTTAATATGTTTATCCTATATTATATGTCTAATATCCACTTTCTTAGTGCCTTGTCACAAAGAGGTCCTTTTGGCACCAGTAGTGGGTACAGAGATTGGTGGAGGCTCTTTAGAGAACAATTTGGCAATATGAAAAATTTAAAGACATTGACAGAAATTCTCTTTATGGGAATTTTTCTACAGTTACATTCATATACAGATAATTATACAAGGGTATTTATTGTAACATTATTTTTTATAACAAAGAATCACAAACAACCTGGACTTAAGCCTTAGGGATGACAAAATAAATATGGCCATACAGAGCAATATCAAAGTTCTGATACTTGAAACAACGGAAAATGGAGTAAGATGACCAACAGGTTGGGGACATTTCATAAGCCAGGTGTGAGCCAAAGACTGTTGAGGTGAGCCTGTGGCTGATCCATCACATCTGCTCTACAAGTCTCTATAACAGGCACATGGCTGAGATGCAACTTGCAAAGAACCCTGTGCAAGTAGAGCATCCATCCTTGACAGAGCCTCCAGGTCTTCACAGAGAGAGCCCCAGGCAGAAGTCTTCACTGTGACCTGAAAGTAGGTGACAAGATTGCATTTTAAAATCATGTGCTGAGAGGCCAGCAGGTTGGCAAGTTTCTGGCCGAGTCCCATGCCCTTTATCCCACTTCCATCCTGCCTGTTCAAGCAACCAGACAGTGGGTGAACATGTGAAAATGATTGCTATCAGCAGCCCAAATTCCCCAACTTTGTTATTTCCTATTGCTTTGTTTCTTCCCTCTGGGGGCTCTCTTTTCAAACCATTACAAACTGAGCATCATACTTAATAGAGATCTGACTAATATAGGTTGAAGCCTAATGCTTTCTTCCTGAGCATTGTATGTCATCCTTCTATAAATACATCCTCTATCATTTGGGCTTTTTAGCAGTAATGCTTCACAGCTGTGTCCCTCCACCTGCAGTCAACTGTGACCTCGCTGCTCTTTCTGTATTACACCTGTGCCTCACTGCTTTGCCTCCACACTGTTTTTCTATGACTAACATCTATATCTAAATTTATCACCTTATATATTCCCGAAGTATTGCATGATATTAGCAAAAGCCAGAACTATTCAAACTATTTAATTATGGTCTGGAAGGGAAAAATAAGCTAGAAAAGGCAGAAATAAAAATTCACAGAAAACTACGACTTATTGGTGAAAGAAGCAACACCTTGTCATAGTGAAGGGAGCCAGGGCTGTAAGAGCCCTGGGCTCAAAGGACATCTCCATTCGTTACCAATCAGGTAACCTTGTACAAGTGTATGGAATCTCTCTGGGTTCAATTTCCTTGCTCTAAAAAGAGGCATTTGACATCTTTATCACCAAGCTACTTCTTAGAGTCTCAAACTTTGACATTTTTTCCTGAAGTGAGTTTGTAACTGGCCTCCTTTCAGAATGACTTTTGAATATCCCAAAGTTAGACAGAAATGATGAAGCCTGACAGGAATGATGTAGGATGTTTTATAGAACTCATCATGTTGGACACACCATGGGTACAAGAACAGGGCTGTCTTCCACCAAATCCAAGGCTGGCATTGAGAACAGGGCTGAAAGGAAGCAGAAGATCCCTTTTCCGTTTGGAATAGTTCCTAGTTACTTAGTTTGCCACTTCTACTCAGGAGAACAGCCTGAGAAATTATCAGTGAAGGAATGAGTCTGCCCTCTGACCTCCTCTGAGCCTGGACCGTTTGACCTGGATGATCCTTGGGATCTTGGGACCATATGATTGGCTTTCAGGGACTTCACGTACTCAGCACCAAAAGTGGAGAAGAGTCTTCAGGAAGACTTGTCAAGTTCTGTAGTGAAAAGGAAAGCAGCTTTTCTCTCCCCCAGGGGTCTATTTTATAAATGAAGACGTTCAGAGTGACAAAATAATGTTCCATTGTCTCCTCCGGTAGGATCAGGCAATAATCAGAAGAATAATAGTCTGGCTGACAATTCATACCACGTACCAGAGGAACTCAGGATGAATCTACCATGCTCAGTAAGGCCAAGGTCAGAAGTTTAAATCACCTTACCTGTGGGTGTAGAGAGAACTTGCACTGTGATGCCAAAGGAATCATGAAAGAGGTAAATAAAATTGAAGACAGTTATCTAATGGAATGTTCATTCAGTGTCCATATCAGGTCATAGTCTAACTTTGATTTATAGTTAATGCCATTAATAGAGTCTTTATGAATGACAGTAGTCACATATGATTTTTCAAAGGAGCTGAAAATTCCTATTGCTGAATTTTTTGTTAAGTTTCATGTTATTCATATTTACCTTTATGCCATGGTAGCCAACAGTATTCAGTTCAATGCAGGTGTGCAGCCTATAAGCAATAGACAACACTGTCTGGTCTAGGCATTCATGGGCTATCCTTTGCAGGCTTATGTACAGTGTACTCTGCTGTTTGCAGACTTACTAGAAAATATCTCCATTTTAAAGTGGTATGAAAGATTGAGAATCTGAAGAGAAGGCCACCGCCACAGAGCCAGTATGTGCAGGCCAAGAAGTTGTGCCGTAAACTTGTAGTGTTGTCATATTTTAGGAAAAAATTAAAATGTCACCTATAACTCAATAGATAAGATGGAAAATGAGGGGTATTGGTAGTGCTTTGATGTATATTTTCAGCTTACAACTGGAATTCATTAGTGAATCTGTGTCAATGTGGAAAGAGTTGGTTCCCACTGAAGCCCTAATCTCCTCAACATCATTATCAAAGAGCAAAATGAAAACAGAAAATATGTGTATATATATTTTGCTCATGTCCAAAGCCTAGAAGGATTGCTGCTGTGATCACAGTCAATATCAAATTCAAAAAAATTTTGTTTGGACTTCAAAAAATGAAATAGAAAATCCTACATTGTGAATGAGATCAGTCTCACAGGTCCAGAAAGGAAGGGATGCTGTTTGGTAAAAAGATACATAAAACCGTCTTAGTATTTCAGCTGACAAGCTTAGCATGTGGCTTTGGACAAAGCTGTTGTATTCTTGATATTCACCAATTGAAGTGCCCAGACACAAAGTATTTTTCTCCCTATGTTGTGGGCTGGTCAAAGTTTTGGAGAACTCTTCACTTTCTGCCCTTTACAGTTTTAAGAGAGTTGCCAAATTAGGATATGTATAGAAACAACTATCTGATAAGGGAACAGATAATTACCATAATGTGGTCATCCCTCTATAACTGCAGATTCCACACCCACAGATTCAACCACCACAGATAGAAAAGGGACTCAAGGATCCACAGACATTGATAAGCTGAAAATTCATGGGGTTAGTTTGTATTATTATTTTTCAACCAAAATTCATATGTTCTCCTTTTTGTATTTCTATTGGTCTATTTGGCTTTTTGTTGCAGGGTCTTGCTCTATATTCTGGGCTAATTCAGAATTCATTATGCAACCTTGACTGCCATTCACTCTTAGTCAACTCCCATCTCAGCCTTATGAATGCTGTGAGCCACCCTGACCAGCTTAACCCTCCATTTCCTAGCTGAGGACCATTGGTTTCTGGTCTTCAAGGTCACTTTGCAGTCCTCAAGTTAGAATTCTATAGATGTATAATTCCTACTGAATTTCTTCCAATTCTTTTTCCTGTGGGCCAATTTTTCACCAATTACTAACCCTTATTTTGCATGATTTTCTGCTAAAATTCAGCTGGCTCGCCAAATTTAGTATTGCCTGACAATCTGACAGGCATATACTCAGTCCCTTTGTCCAGATCACAAAGCTCATGACTAGAATAGATCCACCCTCAACTCAGAGCAGGTGGCTTACCACTAGGTATGGCCCAGGCTACTCTCCAACGATTCTTGCCAAGGACAGGATGGATGTGAAAAGACCTCAGGCTTTTCTGCATGAAGAAAAGATAATTAGCTGGAATTTTTACTATACTGAGGAAAGGTAGACTTGGAAATAAATAAATAAATGGGTTAATCTCAGCGAGATAAATGTATATGTCTTTGACTCAAGTTAAAAATAGAGGAAGGGAAAAATGTAAAAAATAATTTATTTTTTTTTTAATCTCCAGAGTCTGCATTCGAATGACAAAGAGCCAGCAGAGTATCCATCCAACTGTTCTGTTGACTAGAGCTTCAAGCTCAGAATCTGAAATGTTCCCTTGTACAGGTTCTATTCATCTATGCTCAAATGTTAGTTCCTCGTGAAGATAAGGTGGGTTACTTCTTTCATGCTATTTCACCAACTCAGGATTAATTGGAAACCCTGTGGTCAATAAAACAGTTACTAAGAGTCAGAACCCCCTAGAATCCAGAGTGTTCTCTCTACACTCTATAGGCCAGACCTTGTCTATAACCTCTTCTATCAATAAGTATAAAATTATGTTATGTAATACTCTTTGTGATGGGTAATTTTATGTATCAACTTGGCTAGGTCAAGGTAACAAACTATTTGGAGGAAAATATTGCTGCTATTTTTATATGAGATTAAGCAGAGTATCCGTGATAATGTGAGTAAGACTTACCCAATCATTTGTGGTCCCTAATTGAGAAAAGACTGAGGTCCCTGGAAAGAAGAGGGAATTCTGTCTCAGACCTATTGTAGGTGATTATTAGTATTTACTATTCATGCTTAGAATAAGTATCATAATGCAATGTCTGGATTGAAACGGGGGGGGGAGAAATCAGCATTTGAATGAACAAGAGTAAGATGTATACATTTCAAAAGAACATTATATCAACATTTCCCCCTTTCAGTCCAATAAAAGGCTCCTTTTCTTTCAATACAATAATAATTATGAAATTATGAAGAATGTTAGGTAAAATCTACATGTGCAGTGTCCAGTCCATGTGTATTTAGCAACTTAGGAGAAAGTATCTGATTATCCAATCTATCTTGACAAGGTAAAAGTCCTATACCTAAATTAGCTTTTATCCTTATTGGTATTACCTATATGGTATTACCTAACTTCTAAACAACTCAAGCTTAATTGTGGCACTATAACTATTTGGTCTTCAACCCCATCAGAAACTTGAGAAGGAATAAAATTAGTTATTAGAGTAAATAGGAAGTGCATATTAGCAGCTTCCAAAAAAATAAAAATTGACAGACACAGTTTGCTGCCTGAACAGTCACCCATAACTCTCTATAACGTTGGAGCATCATCCTCAGCCTTCTGGCTCAGAATATTTGACAGACATTTATGTGAAACAGGAACTATTTAGGACTTGCTTACCTTGTCTTGGCAGAGTTTGGCAGTTGACTTGTCCTGCATTTAAGTTTGCCCATTTTTGGCAGAATTTGTCTGTCGTGAAGTAAGGGTATTTTCTTTCCCCGAGTGGCCTGTTTGCCACATTTGAAGCTATTTCCATATGGAGGTTCTTCGATGTTCATTATCTCCTTTGAGGTAGGCGGGGTGCTGCCAGGAGATGACTTGTCTCATTGTCAAAGAATCTTTAAAATAATAAGAACATTTTAAATGCCATATTCTGTAGGTCTCTGAAGTTTTTGAAGACTACCTATCTTTATGTAATCGATCTGTCCACAAAATCATATCTATCTATTAAACCTAGGATATATACTCCTGTGATAAAATAGACTAGTGTTTGACATGAATATGAGTTGAATAACTAGCAGTTAATTTACATTACCTAATACCCTAACCCGTTTTTAATATCTGTTTAAAAGTATTGGAAGTAACCTTGAATTTGTATCAATATCCTAAAGCTTATACCAATGTATCAAAAATACTTATTTTTGCATCAATATGCAAATTTCTATACCAGAGTTAAAATTAACCTTATTTGAGAATAACAAATAAAACCCTAAGTTGAGTAGATTCAATAATCTACCTTTTGTCTTATTCCTTTAAGATATCCCTGTATACTCCTTTCTTTTTAACCCCTTTTCTCCTTATCTAAGAAAGATAAAGAAAAAGAGAGAAATCCCTGATTATAACCTTGTTTCATTCTGAATATGACCATTAATAATTATAAACATTTCCCAATGACAATGAACATTCACAGCCATAGAAATTAACCAAAAACATACCCAACCCCCTTTAAGGAAAATTTGACATTGTTATCATGGATTTCTTCTAGCTGACATTTTGGACATGTAGAAATCCTATTGGAAGCCCCCCAAAATTGGGAAAAAATGGTTAATTAAGAAAACAACAACATTTGTGGTCCAGTCTTTGAATGTTGAGAAATTTTAGGCTTAATAAGCATCCTGTTTGAAACTGTCTAAAATGCTGGACCAATTAAGATTAGTAGCTTTCTTCAAAATTCTTTGGGAGTAGGCTTTGATGAGAAGCAGCAATTGAAGCAGTTGAGGCAGGATGCTGGAACATGCAAGATGCTAGAACAGATGTGTCAATGTCTCAGCATGCTGAAGGATGAATCCTGTCAGGTTTGATCCAGCATCTCTGGTGTCCAGTTCTTTTGTTCTGCAAACATATAATTTCTCACAAGCATTATAGAGTTCTAAAATTATAAATGTATGAGATGTGTAAGATGAAACTAAACTGTTAGCCAATTTTATCTATGCAATTAAAAGATTAGCATAATACATTTTGAGGATATTATAGCTAAGGATTTATTGGCCAAGTATTGTTGGAGTTCTGGAGACATATTTTATGTCTCAGTCAATTTTACAGTTGTTCCCATGTAAAGGGATCAGCAATATAAGTTACCGTTATTATTGAACATATAATCATTATCATGTTGAAATCAAAACAAGGTTGGATAAATCAAAATATCTTTTTGGGCTCTTGTGTACCTGTTGTATTAGGCCAAGCTGCTACCTATTTCCCTAGAGAAGCCTCCCATTAGAGAGACAAGCTGGTTGCCTTGAGCAATAGAAAATGCATGATTTAAGTAAACTTAAGTAAACTTTATATAAACTCCTTTTTAATTTAGAATATAAGCATACTGTAGGTATCTTGTACCTGTTTTGAGGTTTAGCCTTATATTTTTATATATGTTGTAGCTATTTGTCCTATCTCTTTTTTATATAGAATGGGTAGTTATGCCTTTATAGCCAAACTTTATTTAAACTCCCTCTTACCTTTAGCATTTAAGCATATCCTAGTCATCTTGTACCTGGGCTTTACCTTGATAGTGGCTATTTTTTGGCTTTCCCTGTTTTTATACAGGATGGGCAGTTATGCCTTTATAGCCAGACTTTATATAAACTCTCTTAGCATTAGCATATAAACTCTCTTATCCTTAGCATTTAAGTATATCCTAGGCATCTTGTGCTTGGGTTTTTATATTGGTTTTGGCTATTCTTTGGCTTGCCCCCTTTTTGATATGGGATGGACAGTATGGGTTTTTTAAACATATGGATATAATTTTTGAGTTTTTAGGACTAAACTAGGTTGGCATGTACTTTGCCATCTTTAAGCCTCTTGTGTCTTTTTTACATAGGCATGACCAATATTTTTCTCCTGTGAAAATGTCTCACATGTAAAAGGATAAGGCAGTTTCCAGAGCAATGTGACATTATCTGTCTTTACATAACCTAAAAATGATGTGAATCCCACCTCTAGATAAGTACAGACATAACATCTATTATTAAGAAAAAAGAATTTACATGGTAACCTTAAGGAAAATTTTGTCATTTTGAATCTTAGACTATCTCTGTAAATGGCTAAACAGCAGGAGTTGCCATCCTGGCTTTCATTATGTAAATAAGTTTGATCCAGAACTCAGAGATCTGCCTGTTTCTTTTTATTTTGTGTTGGGAGTAAAGGCATGGGCCTTCACCAACTTGTTTAAATATTTTTTTTCTCAAATTAACATCAATGTAACTCAAATCCTTTAAATGAAAATCAAACAAAGAAACGAGAAAATTTTAAGTTTGGGGTCAGTTGTGCCAATTTACACTGTAACAAACAAAGCCCAGTTTTTTGTTTGTTTGTTTGTTTGTTTGTTTGTTTGTTTTGGAATTTAGTTGGTGTTTCAGTGAATTGGTGGACCCTTACCAGAAAGAGCTGACAAATATCTTGCAGCCAGACAGCTTTGCATTTTAGCTGTTATTAATCTAATTATTAGGAAGAGTGTCCTTTCTATTGTCTATAACTTAGTACCCCAATCCTTGGCCTTTTCCCCATTTTCTCCTTGAACTTTCTCAGAGAAGGCATGGAGAAGAACCATCACCATTAAACATATTGCAACCAGATCCATAATTATGACAGCCAAAACAAAGCCAAAAGAGATTAAAACACCCTCTGCCATGGCAAATTTTTTTTTATTTTAGATGCAGTTTAAGCCAAGCTCTGTCTAGAGGTTTATCTGCCTCCAGTTCCTTTATTCCTGCCATGGCTGTGGAGCTGAGCCAGTTGAACCAGACCAGCCACAGGATAAAGGAGCCATGCTTGTTTACCCCTCAGTTAAACTGCAGCAGCAGGTAGTTTTGTTATGTCTCAGGTGTGCCCACAGGAGGATGTCTTTTGCTCCAGTGCCTGATTAAGAGTCTCTCTTAAAGAAACAGTAATTGACCTGGGAGTTTTTAGGTTTTAAGTTTGGGTTTTATCATTGGGAGTTTATTCCCCCCACCAAATTATGATAAAGTATGATTTAAAAGGTGTGGATACTTAGATTAGTGGGTGCCATTTGTTGTAGGTGACAATTAATATTTACTATTCATATATCTTCTGGTAAAGCTGCTGTTAATCCTAAACAGGTATATAACCAGATCACCACACAGAGACTGGGTTTATTTAGTTAACCTAGAACACAATGCTGGGCAATAGTTACTCCTTCTTAAACCTCCAAGCCCTCATAGTTTCCTAACATTTAGATTTTACCCATTATACTTGCTTTTTGTGAAATCTTAGGTCTGGTTCATTCTCCACGTAGTTCCAAAATCTCTTCCCAGCTCAGCTCTCCTCACTCTGCCTCACCCTTTCTCCTCCCACTCATTTCCTGCACTCTGGCTCCTCCCCTCTTTCCTGTTCTCTGGCTCCTCCCATTGCTCAACACTGTGGCTAGTTGCTTTATTTTGGCCTGTTTACATAAAGTTGAGACAGGATGCTTAGAATAAGTACCACAAGGCAATGTCTGGATTGAAACCAAAGGGGAGGGGGGAGAAATAAGCATTTGAATGAACAAGGGTAAGGTGTATACGTTTCAAAAGAACATTATACCAACACAGACCCAAGACAGAGGTTGCACCATCAACCCCCCTCTGGATCTCCAGCCTGTCAGGCTACACTATAGCTGCCTTACTGGTCTCCACCACTGGGTAAGTGGAGTCTTTACAAATGCATTCTCTCTCTCATATAAAAATAAACATATAGATAGATGGATAGATAGATAGATAGATAGATAGATAGATAGATAGGTGGATAGATAGATAGATAGATAGATAGATAGATAGATGTAGATATAGAAATATAGATATAGAGTTAGAGAGATTGATACAGAGAAATAGATATGGATATATTCTGTTCATTTTGTTTCTCTAGTGAGTGCTGACTAACATAATCTTTCCCTTGAGAAACAATGGGTCAAGTTTTTTTTCTGTCAGTTTTTCCTTTGACCTCAGAAATAATGTCACCTATAACTTGACCAAGAAAAATTAGGATCTAGATATAGGCACCTTATGCTTTCTGCTCCTATATTCAAACCCAGGAAGTCACCCGGATCTCCTTGTACCTTTTTTTTTTTTCAAAGTGAAGAAAACTTGTTTCCCTATGCAAGTCTAGATTAATGCCTTTACCTAGATCTTCATCTGAAGCCCTCCTTTCCCCAAAGTTAGACTGTGGTGCTTCTCTTTCTGGTCCTCACATCTATATCCTCCTTCTTCCTGATTAAAATATATATATATATTATATATATATATATAATATATATATTATATATATATATACATTCAGATATGCCTCATGTTTTATAAAAGAAAACAGACATCCCTGTGATCTGTTATCTCTGTTCTTTCCTTCACAGTCAAGCTCCTCAATGCTTTTATTGCAGTGTCTTATCCCATTTATTATCAACCTGCTATAGTCTGCCTCTGTCCTTTCACCATGCCATTAAATCTACTGCAGCAAAGATACTAATTGCCTTTGACTGCCAAATCCCGGGAGTACTTTTTGGTTCTGACTTGGCCCAGAATCTCTTTAGCCTCTGACATTGACCATTGTATCTGAAGACATCTTATTTTAGATGCTAGGCTCCATCTTATTTCGTGTCCCCGATAATTTTAGGTGGTATAAGATCTCATTCAGAAACTCCAAAGTGCATACTATGGTGCCTCTCTCTGAGTCTTGTTTGCCTGTGCACTACATAAAATGAGTTGTACAGTAAGGAAGCCCATTTTCTTCCAATGATCTTTTCATTCTTCTGATGGAAACAGAAACTCTCAGGTTTGCATTAGAGTAACTTTAACACCCATCTAATGTGTAATCTAATAAGGTAAGAGACTTCTTTTCTATAGCAGGCAAAAGACTGAAACAAGTTATGTGTTTTCATTGGTGGGTGGCTTCTGTATTGCTTTGTATTTATGACAAGTGATTCCACTCTCTCAGTTATTATCATAATAACACATTTCTTTTCAAATAGACTAAGAAAAGTCAGGAAAAGTGAACTGGACTGAAGAAAAATTATAGGGCAATGCTTGTAGTTGGGGAAACATAATTCCCTAGGTTGATATTTCTCTAAATGCTGTCCATGGCCCCATGTCCTCTCACACTACACATTTTTTATTCATTTTCTCATCTAGTACCATAGATTCAATCACCTCTAATTTTAGGTCTCTAGCTTACTCCTAAACTGTGATGAAACTTAGCTCTTATGGGAAATCCATGGGCTATTCCATAGGTATATCAAGTATAGGCATATCAAGCTTAAGAGTCAGCCTGCTGTCAGCTAAGCATGGCAATGCGTGCCTTCAATCTCAGCAACTAGAAGGCTGGGGCAGGTTGCTCTCTGAGTTCAAAGCCAGCATGGTCTATAGAGTGGGTTCCCGACAAGCCAGGGCTGCACGTAAAAACCCTTTTCTGCCTATTTATCTCAGGGAACGGTAGTAGCCTATCATCTGATTTTGAAAACTAGAAACAGCCCTTGCCAGTACCCAACACAGAGGGCAAATTCCTTTTAAAAATTTTTTTTAATTTATATTTTTGTTTCTTAAAATTAATTTTTTATTAATTACAGTTTATTCAATTTTTATCCCAGATGTAGCCCCTTCCCTCATTCCCTCCAAATCCCACCCTCCCTCACTCATCTCCTCCCATGCCCCTCTCCCAGTCCACTGATAGGGGAGGTCCTCCTCCCCTTCCATCTGACCTTAGTCTATCAGGTCTCATCAGGACTGGTTGCATTGTCTTCCTCTGTGGCTTGGTAACGCTGCACTCCCCTTAGGGGAGGTGATCAAAGAGCCAGCCCCTAAGTTCATGTCAGAGACAGTCCCTGTTCCCATTAAGGGAACCCTCTTGGACACTGAGCTGCTTTGGGCTATATCTGTGTAGAGGCTCTAGGTTATCTCCATGCATGGTCCTTGGTTGGAGTATCAGTCTCAGAAAAGGCCCAGAGTTTTTAGGTTTTGTTGCTCTCCTTGTGGAGCTACTGTCTCCTCCAGGTCTTTCTATCTCCCTCTTCTTTCATAGGATTCCCTGCACTCTGCCCAAAGTTTGGCTATGAGTCTCAGCATATGTTTTGATACCCTGCTGGGTAGTCTTTCAGAGGTGCTCTGTGGTAGGCTCCTGTCCTGCTCCCTGTTTTCTCCCTCTTCTGATGTCCATCCTCTTTGCCTTTCTGAATGAAGATTGAGCATCTTACCCAAGGTCCTCCTTCTTAATTAGATTCTTTAGGTGTACAGATTTTAGTATGATTATCCTATGTTATATGTCTAATATCCACTTATAAATGAGTATATACCATGTATATCTTTCTGCTTCTGGGATACCTCACTCAGTATGATCTTCTCTAGTTACCATCACTTGCCTGCAAATTTCATGATTTCCTTGTTTTTAATTGCTGAGTACTATTCCATTGCTTAAATGTACCACAATTTCTGTATCTATTCCTCAACTGAGGGACATCTGGGTTGTTTCCAGCTTCTGGCTGTTACAAACAAAGCTGCTATGAACATGGTTGAGCAAATGTCTTTGTATACTTGAGCATCTTTTCGATATATGGCCAGGAGTGGTGTAGCTGGATCCTGAGGTAACACTATTCCTAATTGTCTGAGAAAGAGCCAGATTGATTTCCAAACTGGTTGTACAAGTTTATATTCCTGTCAGTAATGGATGAGGGTTCCCTTTTCTCCACATCCTCCCCAGCATGTATTGTCACTTGAGTTTTTTATCTTAGCCATTCTGATGGGTATAAGGTGATATCTCAGGGTCATTTTAACTTGGTGTAACTCTAACCAAGCAAGTCAAAGACTTGTATGAAAAAACTTCCAGTCTCAGAAGAAATAAATAGAAGATATCAGAAGATAGAAAGATCTCGCATGCTCATGGTAGGATTAACATAGAGAAAATGACCATCCTGCCAAAAGCATCTACAGATTCAATGCAATTCCTATCAAATTACCAACACAATTCTTTACAGACCTTAAAAGAAAAAATCTCAACTTCATATGGAATATCAAGAAACCCAGAATCGCTAAAACAATCCTCTACAATAAAAGATCTTTTGGAGGTATCTCCATCCCTGATAAGCTGTACTATAAAGTAACAGTAATAAAAACTGCATGGTACTGGTATAGAAACCGGCTGTTGGATCAATGGAATTGAATAGAAGAACCAGAAATAAACCCACACACTTATGGACACCTGATTTTTTTTAACTTTGCATAAGCGAATTTATTTCTTTTTTTAAAATTTTTTATTAATTACACTTTATTCATTTTGTATCCCCCCATAAGCCCCTCCCTCCTCCCCTGCCGATCCCACCCTCCCTCCCCTTTCTGCATGCATGCCACTCCCCAAGTCCACTGATAGGGGAGGTTCTCCTCTCCTTTCTGATCTTAGTCTATCAGTTCTCATCAAAATTGGCTGCATTGTCCTCTACCATGGCCTGGTAAGGCTGCTCCCCCCTCAGGGAGAGTTGATCAAAGAGCAGGCCAATCAGATTATGTCAGAGGCAGTCCCTCTTCCCATTTCTATGTAACCCACTTGGACACTGAACTGCCATGGGCTACATCTGTGCAGGAGTTTTAGGTTATCTCCACGAATAGTCCTTGGTTGGAGTGTGAGTCTCTGGGAAGTTCCCTGTGTTCAAATTATCTTGTTCTGTTGCTCTGCTTGTGGAGTTCCCATCCCCTCCAGCTCTTACTATTTCTCACTTCTTACATAAAATTCCATTCACCCTGCCCATCAGTTGGCCATCAGGCTCAGCATCTGCTTTGACAGTCTATACTGCAGAGGCTTTCAGAGGCCCTCTGTGGCAGGTTTCAAGGTTGTTTCCTGTTTTCTTCTGGCTTTCAGAGGCCCTCTGTAGCAGGTTCCAAGGTTGTTTCCTATTTTCTTTTTCTTCTGATGTCCATCCTCTTTGCCTTTCAGGATGGGGATTGAACATTTTAGTTAGGGTCCTCTCTTTTGCTTAGTTTGTTTAGATGTACAGATTTTAGTGGGTTTATTCTATGTTGTATGTTTATATGAGTGAGTATATACCATGCGTGGACACCTGATTTTTGACAAAAGATGCCAAAACCAGACAATGGAAAAAAGGATAGCATCTTCAACAAATGGTGCTGGTCTAACTGGATATCTACATGTAGAAAAATGCAAATAGATCCATACTTATCACCCTTCTCAAAACTAAAGTCCAGGTGAATCAAAGACCTCGTTATAAAACCAAACACACTAAACCTGTTAGAAGAAAAAGTTGGGAAGAGCCTTTTACTCATTGGACCAGGAGACAACTTCCTGAACAGAACACCAACAGCACAGACTCTAAAATCAACAATCAATAAATGGAACTTCATGAAACTGAAGAGCTTTTGTAAAACAAAGGACACTGTTGTCAGAACAAAATGACAGCCCACAGATTGGGAAAGGATCTTCACCAACCCTCTATCTGCCAGAGGGCTAATATCCAGAATATATAAAGAACACAAAAAGTTAAACAGCAACAAAGCAAATAATCCAATTAAAAAATAAGGTACAGAGCTAAACAGAGAGTTCTCAATAGAGGAATATCGAATGGCAGAGAAACACTTTAAAAAATGCTCAACATCTTTAGCTATCAGGGAAATGCAAATTCCGGTTTTACAAACCTGAATGAAATCCCTCTTTTCTCTCCTATCATTACTGTCTCGTAAGTCAGGCTCACTATCTCTGGATGGACCTAATAAGCTTCCTTAATGCCAATACCACACTCATCAAATGCATTCTACACAAGGCTTTCAAATTCAGTTAGATGGAGCCATTTCTTGCCACTCCCTCAAGGTGCTGTAAGTTAATACAGGGATCTATGGTAAAAGCCCTTTAACCTGCAGTCCACAGATGGACCACAAGGGGGGCCTTGAACCCACTGAAATTAACTGCAACATGACGTGCATGTTTCTAGGATAAAAGTCACAACTGAGAGCAACAGAACCAAAAAATCTGGGCACAGGGCTCTTTTCTGGGACTGATACTCCAACCAAGGACCATGCATGGAGATAATCTAGAGCCCCTGAACAGATGTAGCCCATGGCAGCTCAGTCTCCAAGTGGGTTTCCTAGTAATGGGAACAGGGACTGTCTCTGACATGAACTCAGTGGCTGGCTCTTCAATCACCTCCCCCTAAGGGGGGAGCATCCTTACCAGGCTACACAGGAAGACAATGCAACAGGTCCTGATAAAACCTGATAGGCTAAGGTGAGAGCGAAGGTGAGGAGGACCTCCCCTATCAGTAGACTTGGGTAGGGACATAGGGAGGAGATGAGTGCGGGAGGTGGGATTGGGAGGGGCTGAGAAAGAGGGACTACAACTGGGATACAAAACGAATACACTGTAATTAATATAAAAAATAAAATTCTAATTAAAAATAATTTTAAAATGCAAAAAAAAGTCATAACTGTCATCAGAGCCTCAGAGGCAAAGCCTCAGAAGGTTCTTGAGGTGAAATGGGGATTCCTTTCTCTGCAAACACCAAGAGGACCAGCAAGAAACCTGAGGTATGGCTGGCTGGAAAGTCTTTACCCCTAGCCTCAATTAGGCTATCTTCTGAAGTCCTCGGGAGTTTTAGATGGTAGACTGATTGACTAATTGAGAAAATGTGCTTCATGAAAGTCTGGGAAATATAGTTAGAGTGTCTCAGGTGATCATTTCAAAAAAATAAAAAAAATAAACACTTTCAAAATCCATTTAAAGTACTCCCAGCTCTAGAGAGGACGGTACACATATATCTCCTTCAGTGTCACAGAGAAGGGAAGTATGTTCGTTCACCTGTACATGTGTAAGAAAAGTAACCACCTTCTTTTGTCACCAGTTACTATACAAAAACACTGTCATCCAAGTATGAGGTTATCAACCTCATTTACTAAAATGCAGGTGCTGGGAGGGTTGATCTCCACTGACAACTGACGTGGTGATTTGGGAGTCACCTAGGAAACACACCTGGGTGTGCCTTCTGGAATTTTTCCAGAGAGCATTACTGAGGAAAAAAAAGACTCAACCTAACTGTTCATAACCCCTTGGACATCTCAGACTGAATAAAGTAGGGAAAGAAGAGGGTTGGATTAGTATCAGCATTGTTCTTTCTCTGTATCTTGAGCCACGGAGATCGGAAGTGTCCCAGATATCTGTTTCTGTCACCATGAACCATGGTTTCCCTACTGCCATGGACACTATCCTCTCAATCCAGGAGCCAAGATAAACTCTCTTAACCTGGTTTTGTCAGGAATTTTGTCACAGCAGTGGGAAAAGCAATTAATACAGATTAATAGTTATGTAATTTTCTAATAGTCACAAAGCTAGTAAGCCATAGAGCTGGCTTCAAGTACAGCTCTCTTTGATACTATTATGGTAACAGAAGCATGGTCAATCTTTTTTTTTAATTTATTATATCCACTATATAAACGACAAAAGCAAAAATCATCACTCAACTTGATCTTGAATCTATAAATTGCAAATACTTTATCAAGATAGGAAATAAAAATCTATACTACCACATCCAAAATCTCTGTACCCGGTCTCCTTTCAAACACTTTAAGCAGACTATGCTTATGGGTCTTGGGACTAGAAAGGTAGGGGCCTCATCTTGTTGCTTGCAAACATTGATTGGATGATCACATAGAAACAAACTTTCAAGTCATCGGCTTTTCTGCAAAAGTTCCCGTGAAGGATCCATTCGCCACCGTGATGTAACATAAGAACATGCCGGGATAGAAGTTCTCTGTGCTGAGGATACTGGCACCCCAGAGAACAGCGCAGGTATATCCAGCCCCTTCTTGTCTCGTAAACGTTCACATCCTGCTAGAGTTATGATGATTTCTAAAGTTGAAAGAAGATGCTGGACTTGGTACAGAAAAGAGCCAATCTTTGTGCATGGAGGTCCCCTATGGTGACAGACTGAACTGCAAACATTAGAAATCCAAGGACAGCTGGTATGAGAGACCCCTCAGAAAGCAAAAGATAAAGACATCTGAGACATACCCACCTGGGAAGACACAAAGTCATAGCCAGCACCAGTGCCACATGGGCCACGTCACCGTCACTTCTGATCACCATAAGCCAGATACTGCATCAGAGAATCAATATCTTACATCACAACATCTATGGAAGTCAGCAAATTGATTTCTTCCTGGACTCCATTTTTTTTTTTTTTTGAGACAGGGTTTCTCTGTCTAGCTTTGGCTGTTCTGGACTCACTTTGTAATCCAGGCTGGCTTCAAGCTCACAGAGATCCATCTGCCTCTGCTTCACTGAGTGCTGGGATTACAGGCATATGCCACCATGTCCAGCTCCTGGACTCCATTTTCAAACCTTACTTTCACTGAGGAACATCGTGTGACTGAGTTTGTGGTATTTTTTTAAATCATTATATATATATATATATATATATATATATATATATATATATATATATATATATATAATACATGTATGGGAGTGTAAAAGAAATTATATATTTCATATCAAGTGATATAATATATATATCTCATATCACTTCTTTTGCACTCCCTAACTTTTCCTCCAGAAGACTTTTATAAGCCTAGCATCTTGCATAATCAAAAAAAAAAAAAAAAAGAAGGAACGCAAGACTCTAAAATTCCACATTGCAGGTAGCCCATCCAACACCCATTTGACCAGTTGTATGCATGAAGCAAACATTTTCTGTGTTGAACCACTTAAATTTGAGACCTATCTTTTATAGTAGCTACAGTTCCCAACATCACTATATCATTCCCATCTATTCAGTGCTGAAGTCAAGATTCAAATCTAAGCCATTTGGCCTCAATGTTCATGCCTAGAAGGAGCTGTACACTTTAATGAGACATTGCACACTCTGTGATGGCACAGTGATGGGGGGGTCATTGTTAAATAAAGGCAGCTTAACATCATTGTTCATGATTTCTGTGAGTGTCTTGTGTCCCTTCACAGGCTCTTCGGGTCTCATCTTACTGTCTTCCTGTTGTCTCCTTACCCACAATGCTGACCCTAATCCATATCTACTCCATGTCTCCATCTACAGGGGAGCTACCAGCAGCCCCTGTGCCATCCCTTTCTGTGCAATTACAGTATATCCTGATGTTCCACATGCAAGCAGAGACAGTGTCTGTGTCATTTGTAGAATGGGTTTCATTTTCTGTGATAAAGTTATGGACCTGCCTCAGTCCTGGTTTGTCTCATCAGTTGGAACCTTTTCATGAGTCTCTGACTCAAACTACAGATGAATCAAAGTTGGGAGGAGGGTTATGGCTAATAAGATAGAAGAGAAAAAATTCAAGGCTCCAAATGTTCACAACAGGCTGGAATGATGGGCTCAAGCCAAGAAAAAATTTAACCGAAAAACAAATGACAGAATCTTGAGAGAACAGGACCTTAAAGGTTCTTGCCTGGAGCCTGTGATTAAACCCTTAAACTGGAAGGAGTTCCTCCCTCCTGATTTTTAACTATTCAAGTCACATCTGTTTCTTATTATCTCTGAGTGTGTGAAGAAATTACCTTATCTGCTTAAAAATCTTCCTAAATTCCAATTAAATGGACTGGGGTGGCTTAGATTTTTAAACCCCAAGCTTTTAAAGCTGCTGCGTGGGAAGCCAACTTGCGTCTAATCCCCTGTGTGATCTTTGCTTTGGAGAGCGTTTTGTGAATAAACCGCAGTGTCTTAGTGATTGATGCTGTGATTCGGGTGGGAAAACCAGTGTGAACCTTCAGGTTAGCTGGTCCCTTTGCGCTTGTCACCTGAGAAAAGGGAGACACTAAGTAGACAAGTCTGCATTCTTCTAATAAGCTAGAGGAAGATAATTAGGACTAATACATCTGCTTCCTTCATGAGAAAAATGCTAGAAGGTTAACGGCTGGTAACATTCCTTTCAAATGTGGTGAAACAGAGTTAGAGTGAACAGCGATTAAGCTGAAAGGTCTGAAGACAAGGCCTACGAACCTGCATTTGAACAAAGTGATAACACAGATTTTGTGTGTGAGGAGGAGGTGGGGGGGTTCAGAGAACAACTAGCTAGAATCAGTTCACTCTTTTCACCATGTGAAAGGGAAATGGAGCTCAGTCTTAGCAGCACTTTTAGACGCTGAGCCAGCTCACCAAACTTCAAGTCACCTCTTAAGCTCAGATAAACGTTTGGAGAAGAAAGGAGAACCTGGGTATAATACTTGTTTACAGAAATAGAGGACTCACAATTTTAAATAATAATTTGTGTTTGGCTAGTGCTAATTCACATCTGTGTTTATGTGCTAGTTCACACTATGTTTATATATTTGTTCATACCTGTATGTGTCAGGGCTCTCTGGAGGAGCAGAACTGACAGGCTTTGATATGCATCAGGGGGAGCCTTATGAGATTCATTACATGAGCTGGTCTGTATAGTCCAACAATGGCTGCTTCACACTGGAGGGGCTGAGAACCCCACAGCTGCTCACCCTCTGAGACTAGATGGCTCGCTCCGCAGCACTGGCCTGAGATGAGACTGCGTCAGAAGGTCAAAGAAGCTGCATTCTGATGTCAGCAAGAATGGCACGAGCAACAGCAGCAGAGGGAGTGGTGGTGGCAGTGACAGTGACAGCAGCAGGATAGGTGAACTCACCAGCAGAAGCGACGGGCAAACAGGCAAAAAGCAAACAGCTTTTCTCTGGGACTTCCTTCTATCCAGGTTGCACCCACGAGGTGCTGCCCATTTTTAGGGTTGTTTTTGTTTCAATTAACATATTCTAGAAAATCACTTGCTAGTGTGTTCAGAGATTTTTGAGTAAGTTTTGTCAATGTGACAATGTTAACCTTTACAATGTCTATTTGGCTTTATTAGAAATCACTCTTTTTGTCCAAAAAAAAAAATATAACTGAGAAGAAAAAAACATGCTATTCTGTGCTCTATAGAAAGGATAGAGGTTTGGATCTAATGCCCATGACCAAATCATCCCCTTTATCATGAAGAGCAGGGTATCTGATGACAAGCAGAAATCTGGGTAGAGAAAAGCACCATCTATTTCCGGATATGTAAGCCCAAACTGGTAATAATGATCCACAGAGCTAACGACCAAGTTCAAACATGAGGGCTACATCCTTTCCAATTATTGTAGCTGAAGGTCTGCTAATGTTTCACCATGTCCCTATCTGCTCAGCTGTCCATCACTGTCTGCATCCCTGTACGTGCGTTCATTAGAGTTCAGGAGAGGGCTCAGCTCCTCTGTGTCCCTTTGAATTTGCTCTGTTGGCTGGTTTTTGCCCTAGAGTCAGCAAATCCCTGGCATGCCTTATGGTACTTCTGGTCCTTTTAATCACAAGAGCAGATGTCTTTTCCTAGTTTATGTGCCTGCCCCTACGTAACAATCCATGCCACCTAGAGCTTTGTGTCCCTGTCCCCGGCTCTGTTCTGCCTGCGGGAGAGGCAGGGTCACTGTTGGACTTTCTTCACCACTGCTCGCTGTGACTTCAGTCTCTAATGAGGGTCGGGGAAAGGTATGGCTTCTTTTAACAATGGTGTTGGTCATGGCAAACTTTGACAGGAGTTCTGACAGGAGTTCCCCCCAGAGCTTGTTTCAATGGTTTCTCTGAAAGTCTCCATTAGACACTCTAATATTCTAAAGCGTCAGATGATGACTACCCCCCGGTGACTGCAGCCCACATGCAGGATCTTGAACTCAGGACCCACTCTTTGGGTGGGTTTGTTCACATCCCCTCTGAAGCAGGTCCCTTTGAAAGTGGCTCCGGACCCCCTCTTTTACCACTTTGGTTTCTCAGAAAACTCGTTTCTCTTTAATTCCTCATGGAGTCTCATCTCTGCTACATTGAGCATTTTGCTTCCGTATTTTTCAGATATATTGGACATAAATTTCTAACAGCTTTCAAAAGCCATGCCATGCTTTCTGAGTGGTCCTCAGTAAAGCTGATCAGGTAGAGACAGCCCTGTGGCCTCTCCCTTCCGATGATAGCCTGGTGTCTCTTAAAGGGACCTCTCTTTATCCTGTTACACTTGACCTCTCCTTAACCCCTCCTGAGCTCTTCCACCCCTCTCAAGTTCTTGTTTTCAGCCTCTGCTCTCTCCTGTTTTGAGTTTGACTTTAAATTCTCTTCCTTTCTGCAATCCCTCACTCCTGTCCTTTCTAACTCAGCCCAGAAGAATGGCTCCCACAAAGAAGGGTGGCAAGAGGAAGGGCAGTCCCACCATCAATGAGGTCGTGATCCGAGAATGTACCATCAACATACAAGCATATCCGTGGAGTGGGCTTCAAGAAGTGTGCTCCCCAGGACGCAAAGAAATTCAGAAATTTGCCATGAAGGAGATGGGGGGACTCTGGTGTGCCTCTAGATACGAGGCTCAGTAAAGCTGTCTGGGCCAAAGGAGTAAGAAAGTTTCCATATCGAATCCGAGTACATTTGTCCAAAAACTGTAATGAAGATGAGGATTCACCAAACAAGCGCTACACATTGGTAACTTACATGCTTGTTACCACATTCAAAAATCTACAGACGGTCAAGAAGGATGAGAACTAACGTACTGAATGTCAAATAAAGTTGCAGAACTGCCAAAAAGGGGGGGGGGGCATCTCATGTGGCCCAGGTTGGTCTCGAACTCTGTTGACAAAAATGATCCTGAACTGTTCATTCTCCCCCCACTCCAACCCCATGCTGGGATGACAAGTGTGTGCCACCATGGCCAGTTTATGCAACACTTCAGCTTGAACCCAGGGCTTCATACACCACAATCAATCACTCTGCCAAATAAGACACACCCCACCTCCCTCGTTTATTTGATTTTAGTGACTGCTACTCAGCCCAGCCCATCTCCTACCATACTCTCTCTCTCTCTTTCTCTCTTGTTTCCTCCATCTTTTTTAGATCTCTTCTCAGCTTTCTCCGAGCTGTGGATAGCAGGTAGCAGCAGTACAATCTAGCTTACCAGCTTGCTTATGGGACAGTATAGAGATCCTCAAGATAAACGACTGTACTGACATAATCAGAGGACAGATAACGCACTGTATCATTTGATAACCCATGTAGGCAGCGTTCCATACGAGACGCAGTGGGTGCAACTTCACTGGGGATTAGTGTGATTTGGTCTTTAATTTAGAAGATTCAGAAACTTTATCTTCTGGGGTCACTTAGGAGTAATCACACATGGCCAAGAGAGCCACAGTGTACCATACACAAGAGAAGGAAGACAGGGCCGGTGGCAGTGTTTATTCACTAGAAAGGATGAAGTGCAGCGGAGATGAGCTGGGCGCTCCCTAACTCTGCTAGGGCGCACAGGGAGGCTATCATCCTCAGCCTCACTTGTATGGCCTCAGGGAAGTGTGACTGGGTTCCAACCAAGGGGTACTGGGCAGAAGTGACTCACTCAACATCTGAATGTAGTCACAAAATTCCCCAAGTGCTCAAAGGGAAGGGCTCTGAAATGAAGCCATACGATGGCAGAATGGCAGGCTCTTGAGTCACCGTATGGAAGCACCACCAGGAAGGATGCCTAACTACTCTGGACTCTGATATAGGCAGCAAAGAAACTTGCTGTATGAAGACACTGAGGCTGAGAGATGGTTTACTTCATTAATTGATAAATAGTATATTTTATCCTATTTAAACAGTATATAAAATAGTATATATAATTAGTATTTTTTCCCTAAAGGGAAAATAACTTGTTTCCCTTGTTCCAAATACTCACCTCCTAAACCTTGTCAGAGCTTGCTGAGTGAGGATGGATTCGAACAAAGACATCAAAGTTCATGTATGTTACTGCAATCATGTCTGCCTCATTTCAGGAGGTAAGATGAGAGTGGGTGTCAAAGCTGTCATTCTCCAGGGGTAAAGAGGAGGCTCAGCAGATAAGAGCACTTTCTGCTCTTGCTGAAGACCCGGGACCAATTCCCAGAACATACATGGCAGCTCACAATCATCTGTAACTCCAATTCTAAGAATCCAATGCCCTCTTCTGTCCTCCTCAGGCACCAGGAACACATGTAATGCACATACATACATGTAGGCAAATACCTACATACATGAAATAGACAAATGTTTTAAAACCATCATTCTCCAAGCATGGGGAGCTTTCTAACAAGGTGTTCATCTTTTTGAATCATGAAGAGAAAGAGTGTGAGAACCCAGAAAGCTTGGGGCTCCTCGGAAGTCTAAGATGAGGTGAGACTACCCAGACTTTGTTGGACATCATGCCATATAGAAAAGACTATAGGTGTCAGGAAAAAAGTTAGCCACAGCCACATGTTGGGAAGGCATTGGAAAGTCCCAGCACATGTGTCTCACTACATCAATATTTCCAACTAGACAGTGAATAGGTGTTGGAGGTTTTTGACAAATTAAATTTAGCAGAATTTCTTTGAACAAGACACAGTTCATGAGTTGAGAAGCACTCAGAATAAAATAGGTGATGAGAGCACCATCCTACCATATAGGCAAATAGAACATATAGGTAAAAATGAGAGTAAAATAGAGAAATGGGGTGATCCCTTACAGCTGGGTCTACTTCACCTGTATGTGGTCTGTTGGCCATCTTTGATTGCATGGAGTTTAGCTGCTGAGCCTGGCTAGAGTCCCGCTGTCTATAGGAAATATTCTGAAGTTAGGCGTCCAGTTTGCTTGTACATTACCTTCCTCATGTCTGTGACAAAGGCAACCTGAGTAAAGAGAATTTTTTAGTTCGCAGTTTGAGGACAATCATGTTGAGAAACGAATGACTGGGAGAGATGCTCAGTCTGTGACAGCAGGAACAGGAGGCAGCTGGTCACAGTGCCTTCACAGTCAGAAAGACAAGAAGGATGATGAGTTCTGGTGCTCCACTCACCTTCTCATTCCATCCTGAGCTCCAGCCCATGAATGATGCCTTTCAACTACAAGGTTCATTCCTATCTCAGCTAAATCTCCATGAAAACACTCTCATAGACACTCAGAGATTTGTCTCCTAGATTGTTCTAAATCAAGTTGATAATCAAGATTAACCTCAGTGGCTTGTATGTTAAGCTAGGTTGTAGTTTGTCTCTTGGCGTGGAAACAGTCTTGGGCTGCGGCCTCTTGCTTATTTAACAAGTGTTCTGTGGGTTCCAAACTGTTCCTCACACACCTGTCCCACCTCCATAAGCACATGTTCTCTCAACTTCTCACGGCCTGAAAACATAGAATCTGTCCTTTCTTTCTCTCACGTCCCACATGCAAACTACTAATAGATTCTGTATGCTCTATTTCCACACATAACTACAAATCTGTTACCCCTTACTATGAGGCTACATTCTCTTCCCTACATTATTCTGTCAACTTCTAACTAGTCTTGCTGTTTCTGTCCTTGCTTGTATACTGACTATAGTCATAACTTCTTTTTACTTAAAAAATGGAAATCAAATCATATTTCTTAAATTCTTCAAGTGCTTGCCATCCTACTGAAAATCAAATCCAAAATTGTTCATGTGATCTTCGTGCCCTGGCTTCGGCCTCCTTAGAGATCACCTCCAACCATTCTCTCCTGTAGACTTCACCAATGCTCCAGACACATCCCCTGGTGGCTTCAGGAGGTTACCTGCAGGGTCTGCTCGATGCTTTAGGATCTGTCTTGCATCTTCCTGGCAACATTTTGTGCCTTTATAGTTCTGAAGTTGATACAGAACATAGATGAATCCATCTGGCCCTCTAATAAGGCAGATCTGAAGCATGTTCCACACATTTCCAGGGGTCTCCAGCAAGACTGGTCTTGGAGCCCTACAGTAGCAACCTGGACGGGTTTGAAGAATAATGGTCCCATTGAGATTATATATTTGAATGCCTAGGGAATGACAATTAGTAGGTTTGGCCTTGATGGAATAGGTCTGGCCTTGTTAAAGGAAGTGTGTCACTGGGGGTGGGCTTTGAGGTTTCAGAAGCTTAATCAAGACCCAGGGTCTCTTTCTCTTCCTGCAGCCTGAGGATATGGATGTAGAACTCTAATCTACTTCTCCAGCACCGTGTCTGCTGGTGTGCTGCCATTCTTCCTGGCATGATGATAATGGACTAAACCTCTGAATTGCAACCTCACCTCAATTTAAAAAAAAAAATGTTTTCATTTATAAGCATTGCCGTGGTCATGGTGTCTCTCCACAGCAATAGAAACTCTAACTAATACGCAACCCATTCATTCATATCCCATCTATTAATTTTTCTTTCCTCACACTCCAACATTCCCACTCTATCATAGCATTCCCTACGATCATCACCAGAATAAACTGCTTGCACCAGAAGCTGTCTCGCTGACTCCAGACATTCAACTTCCAGTTCCTAGAAGACACCTCAGCTCTGCCTCAAGGTCTTTGTATCTTCCTTAAGGTTTGTATTTCCTGAACCTGTACTCACTTCCTATGCAGCCCTTCCAGTCTTTGTCCACGTACTGTCTCCTCTGATGTATGAAGTGTCACCCTCTGCCCTCACAGAGCCTTTGCATATTGGTTGTTTACTTGTTGACCCTCTCTCCCCAAGGACAGGAAGTTAGATGATAGGAGCTCAGTGTGTTGCGTTCTGTCTTACACACCGGGGCTTTCTTACCAGGACTTGTTCCTGGCACACATTAGGTGTTACTCAATATTTCTTGAGTGAATGGACAAAGAGACAGAGACTGGGGAGGAGTAAAAGGAAAGCATATTTGTTAGCAAAGTCCAAAAACATACAATGTGACTTTAATGACCTTCAGTGATGATTACACAAACTATACCAGATGGAAGTGTTACCACTATATAAGGAAAGTCCAGGAAAACATTCAGTGTCCCATTTCCTATAACAGAATCTGTGGCTTTTCCCAATGAAAAGGAGGAAGACCATTTCAAAGGTATCTGTGTTTCTGAACTTTTGTGTTGTAAGAAGTATTTTGAAAAACTTTTAAGTTGCAATTTATTTACTTACGTGTATGTGCACAAATGTGTGTCTGTGTGTGTGTGTGTGTGTGTGCATGTAGGCATGTATTTCCCATTGCATATGTGGTTACAGGACAACTTGCAGACGTTGGCTCTCTCTTTCTAAGGCGTGGTCTTGGGGATTAAACTCAGATCATCAAGCATGATGGCAAGCACTTTTAACTGCTGGACCATGTCACCAGTTCATAAGATGTATTTTAAATCTTAATCATAATATATAGTACACAAATTCTTTTACCTTGTATAGTTCTATTCTTTGCAAATACAAATACTCACGTTATCAAGTAGCTTAATGTGTGTGTGTGTGTGTGTGTGTGTGTGTGTGTGTGTACGCACACGTGGGTATTCCTGGTCCAAGAAGAGGATGTGTTCAGATAGAATTTGATTGGTGAAAGCTTGCAGGCTGATGCCCATGAATAAAACAACAACAAACTGTGGCAACAGCGATGAACCCTGTGCTGTGAGGTTTAAGGGGCTGGCCCTACCACTTTTCTTCATATCTCTTGTTTTTCTTGGCACTTCCTCTCTGCGGGTGGTGATCCAGCTCTCACCTCCATTTATATCATCCTTCAAATCATATCTTAAATGTCTCTCTGCCTGACCACCGTCTAAAATGGGTAGCCTGTCACTTGTCCTCTTTCACCTTGTGCTCTTGTTTTCCTGTGTGGCACTTGACACTGTCTGGAGTCACCTGTTTGTTTTGCTCTGCCATTTATCTACCATGATCACCTTCATGGAGTGTAACTCCTTAAGTGCAGGCCTTGTCTGTTTGTCACGACTGAGTGCCTAGCACCATTTGCACAATGTGCATTCCATAATACACTAAGGACACAAGATTTAAAGAAAACAGACAGGCAGGATGCCAAAAGCTGGTGGCCACATGCTCAAGGTGGGCCGTCAGCTGCGTTCAGGATGCAGCCCCCCAGCTCCTGTGCTGAGTCCTTCCCCCCAGCTCTGCTCTTCCTCTCTGTTGACTGCCTTTCTGACAGGCAGGGTCATCCAAGATAGTGAAAATAGGAAAAGAAAAATGAGGCATGGAGGGTAGAAGGGAGCATCTAGGCTCTTTTAGCAACCACTATTCCTTATTTCCTGCCAGAGTATTGGCACCTTTAAAAGCCTTGGCTGTCTTCTCCAACTTCCCCACTCAATCACAAACCGCAGTGCCCAGAAAAAAATAAAGGGAAAAAAATCAATGTGCTAAATCTCTGCTGGGCTCGGTGGCAACAACCCATAGCTTCCCTCTGCTGACTATAGAGCAGTTCTTCAGCTCTGCCTCAAAGATGGACTTCACATGTTAAGGAATATGCTCTTCTCTGGCCCATCCCTAGTCTAGAGAATTCTGGGAGAAGGATCCTGAAGATTTTGGCCACTGCTTCTCTCTCCCCTGATGTCTGCGGTCTATGCCCTTTGCACACTGCCTTTTCTGTCTCACTTACCCAGCCAGTGACCTAGAAAGTCTCCCATTTGCAATTCCCCTCTACCTACTCTCTCTTTCAGGTGTGCAGGAGCACAAGAGAAGTGTGACATATTCTGCATGGAGATAGTTGAAATGAGATGAGGACCTCATTAAAATGACTTGTTTTTCACTTCTCTATTAAGCCTTGTTTGTTTTAGCACTCTCTGAGATTAAGCCATGGAATTTACTGTCCCAGTGAAGAAGGAGGCAGGAACCGTGTAGGTCAAAGAGACAACTGGTCAACTTTAGGTTCAATCCTCATCTGCCTGACTACTTAATCACATGTTCTGTCTTGGGAGCTAAGGTTTGTAGTAGGAAAGCCTCATGTGCTTTCATTTCTGTTGCTAGAGTCTTTGGTCCTCTGAAGCTATCTATTCTGTTATTTGGTACCTGCGAATGTGTTGCATCTCATGGCAACAGTGAATTCGGGCAACTGATAGAAGTAAATTTATGAGTAAGATAGGAAGATTATCTTGAATTTACCAGGTAGGCCCAGGGTAGTCAAGAAGAATCTTAATCAGAAGAGAGTAGGAGGCAAGAGAAGGTTAGCGTGATGAAAGGAGGACTCCCCTCCTTTGCTGGTTTGGAGACTGTCAGCGAAGGATTATGAACAGACTCTACAAAGGAAATGGTTAAAGAAAAGGACTCTTTCTTAATTTCCAGAAAGAACACAAACCTGATGACACCTTGAGTTTACTTCAGAGAACTAGTTGCCATTTCTGAACTGTGTAACTCTGAGAAAATACATTTTTGTTGTTATGAGTCACTATGTGGGAATCTGTTGTGGCAATAATAGATAGCTAATTCAACTAAATTCTTAGAAGTTGGATCACTGTGTACCTACAGACTCATCTTGTCTAGACTGTGTTAACTTTCTACCACTGTGACAAAGTTCCCAAGATAACCAGCTTAACTGGAAGATTGATTTATTCAGGCTTATGGTTTCAAAGGTCTCAGTCTGTGGTCACGTGGCCCTGTTGTTTTGGACCTCTGGTGGCACACACATCCTAGAAGATTCAAAAAAACAGGAAGGACTAGCTGCCCATTTAAAAAAAAAAAAAAAAGCAAAGACAGAGCATGAGAAAGGAGAGCAGGCATGGTTTTACATGCCCACATTTCTAGCACTTGGAGGACTAGGGAAGGAAGGTTTTAAGTTCAAGTTCAAGCCCAGTTTGAACTACATATTCTACCCAACTAACCCCCCAAAAGGAAGGGTTACAATATCCTCTTTAAGGGTGAGCACACATCGACCTTTTGTTGTAATGAACCTACCCATGAAAGGTTTCAGTAGTTCCCAACGGTGCCATGGACTGGCAATGAAGCCTGTAACACATGGACATGTTGGGACACTCACCCAAGCTACAGCACCAATCCAATAAAGCACATTCCTATTGTGGGTATACCATCTCTACTCACTAGGGCTATTTGAATGTCCTCCTGGCTGCATAGCCTCATGCGGTACTTGAAATCGCCGATCTTGTTAATTATAGTCACAGCACTTGAAACCTCATTTCTGTTGCAGTATGCATTATTCTGGTTACCAGGGAAGCTGAATGCTTTCTCCTGTGAATTTTGGCCCTTTGGAGCTATTCTTTTTATAAAGTGCCTCTTCAACTCTCTTGCCAAATGAAGCTTGAGAGAGGAGGATCTGGTGATGTATGTATTCACATATGTGTGTGTTTACGTGTGTGTATATGCATAATAGGAGCTAATATTTGGTCATTAAATGTACTTTCTTGGAATTTGGGGATGACAGGGGCAGCTTTTGTTCGAATGAGGAGACCCCTGTTGAGCTTTAGGGTGGATGCCAGTCACCACTAAGGTGACTAAGATCTTCATCATTTACCACTTTGAACTTGCAGTTTTAACCCTTATCTTCTGGGAAGGAAAGGAACTGGATATTGGCTTAACCATTGCCATATAAATGAAGTCCCCATAAAAGATCCCAGAAAACAGAGTTATGGCAACATCTGGTTAGTGAGCACATGTTTGTCGGGGGATAGGAGGTGATACACTCTGCTCCACAAAGACACAAGTTCCCAGGCTTGAAGCCATTCCAGGCCTCACCTTTGTGCCCTTTATTATGGCCATTAATCTATGCCAGCAGTTCTCAACTTTCCTAATGCTGCGACCCTTTAATATGGTTCTCCATGTTGTGGTGACCCACAACCATAAAATTATTTTGTTGCTATTTCATAACTGTAATTTTGTTAGCATTATCAATCATAATGAAAATACCTGTGTTTTCTGATGATCTCAGGTGGCCCACGTGAAAAGACCATTCATCCCCAAAGGGGTAATGACCTACAGGTTAAGAACCACTCTTCTATACCCTTTACAACATTTGTTATGATAAACCAGTAAGATCGAGTGTCCCCCGAATTCTGTAAGGCATTGCAACAAATTATTAAGCACGAGGAAGAGTGTGAGAACCCCTGATTTGTAGATAACTCAGGCAGAAGTGGGTATCCTGGGCCCCAAGACTTGTGATTGGCATCTGAGTTAGAGCTATCTGCTAATACTGAACCCTTAACTTGTCAGGTCTTAGTGACTCCGGGGAGTGGCGTTAGCATTGCTTTACGCAGAAAATCCACACACTTGGCATGAGACATATTGTGAAAGCAAAACTAACATTTTCCTAGTACCATGTGATTTCTTTGTGCTGTTGTAGGAAAGGAGGTATAGGATTTAGAATGTAACTTTCTCATTAACTATTCATAAAACCCTCTGCCTTCTCAAGTTACAAAATTAGGATTTTCTTTAATATTGAATGAGGGCTTTTTCTTTTCATATTGTTCTTTAAAAATCATATAGAAAACAGAAACATATTCTCACTTGCATATCATAGTATATTTACCTTAATCTCACCATATAAAACACACACACACACACACACACACCGTATAATAATAAAATAATAAAAACTCAGAGTTACAACATTTACAGGACATGAAATACAGCCAGTTGGAAATAAATCTTAACACAGTAGCCAGAAACACCAACCGACCATTAGGACATTATTTATAGATTAATAATCTCTGCATGAGACTATTTCATTCAGAGGCTCTGTGATGAGCCCTGCGTAGTTGATGTTAAGATGGAAACACAATGTTCTTCAGCTGATATAACTCCTAAAATAAATCATTCATTACGGTTGGTGACTAGTACAATCCATTCCAGCACACTCCACTACATGTTAGAAGAGGCTTTTATTTAATTTAAACATTTTCATTATTTTGTACTTTCATTTTGCAGTGTTCAGTTTTGAGTCTTGGACAATTGTTATAATAAGGTTACTAGTCAGAGGCTGTAGAAAAAGAACAGCAATTCAATAATTAAAAGGCAACCAAGAATGCAATCTGTCAAGTAGTTAAAAAAAAAAGTCAGATCTGAAAGTGCATGAAGATGGGCTTAAAGCCAAAACTATTAAAGGAAAATACAGCTATCTCCAGTGGTGAATGCATATGGGAGTGCTGTGTGACACGAGGCTCATGAGATCATCAGGCTGACAGCATTAGGCTGGATAGCCCAGGTTCTCATCTGCCCACCGTTCCTAAGTATTTTCTTTCAGAAGTCTGTATTTCAAGGAAAGAAGAATTCATTTAGAGCCACAGTCTCAAAAGGAATTTCATTGCACACGACGGGAAAGGTACCACACTGTGCTAGATGAACTCCTCCTGAAGAGGTGATGGCATGGGGCAGTGGACTGTATACATGGCCCCAACCAGACAGCAGAGACAAGCCAGAACTCAAGACTGGCCCAACCTTCAAGATTAGCTCCCAGTGGCCTGGTTCTGCCAGTCAGCCTGCACATCTCCCACCCCCAAATAAAAGGTGACACAACTTCTCCAAATGATGCCACCATCTGGAGACATTTCACATTTAAACAGTGCACTTCTTTTCCTGTGTATAATGACTGTGACCAGAACACACCACCACATCTATCTCTCACGGAAGTAAAATTGGAACACCAAATCAAGCAAAATGATCTTGGTATTTGACACCAAAGCGAGGGGAGTATCTGTTTACGATCACTTGGGGATGGGCAGTATGGGGAATTCCCTTTGTTTGCTTGCCCTAGAGATGGGTCATCACAAGGAGAACAAGTCCTAGTATCTCCTCCTCTCATCTCTTCCCTTCATGTGTACTCTCTTCCTTATCTTCCACATGGATTTCCATGCTCAGTAAAAGTACATTGGCAAGACCCAATCTTTTCTGAATATCTTTGGGAATTGCCCATTTGTCTCTGCTCCCATCAGCCTGTTGAGTTTCTCAGGTTACCTCCTATGGGGTTTGGCCATTGTTCATCTAGCCACACCTTGCTGCATCCCACTAAATCCCCATTTAACCAAGTCTCCAAAGCCAGAGTGGTCTTGTTTCACAAACCTGATTCATGTCATTCTCATCAGCTCAACCATCTTAGCAGAGCCTGAGGCCCTGCCAGAGCCAGTCTCTTCCCAAATCTTCTCCTTCTTGCTCTCTAAGCTCTATCTTTCAAATCCCAGAACATGTGTGTCTCTTTCCACCTTGGGGATTTTATACTCACTTCTCCCTCTGAGACCTGGGGGTTTTCTATACAGCACTGACCTTCTGCCTAGCCACCAGTTCCAATCTTTCAGGTCTCTATGTCAGCAAAGCTTCCTCAGACCAGCTTTCTAACAATTTCGGCCCATCTCTATCCATGCTAACACTATCAGACAAAATGTATTTCATCCCTCACAGTAATTGTCACAATTGTTGAATTCAATTTTCAGAGTGCCTACAACGTGCCAGTACCAAATTCTCACTGATGAGCAAGAACAGGCCATGACCCTATCCTCAAAGAATGTACTGCTTGGGTAAAATGGAGGGATCTTTGGGCAGTCATTTAAGAATAAACTAATAAGGGCTATGGATGTAGCTCAATGGAAAGAACTTGTTTAGCATGCAAAACAAACAAACAAATGAAAACAAACAAACAAAAAACCTGGGTTCCATCCCTAGCATTTCACATAAAGCAGGTATGCCAGTGAACATCAATAATCCTAGCTCTCAGGAGATGAGACAGGAGGGTTGGAGCTGGAGGCCATTCTTGAGTATAGGATATGTGTAACTATGTTTCAAAAGTGGAAGAAAGAAGGGATGGAGGTAGGAAGGGAGAGAGAGGGAAGAAAGGAAGGAAGGAAGGGAAATTAATACATGAATGTATAATGCAAATCATAGTCTGTGTTCCTACTAAAGAACAAGGTGCTAAGAGAGGAGTTGCAGAGATGGGTGAAGACTGGGGAGTAGGGGCATGCCAAGAAGGAGTCACCCATGGAAACACCTTTGTACATGGGGTACTCCTGCCTACAGCAGGCAACTGGGAAAGAGTCTGGTATACTGGTCTACACGGAAAGAATGAAAGCCGTGGGGGTTGGGGAGAGGACTGGCTAGAAGGAAGCCAGAGGGAGAGTGACTCAGTACCCAGCAGGAGAACGGGCCAGGAGATGAGAAGGGGCTGCATTTGCAAGCCCAGCGAGGATTGTGGAGATTCTAATGGGCACTGAGGAGATGTTTTCAGTGTGCCATGCAGCACGGCAAGGACACACCTGCTGCTGTGTGGCAAATGGACACCGTGGAAGCGAATCTGAGCAGGGATCACAATGAGGCTATTTCCAGTGAACTCCCCAGAGGGCAATCACAATGTCTGTGTTGTTATGGTGGCACTAGACAATAGGGGAGAAGCTGAGTAGAGAGGAAACCCCAGAGACTGTTTTTTTTTTTTCCCAGTTTTTATTTTTATTTGCATGGGTGTTTTGCCTGCATTTATGTCTGTGGACCATGTGTGTGCCAGGTGCCCATTGAAGCCAGGAAGGACATCAGATACCTGGAACTGGAACTACAGATGGTTGTGAGCTGCTGTGTGGGTGCTGGGAGTTGAACTCAGATTTTGTTTTGTTTTGTTCTGTTTTTTGTTTTTGGAAAACAGCCAGTGCTCTTAACCACGGAGCAATTTCTTTAGTCTGCAGAGATTATTTTTTGAACAGCATAGGAAATGTCTGAGGAGAAGTTACCTTATGTGAGACATTCACAATCCAAGCCCAAGTAAGCATACACACAGCATAGCTCACAGGGACCTGGAAGTATCTGAGAGACTCACCCAACCTCAGGGTTAATCCCTAAGTCAGCACATAAGGCCAAAGCATAAACATTTGGAAAAGACCCACAGGAATCCCTAGAGCTCTGTGCCGCGGTCTCCACGGGCTCAAACACAAGAGCTTAACTTGCTTTCCTCCTCATTTAGTGGCCACCGACCCCACACATTCTGCTCTCCAACATCATCATCTCCAGAATAAGGGAAAGCAGATTCTGGTTTACGGACACGGGAAAGTGAATATGGAAAAAGTAAGATATATTTTCTTTGCTAAGTGGGTTGAGTTGAACCTGTTTGCCTAGCATGGCTTTACTGTACATGGTAGTTACATGTTGGTCTTTAATATTTGGTAAATATTTGGTGTTCACTGTTGGTAAATGGTTCTTGAGTGTGGGGATCGATAAGGTCTCTAGACTGAGAGGATGGTAAGGTGAGAACTGTATTTGTCCACACTGTTGCCCTAAGAAACCACAGATGTGTGGGCAAAGACAGTAGGAACTTTTTTTTTTCAAAGTTCTACAAGTTAGAAGTGAGTGTCAGGACTTCAAACAGGCCCCTCCTAACTTTCTTGGTTTGTAGAGAAATATCACGTCAACGTCTTACAAAGCCTCCTTTTTCCCCACGTCTGCATCCCCATGTGCTGTTCTCACATGTGCTGTTCTCACATTGTGGTGGTTTAAACGAGAAATGTCCCCCAATTGTCTCAACTTGGACCTCAGTTGGTAGTACTGTTTGGTAGATAGTCTATTTTTATCAGTTTTGGATTTGCCATAATACAAGACAGAAAAAAAAAAAAAAACAACTAAGAACACTTATCTATAATCTTATTAGTTCCCTTACTGGTAATTTTTTTTTAAGTTTTTAAAAATTATTTATTTATTTATTATCTATTACAATTCATTCACTTTGTATCCCAGCTGTGGCCCCATCCATCATCTCCTCCAAACCTCACCCTCCCTCTTTCAACTCCTCACATGCCCCTCTCCAAGTCCACTGATAGGGGAGGTCCTCCTCCCCTTCTATCTGACTCTAGCCTATCAGGTCTCATCAGGACTGGCTGCATTGTCTTCCTCTGTGGCCTGGAAAGGCTGCCCCACCCGGGGGGGGGGAGGTGATCAGAGAGCCTACCACTGAGTTAATGCCAGAGACAGCCCCTGCTCCCCTTACTAGGGAACCCATTTGGACACTGAGCTGCCTATGAGCTACATCTGAGCAGGGGGTAAAGGTCCTCTCCATGTACGGTCCTTGGTTAGAGCATGAGTCTCTGCTGGTCCCCCTGGGCCTAGATTTTTTTGTCTCTGTTAATCTCCTTGTGGAGCTCCTGTCCCCTCCGTGTTCTTCTATCCCTCCCCCTTTTTTCCATAATATTCCCTGTAGTAAACCCAAAGTTTGGCTATGAATCTCAGCATCTTCTTTAATCCCCCACTGGGTAGAGCCTTTCAGAGGCCCTCTGTGGTAGGCTCCTGTCCTGTTCCCTGTCTTCTCCCTTTTCCGATGTCCATCCTTTTCGCCTTTCTGAATGAGGATTAAGTATCTTCCTTAGGGTTGTCCTTGTTGTTTAGCTTCCTTAGGACTATAGATTTTAGTACGTTTATCCCAGAAGCAGAAAGACACTCACTTATAGGTGGGTACTGGTAACTTCTTGCACCAGTTTGCTGTAACTGCCAGCCAATGCTGGCTTGCTTTTGTTACCTAAAGCCTATAGTTACAACAGGGCTCATTCTTTGTGTTGCACACTCATTTCATGGGTTTTAATAAGTCTGTGACCTAGAGGATAGTTTCACTGCCCTAGAAACCCCTTGTGTTCCACTTGTCTCCTCTTCCTTCACCTGACGCCCAGTAACCACTGAGCTCTATAACCTCCTTTTTTCAGAATGCCAAATAGAATCATGCAAAACAGGCAAAATGCAGCCTTTTCAAATTGTCTTCTTTACTTAGCAATACCCATTCAATGTTCCCCTTACAAGGTCTTCATTGACAGCTTGATAGCCCTCTCAACATGTGTGAGCTTGCATGCAAGCCTGTGTGTGTGTGCGTGTGTTCATGTGTGAAGGTGCCCATACACCTGTGGAGGCCAGAGGTGGATGCTGGATGTCTTCTTCCATCGCTTTCCCCCTTACTTCCTGAGACAGCATTTTCCACAGAACCTGGAACTCACTGACTCAGCCAGACTAGCTGACCATCAAGCTTCAGATTTCCTCCTGTCTCCACCTCCCCAGCACTATAATTACAGGTGCACAACACCATGTTCGCTTCTTTGCATGGGTGCTGGGGACCCAAACTCGGGTCCTCATGGTTGCGTAGTGTGCTGGCTAGCTCTATAACAATTTGATACAAGATACAGTCATCTGAGAGGACGGAACCTTGAATGAGGAAATGCCTCCACAAGCTCATGTTATAGGCAAGCCTGTGGAACATTTTTTAAAATTATCCATCGACTGTTTTGGGGAGAATTCTGGCCCATTGCAGGTGGTGACAACCCTGGTGTGGTAATCCCAGGTTCTGTAGGAAAGCAGGCTGAGCAAGCCATGATGAGCAAGCCAGTAAGCAGTACCCTTCCATGGCCTCTGCATCAGCTCCTGATTCTAGGTTCCTGCCTCCTTGAGTTTCTATTCTGACCTCCTTTGATGGCGAGCCCCAAGTTGCTTTTGTCACAGCAATGGTAACCCTAACTGAGGCACATGACAAGCACTTTACTGACTGAGCCTTAGCCCTAGCCTAGTTCATGATATTCCAATTTAGAAATGCGTCCTCGAAAGAGTTTACTTGAAAAAATGAGCAAAGACTATCTTGCCTCAGAAGTAAATGAAAATAAATGCCCAAGAACTGCATCAAAGGGAACACTGGGGCACTGGAAAAGCTTTTGGTGAAGGAATGGACAGAGAGCTCATCAACGAGATTTCCTGCAGCTAGTGTGTAGCAGAAGAGGACCGATTGCTGGTGCTGATAGTAAGTACAGGCACAGGGTGGATTTCAGATGCAGATAGTGTGTGTTGGTAGAGCGTGGACTGTAGGCTGGCCATGAATACAAGCATCATAATTTTTCTCTTATGTCCCCCTCAGGTCAGCTGCCAGAAGCCTGTTCCCCAAGTGCAGGACCTGAGCACACCCCGACTCTATGATCCCGGAGCCTCCTTCTGAAAGAAGTTAAGAAAGATAATAATTATTAAAGTCCTAGATCTCTCCGGATGGCACATATTTCCATGCTAAAAGGGAGAAGCGGGCAGCAGTGTGGGCCACGAGTCTTGTAAATGCGAGTGCAAAGCTCAAGATCTTTTCGCTATGTGCTAAGCACTTTGGGAGGACTGTTTGTATTAGACTCGACTTAAAACCTTCCCCAAGATCCCTGACGATAAGTGAAATCCTAGACTGGTGGTGGCTAACAGAAGAAAATTCGTGGGCAGTCCGTCTGGAGTCACCTACTACCGCTGGATCTTTAGCGCCACCTCGCGGTATGCCTCTCAATCTGGCTGCTTCACAAAGGGGACCGGCTAGGACTAAAGCTGAAAGGATTAAAGCTTTTCTCTTAAGGTCCAAGATAAGAGACTCTGTGGTAATGAACAGATCGAGAGCTTTAGGATTAATGTCAGAGAATTTTAAGTCACACAACTCAATCTCAGAAATTACACGCACAATTAGCAGCAGGGTTTTATATGTGTACAAATCGTCGTGGAATTTTGACGTGAGCAATTTTGGACAACGAGGCCAAGATCAAACGTTCAATCTGTGCAAAGGCAATGAAGAGCCGAGAAGTAAAAAAGAGAATCTGACCCAGCATAAGCCTTCATTAAATGTCCAGTAAACTAGACAAGAACCCTAACCGGGTGAAGTGCTTTGGCTTTTCTCGTTACTGCTTCAGAGCAGCCCTTTCCTTTCCAAAAATTCTGTGCTTTACCTAAATTCCTTTGCTAGGCTAAGGATGGGTGAGTCAGCTTTCTTCTAGCCTGAGCCATAAACTGTTCTTCCAAAGGCCCAGGTCACTGTCTCTCAGGCATGAACTAGAATTCTTATCACGTGAACAGATGTTTATTATACTTACTAAATACACATTAAATATCTATAATGGTGGCTCTTCTTTGTTTCTCGAAAAACTTTATCTCCCCTCCTCTAATTATTTTTGAAATGGTTTTATTTTCATTTTACATATATGTATATGTAAAATATATTGTGCCAAATATATGTATGCATGTCTGCAAGAGGTCAGAGTTGCAGATGGTTGTGAGCTATCAGAGGGGTGCTGGGATCTGAACCTGGATCCTTGCAAGAGCAGTCAGTGCTCTTAACCGCTGAGCCGTTTCTGCAGCCCCCTGTATATTTTTAATCTTAGTGAGTGATTGCCAATGAATTATGATTATGTTAATTGTACTATTTAAACGGATATTTAAAATCTACTTTAACAAACATCTGGCTTGGAATTAAAAGGAGAACTTGTATTTATTTGGCTACAGATACAGACTAGGTGATTTGACATCTACTGATTTGTTTAACTGACTTTTGTGTTTATACTGATGAAGAAACAGAGACTCAGAAATTTTAAGCAGACACCCTCAGGGTTGTACATTAAGAGGAAAAGCTGAAAATTAAATCTATGTTTCCCGTGCTGAAGTCTAGTAGTATTTTTATCATACTGCTTTAGTGTAGAGAAATTTTAATCCAGTAACATGGCTGCTCTGGCAAGGGATCACATTCAAAGATCTTCTATGTCTATGAGATCTGGCTGGAATGGAGACACACTCTGTATTACAATATGCCCTCAGTACACACCGTTAATCCCAACAATGAAGGTAAGATTAATTTATAGAAGGAAGCAGCTATGTTTGAAAATGATGTGTAATTGAAGGGCAGACAAAGTGATGAATCAGAGAAAGATTTGACAGAATGAGTCAGCAATAGGATACACCCAACTGTCAAAGAACAGTAACAGGAAAGAGAGGCTGCTTAAGAGCAGTTCAGGAGAAAGAGTGTGTTTTACAGAGAGTTTTAATTTATTCATTTTACATCCCAGTCGTAGCCCCGTCCACTTCTTCCCCCTGTCTCACCCTCCCTCCCTTTTTCCCCATCCCTGCTTTCCTACTTCTCAGTAAAAACCTAGAGTTTTTACTGGAACAGGTTTACAGAAACAGGTTGTAAAGAGAACAAACTAGACACAAGAGAAGACAAAATGAGCCCCAGAATGAGAAGGAGCCAGAAGATTAAAACATAATGCCAAAATTAGTTTGAGGCCAGGCAAGAGCAATTCAGTCAGAAGCCAAGAGAAGCAAGTTTGAATCAGTCAGGTTGGAGAGGAGTTTGGACCAGAACAGCTGAGTAGAACCAGCCAGTGAGTGTTCAAAAAGAGCTAGAAAGTCTTGGGAACGGCTATCATCTCATCCCTTCATCTGAGGGAATAAAGACATGTACGATTCAATCCATTGGACCCAATGTCCAGGAGCCTGTTTTATTCTCAATTTTAATGATACATACAATATTTTCTACTGTGCCAGACATCCTTTTGCAAATTCACCACACTCATCTGCATATCAGACTTCCACGTGTCCTGTATCTGCAAGTGTCAGCAGGGACCAAGAACGCAGCTTCCAGACAGAAGTTCCCTTCTCTCAGGAGCAGCTAGAGCAATTTAGGGAGAGACCCGGTCACTAGGCTAGGGTATGAAAAAGTTTTCCACAGAGTGTTACAGTTTGGCTCTTTTAGCATGAGGTCACAGGCGGCAATGGAAGCTCTGGCATTCCAAAGCCTATGGTGATATCAACGTGTTACAGCTATTGATTAAGCTGCTGTGCTGAGCAAGGCAGAGGTGGGGGCAAAAGCCCATGCCTGGTCAGCTTGCAGACAAGACACAGACCTGGTGAGGCCCAGGCCCAGCAGGCAGGAAGACAGGTCCGGTGAGAAGCAGGCCCAGCACTGGCGGGTGCTTTAGAGGAGGTCAGCAGGCTTCAATGATTGCCTGATGCTGACACACTGGTGAATGGCAGAACCACAGCCAGAAGCATGTGGTAGACTGACTGACAGTGAAGCCCCAGGCTGTCCAGAAGTTCTTGGCAGTTGGGCAGCAAATCCCCATGGAAGGGTAGCCATCTCTCCCCCAAGAGAAATAACAAATCTCAGGCAGTCAGCTGATGGTATCACACAGCATGCAAACCAAGCACATATATTCAAAATCATGGATTTATAAAACTTGGGCAGTGGGAGGGATTTCGAGGGTGAATGTGTTTGATTCACTGGGGTCAGGGGGTCAGGGATACTTGATTTGCGTGTAGTGGAACAGTGCTCCATTTTCCATGTAGTAGTACAGTCCTATCACAAGAACATAGTACTTAATTATCCTATGGGTAGGGGGAAATCTTCAGGTGAAGTCAAAGTTCATTTGGAAAGTCAAGACACCAAAGCATTTTGTTAGCATAGTATGTCTAGGAATCCCTAACTGAACCAAATTTCTTATCAGAAAATGGTCTGGCCTGTAATCTTCCCTGAGGGCTATGTGATGCTGCTTATAAGACCTTGGATCACCCAAATCAGGCAGAGGGTGGGGAGAACCCCCACGGGGAAAAGGGAGTCCAGGTAATACACTGAGCTCGGTTTGGCTCTCCCGATACCTCAACCTTATCCAGAGGACTCCCACATCCACTGAGCTCTAATAGAAGGCACATATTTAGTCATTGTTATTGCTGCTGCTGCTGCTGCTGCTGGTGTGTGTGTGTGTGTGTGTGTGTGTGTGTGTGTGTGTGTGTGTGAACTTTTCCTATGCAATAGGAGAAATTGCAAAGAATGCTGGCTTGCAAGGCAGTGTGCTGGAGAGTCTTACTGGAGAAGTGCAGGCTCCAAGAGATAAACTGAACTGAACAGACTGAACCGAAGCAGGTCTCAGGCACACTAGCCAAAATAGTTCAAATCATAGAATTTTTAATCATCCCAGCTAAGGAAATAACTTATGTAAAAGAACAGGGTTTTAGTGGCTTAGTGTGTGTCACCAGCATCATTGATGAAGATACAAAATGCATCTCTGGTACCCTTGAACTTCCTTCGCTATTTTTCCCTCTTCTTGGGCTGCTTCTCACTCTAGCAGCTACCTTCATCTGCCCATCTCATGCCTGTTCTCATTTGTCAGTTTGGTGACGTACAGCAAAATGACACAATCAAGGCATTGCTCATTCCATTATCAGTCCTCTTTGCGCTGTGGGGATTTGTAGCTGGACTAAGTAGTCTCTAACTGGAAAATTTGATGAGATTTAGAAGAAATAGTTCCTATGAGTGTGTAAGACTCTTTAACCTTGGACTTGTGTCATTCAACCCATGCCAGCGGACTCAATACTCCATCCTAGTGCTTTCGTTAGAGTATGGCTTGACTCTTGATACCATAACTTGGTGGTGGTGTGGTGGGAAAACCTTTAAGGGATGGGGCTAAAATCAAGGTAATTAAGTCTGTTTCTACCTCACAAACACCTTAGTGCTGGCTCTCAGCAGTGAGTTCATTTCCCACAAGAAGATAATTAATTCCCGTGGAGTCAGTCAGTTAAAAGGAAGCCTATTGACTCCCACTTTCTTGCTTCCTTGCTCACACAAACACCCTTTCTGTCCATAATAGCTTTTTTCCCTTCCACTTCTCTGTCATGTTGTGATGCAGACAAGGATTTTCATCACAAGATGCTGGTGCTGTTAGTAGCAAGTTGCTTGGATTTTTGTGCCAGTGGAATCATGAGCTTAATAAATGGTGTGTGTGTGTGTGTGTGTGTGTGTGTGTGTGTCTGTGTGTCTGTGTGTCTGTGTGTGTGTGTCTGTGTCTGTGTGTATGAGTGTGTATGTGTGTATGAGTGTGTATGTGTGTATGAGTGTGTATGTATGTATGTGTGTGTATGCATATGTGTGTAGGGGTGTTTGTGTGTATGTGTTATGTGTGTGTGCATGCACATGTGTGTATGTGCTGGTGGTGGTGCCAGGGACTGAACCTAAGGCATTGTGCTCATGTGCCTTTCATCAGGAATATATGATAGACTATGTTGCTTTGATTTAAGCCCTAAGCCTGGCATAGGAAACACAGGCAGATGGGGGACATGAACAACAGTTCATAACCATTTCAAAATTAGAAAACAAAGATGACTCTCTGAACATGAAGAGCACCTCTGAGCAGTGTACTGTTAAGCTCACTCCGTGGTAACATTCTAAGAGCCTTTGTCTTATTTTAAGAACTGACAACAATAGCCATTCTTACCAATTCTACTTAATACTGCATGGTGAGATATAGAAGTAAAAACAGATACATATGTTCAGATGATTACATGCATTAAAAATGCCTTTGTAACAAGGACTCCTGGTAAGAGTCATTGTCCCAGCTGACTCCATCTTGCCCCTCTTGCATGATCTTTGTCTGAGTCATTTCTCCTCAGCTTATCTCGGGTTCCTAGAACAGTAAGGCTTGTAGACAGATCCTCTCCTAATGAGAATGGAAGTGGTCTCTCTGGCAACTGCAGACAAAAGACACCAACGGGACCTCATAGAATCAGATTTGAGCTAATGAACAGTGAGTGGAAGGTATGACCAAAGAGTCTTCACTAAGCATAATTTTGTTTCCCTGGCAGTCGTCTCTCTACAGAATCCTGTAAGTCTTTGCAGTGACTCCAGGACAGGGCTTGGGAAGCTGGCCTTGCCTTTCCTTTCCAGTGTGGTCATGAAGAGGACATTCCCTTCTCACTGCAGTACCACTTGACTCTAAGGCTACATGTGACAGAATCTCATCCTCTGGGACCCCTAAAGTCAGGCTTCTGTCCTGTTGCCAGTAACACTCTTGTGCAGATGACTTGACTGTATACGGAGAATCCATTCAACAACAAAAATGCTATAAATTCTAGTTCAGCTCAGTAACATTTTAGGGCCTAAAGTGAATACAAAAATGCATTTTTATGGTCTAGCAACAAGCAACTAAAAATTGAAAACAAAAAAAATAGCACCATTTATATTTCTAAAAGTAAAACAAAAACAAAAAACAGACATATACTTAAGAATATAAGGCCTAGAATGGTGAATCCCATACTGTCTCCTGTGCACCCCATTCCTGGTCCACAGCTCAGCCTACATTCCTGGAGGCTTATGGCAATCTGGGATGTCCAGGTAATCAGGGATCACCAGGTAAGACCCACCACTGCCCCTGCCCACTAGTCTCCCTAAAACATTACCAACACAGGTAAAATGCACCTATTCACTGGTGCTTAATTTTCTGGCCCACAACTCAGCCTGAAATACAGGAGGCCTGCTTATACCAGAGACAACCAGATGGCTACAGGCCAGCCTAAGAACACAGTCAACAAGATCCAGGGCAATATGGCACCACCAGTACCCAACTATCATATTACAGCAAGGCCGGGATATCTTAACATAGCTGAGGCACAAGAAAATGACCTTAAATACAATCTCATGAAAGCAATAGAGGCCTTTAAAGAAAAAATGAATAAATCCCTTAAAGAAATACAGGAAAATATAATCAAACAAGTAAAGAAAATAAATCAAACAGTTCAAGACCTGCAAATGGAAATAGAAGCAATAAAGAAAACACAAACTGAGTGAATCCTGGAGATGGAAAACCTAGGGAAGAGAACTGGAACTACAGGCACAAACATCACCAACAGAATACAAGAGGCGGAAGAAAACATCTCAGGCATAGAAGATATAATACAAGAAGTTTATATATCGGTCAAAAAAAAATATAAAATCTAAAAAGTTTCTAACACAAAACATCCAGGAAATTTGAGACACTATGAAAAGACCAAACCTAAATAGGAATAAAAGAAGAAAAAGAGTTGCAGCTCAAAAGCCCAGAAAATATTTTCAACAAAATCATAGAAGAAAATTTTTCTAACCTAAAGAAAGAGATGCCTATAAATGTATAAGAAGCGTATAGAACACCAAATAGGTTGGACAAAAAAAATCCTCCTGCCACATAATAATCAAAGCATGAAATGTATAGAACAAAGAAAGAATATTCAAAGCCACAAGAGAAAAAGGCCAAGTAACATATAAAAGCAAACCTATTGGAACTACACCAGACTTTTCAACCGAGACTTTGAAAGCCAGAAAGGCCTGGGCAGATGTCTTGCAGTTTCTAAGAGACCACAGGTGCCAGCCCAGACTACAATGCCCAGCAAAACTCTCAATCGCCATAGATGGAGAAAACAAAATATTCCATGACAAAACCAAATTTAAACAATCTCTCCAAAAATCCAGCCCTACAGAAGATACTAGAAGGAAAACTACAACAAAAGGAGTTTAACTACATCCAAGAAAACACAAGAAATAAACAATTTCACACCACTAAAGCCAAAAGAATAGAAACACACACACACTACCACAACCAACATCAAAATAATAGGAATTAACAATCATTGGTCATTAACATCTTTCTACATCAATGGACTCAATTCCCCAATAAAAAGACACAAGCTAACAGAATGGAGAGGAAAACACATTCCATCATCATGCTGCATAAAAGAAAAACACCCCAGCAATAAAGATAGACATTACCTCAGAGTAAAGAGTTGGAAAAAGATTTCCAAGCAAGTGGGCCCAAGAAGCAAGTTAGAGTAGCCATTCTAATATCTAATAAAATAGACTTTCATCCAAAATTAATCAAAGGAAATACGAAGGACACTTCATTCTTATCAAAGAAAAAGTTTAACAAGATGATGTGTCATTTCTGAGTATCTGTGCCCCAAATGCAAGGGCACCCATATTTGTAAAAGAAACATTACTAAACCTTAAATCACACATCAAACCATGAATGTTAATAGTAGGAGACTTCAACCCCACTCTCACCAAAGAACAGGTAATCCAGACAAAAACTGATCAGAGAAATAATGAAATTAACAGACAGTTAACAAATCAAATGAATCAAACAAATATTACAAAATATTTTGCCCCAACACAAAAGAAAATACATTCTTCTCAGCACCTTAGGGAACATTCTCCAAAACTAACCATATACAAGAACACAAAGCAATTCTCAATAGATACAAAAAAATTTGAAATAACCCCGTGTATTATATCAGACCACCATGGATTAAAGCTAGACTTCAACAACAACAGAAACAATAGAAAAGCTGTAAACTCATGGAAACTGAACAACTCTCTACTCCATGACCAATGAGTCAAGGAAGGGATAAAGAAAGAAATTGAAAACCTTCTAGAATTCAATGGAAATGAAGGCACAACATACCCAAACTTATGGGACACAATGAAAGCAGTGCTAAGGGAAAAGTTCATAGCACTAAGTGCCTTCATAAAGAAATTGAAGAGATCCCATACTAGCAACTTAACAGCACACCTGAAAGGTCTAGAACAAAAAGAAGCAAACATCCAAGAGGATTAAGTGGCAGGAAATAATCAAAATTAGGGCTGAAATTAATAAATTAGAAACAAAGAGAACGATACAAAGAATAAACAAAACCAAGAGCTGGTTCTTTAAGAAAATCAATAAGACAGACAAACCCTTAGCCAAGCTAACTAAAAGGCAGAGAGAGAGAATATCCAAATTAACAAAAGTGGAAATGAAAAGGGGGACATTACAACAGATACTGACAAAATCTTGTACTCTACAAAATCTAAATGAAATGGACAATTTTCTTGATAGATACCACTTACTAAAATTAAATCAAAATCAGGTAAACAAGTTAAATAGTACTATAACCTCCAAGGAAATAGAAGAAGTTATTATAAGTCTCCAACCCAAAGATATATATATATATATCTTTGGGTTGGAGATATATATATATATATATATATATATATATATATATATATATATATA